>NW_025767010.1:57103-657103 GCF_003918875.1 Haliotis rubra
CCCACACCACCACACCACCACCACCACCGTCAAACATATCGACAAATTATCATTATTTCCATTTAATACCACGGTCATCATCATCATCATCATCATCAAAATGTAAAAAAAACATGCTGGATGACAATTCCTCTTGCCTAACCCGGAATGATAGTAGCTCTTCGCGATAAAAAGTGCACAATCTTGAACATGACCCTATCCAATTCACTACTTAATTCTCTACTCTTTATAACAGTTGGGTGTGGTTCTTGTAGACTGCAAAATGTCAGGGAGGGTCTTCAGCTTCCAATGTGTTCAATCTCTATGCTTCACATAAAGGGTCGCGTCCCATTAACTTATTTTAATCTCTGCTTTGCAGCAGAAACTATACGAACTTGCGGCTGGCGGGATCTTTGTGTTTATTTCTGCTGCTGCTTCAGGCAAAGCAAGTTGTCCATTCTCACGCCTAATCTGTTTAGATTGTAAATTATACCTTAAGGCTGCCCCAGATCCCGAACAACGAACATACTCCGTCCTTGTTTATCCTGCCATCTTTCCACATCCTCGTGGGTTTGGGTCAGTCAATTAATTATATTCTTCATTCCAGGTTTGAAGAGAGAGGTGCTTTTTTCCACGATGTAACGACATGTCACCTCAGTCATGACATTTTTATTGCACTACGTTTCATAGCCAAAAACACCTTCATCCATTTGACGTAATGAATTAACACTTCGATCTCTTTGGGCTGTCGTTGTCATTTAATTGAATTCGAAGAAGCACGCTACCATAGCTCGTCCACACACTTTGATCTTTTAAAGCAACTGTCCCAATAACAAAACCCTCTGCACAAAGATGAATGTCACAAGTGTTCAGGTCACACAATGACTGGCGTACTTGACGGCAGGAACTCTTTGTACCGACTTCATCAAATGTATCACAATCGAAAAAACATATCATAACTAACAATAAAGAGCTTTAGACATTACGGTTATTATTCCATGTGATTTGTAAGATTGTAATCTCTGTATATGTACCAGCTGAGGACCAAAATCCTATACAGCATGAAAATTTCACTTTTAAATCATAACCGCAAGGAGTATTACCAGAATCATGCCTGAAATATACTAGATCATGATTATCCACAAATTGCACGTCATTACACGCATGAACGAGAGACATTCCCAATACATATATGACAGGGTCCATTCAAAGAGTAATTCTTTGGCGTGTTGTAATCTGTGAACAACAACTCTACTTTGTAAAAACTTTATCTGAAAATAAATCTGTCCAGTTTAAATCATGCCTCTAACGCCCGTTGAGACCAGGATAAGAATAGATCTTCAGCAACCCGTAAATGTCGTAAGTATTGACTAAATGGATCGGGTGGTCAGGTGTCGAATTGACTTGGGGCACACACGTCATCATCATTTCAGTTGCTGTTGTTGATCCGCTGGATTGTCTGGTCCAGACTGGATTAGATACAGGTCGCCGCCATATAGCTGGAATATCGCTTGGTGTGCAAACTAAACATTAAAACATGTTCTTACCTTACCGACAAGCATTCCACAGCAAAAGTCCATTTCCCAAGGGTTATTTTACATATGCCACAGTCAGGATTCAGAAACCGAAACCACCCTTTCAAATAAATATAACAATCGAGATTTTCTGTCCAGGAACTTTGGGCATCTGACAATCAGACGATGGACAGTAGTGAAGCATTCAGTGAGTCGCTTACGAGAAGTTCACTCATTGATATCAAAATACTCCCTCAAATTGAACTGAGAAGGGAAGTGATACTGTTTATTACTCTGATCTATAAATAATATAAATATATTGATCAAATTATACGACCGGTAACAGTAGAAAGGTGTAAAAGCGGAAATGAGTCAATACAATAAGATGAGATGAGGTCATATGAGGGACAAAGACTTGTAAGCTGTCAGGACACAATACACGAGACAATAACGGTTAGACGTCCATCGTCAATTAGGTTACAGCAAGCTCTGAAGCAATGAAAAACGGCTTTGAGAATCAGGGGTTGATCTGTAGCTTTCGGGGACACCTTGGGGGTTGGGCGTTAGGCTGTTGAATATCCATTTATGCCATTTTTTTCGCTCATTGAAATCCATATCGACGGACCAAATGTGTCTTCCCTGTTGGCGTTTTATCAACTGAAAATGATATATTATGTTTGTTTGTAATATGCTTCTGGTTTCCCTTTATTTTACCACACAATCTTGGGGATAGATGACCAGTGCACTACAGGCGCCGCAATTAGCGATGCAGAGTTGCGTCCGCCGCGCATGTTTGTGTTCGAGGATCCGCCCGACTTTGTTTCAAGGTTTTCAAATACGATATCCGACAGCATACGAGTTCAAATTCAACGATATAAAATATTTTAATTGGTTTTATGAAGGACTTGCCTTGATAGTCTGAGATTTGATAGTCTGAGACTTTCTTTCAAGGTTTGTCAATACGATATCCGTACTACGTTTCACCAATTTGACGAAATATATCCTACAACAGAGATATGCATCACTGGCTTTCCCAGAGTCTGGTTACGTGCAGGGATAATTATTAATGGCTCTGGTACATTTTATGTTGTATTTTATTGATAATTGACATTTTGACTAATTACATATGCTTTAAAAGTTTCAAGATTGATTTATACATCACACCCAAGGCCGCTATTATTGTGATAATGGAATAAGTACATTATGTACGTGTAAAGGGTTGGTCATTTTGCTGAGTCCATTGCACAAATGAAATAACATCACTGCGCTACTACTAAGTATATAATATGCTTTTGTGGCTCAAGGCACTGGTAATTATTGCACAACGGTAGTGATTCACCAGGTCTTACATGCAATAACAGTTGCCAGTATGCACGTCATTAAAAGGAAAAACCACATGAACATTATCATTATGCTCTGAATAGATTATATTTTTACAGATTAAGATAAATGAATGCAGCAAAGAGGGTTCGGGTGATCCTGGCACAGTCAGGGCTTGTCACCAGCTCTGGTCCATTGCCCCTTTAAACACAGGCCAGATAGCGAATATGACTTCTCACAGAAAGCGCTGTCTAGTGGAACCTTCCGGAGAATATGTGGACTCCACCACACTGCAGCCATCTGAGTGTCAGGTAGGTCCGTGATCCTGACAGCAAACCCGCTACTCTAGACTCATGCTTAGTCTCTGAATATGTATAATTTTGATAGTAACAAACAAGCCCATTTATATTGAAAAGGAGCCCTAGGGAGATCAGAGATTCAGAACCTGAGGAAATCTAGACTTGCTTTATTTATGGCTTTAGCACTGCAGAGAGGGCTTGGCAGTAGGGAAATTAATGTGGTTCAGGGACTGTGAGACAGACTACCGCTACTCTTACATTCCCCAAGTCAGTCAAATAATCGGAACAATGCTGGACAACTTGGTACTTGGGTTGTAAGTGTGACAGTTCGTACGTGAGGTCCGCACACCCAGCTAACACACCACATTTTCGCAAAGTTGTGGCAAGGTTGTAGATTGGTAACGTCATGACACAACGTTTTCGCAACGTTGTGGCAAGGTTGTAGATTGGTAACGTCATGACACAACGTATTCACAACGATAGTATTACGTCATTTTATAACAGTACAACAACATTACAACATATATACGTTGTCAAAACGTTGTGTATCGACTATTGCACAATACCTTGGTGTCACGATAGAGTTTTCTGTACAACGTTTCACTTCAGTGAGTGAGTTTAGTTTTATGTCACACTCAGCAATATTCCAGCTGTATGGCGGCGGTCTGTAAATAATCGAGTCTGGACCAGACAATCCAGTGAGCAACAGCATGAGCATCGATCTGCGCAATTGGGAAGCAATGACATGTATCAACCAAGTCAGTTAGCCTGACCACCCGAACCCGTTAGTCGCCTCTTAAGACAAGCATGGGTTACTAAAGATCAATTCTACCCCGGATCTTCACGGGTCTTTTCACTTCAGATTCCTTCACTATTCAGCTACAGCTTCAGAAACACAGGACCAACGAATAACGAATACACATTGATGTGAATTTCTGCTTTGTTTCTTATGTACTGTTCACTACTGGGAAACAATTCAACTATTAACGTTAAATGAACGTTAAGATAACGTAAAATACTCCAGACTCAAATAACTGATGACGTGAGAATGACATATCACAACGTCACGTCACAACGTCTGACAACGTAAGTTGGAGTCCACAGAATAACGTTGTGACAACGTGATATAGTTAGATAGTTTTTTTTCATGTTTTTCATGAATCCTGCCAATAACATTTCTGTCAAAAGGGTCAGAAAACGATATAAGTTATTTAATTGGTTTATGAAGGAAAAGATCAGGTTAGTTGGATTTGATGCGTCTGAGGCTGTAAACAGGCCTGTAACAGAGAGGGGGAAATTAAAGGGGAAACTGTATGTGCATCTACGTGTATTCAGCCATAAAACATGTGAACAGTCATAACACCTTCCTTTTGGAGAGATGTTCTTTGATAGCTCGACCTTTGCACAACCAAGGAAGAACATCCCCTGTATTCAAGAGAGTTAAAAAGTGGGAACAGTTTCCCAAACCGGGTTCGAATACCATCAGGTCTTATTAGATTTGGATTTCTTAATTACTCTTTTCTTGCATTCGGGCGTAATGAAACACATGACCCTATTTTGTTATGTACATCAATATTGTACTGCTCTGTCAAAGGTTTCCTAGGTTTCATTTGCGGGTGTAACCATTCACTGCAATCGAAGGTGACTCATTTTTCATAAGTGTCTTTGGTTCCATTTAGCTACCTGTAAAATTGTTTTTCACCAGCTTTGAATAATTTTTTTAATGAATTTCTTTTCATGACCCACTTTCTTTCTCTTTGGCCCTAATCGTTAACTCTGCTTTCAACGAATCAAGAATGTGAGATGATTTCTTATTTTGTTTACAATTATTTTCAAAATAGCTTTGGAGGTTTCGTCATTGATTCCCACGAGGAACGTAAATTCAGTCAAAGTTCTCCAGGACAAATCATTCTTTGTTCCAGCTAGTCTATTTCAATTTTTGGTTCTATACCTTTGGAAATTTGCTCCTGAGAATATTGAATCTTTAACTGTGATAGTGTAATGAAGAGTCCAGACAGCAATTTCCGCTGGTTTATTGCATCAATCACGAACCACCACGCAATTGTATCCCAGATTCAAGTCGCTGAATAAAACGAAAATATCAATTAAAAAATATAACGCTCAAAATCACAGAACCAAAACAGGATTGTTTCTATTGCGAATCGATATCATTGGTCTTGATCCATCGCTTGCAGTTTCATTTTCCACATAATACCCTGCCTGCGTTACAACGGAATCCCATTACTCTCACCCACGCAATTGGGTCCACTTCTGTGATGAGGATGAGCAGTATCTTCACATGTGCAGTCAAGCGCTAAAGCCAATTCTACACTAACCAGCATTATAAAGAGTCAACAATAACGCTTGTATTCTTATGTAAGTATTGTCAAGGGAAATGCTGGATGGTTTGTTCACAGCATAAATCACCGAGTAATGTCCGTCATGAAGTCAGGGCTGGCGATGTGTAAACTACATTATAACTCCCTTGCTTTGTTACTTCAGCTTCACACGGTAGGGCTGCTTTCTTTGACGACAAGGGGGACTGGTGTCCAATGCAATTTTGTCTGGAAGTATTGTCCATTGAAGTAACTGATGTTTGCACTCTACTTTACATCTAGGAGGGCAGACAGAAGGCTACTCAATTGAATCAATATATATCTGTAAGTGAGTGAGTTTGGGTTTACGCCGCTTTCAGCAATACTCCAGAAATATCACGGCGGCCGACACTAGAAATGGGCTTCACACATTGTATCCATGTGGGGAATTGAACATGGGTCTTCGGCGTGCCGAGCGAACGCTTTAACCACTAGGCTACCCCACCACCACGTCTACCTATTAATCTGTATGTCCAAGGACGTATGTTGTGCCCTCAAACCTACAATGGGAAGATGAATATGTTTTATTGAGCTCTTAGGTGGAGAAATGTCCAGCTATATTGAACCATAAAAACAGAAACTAGAACCATAGTCCACCCATCTGCAGCCCTTGATCTAATCATCATCTTAAGCTTCATCTCAAGCCCTATTCACCTGGTCAGTTATATAGGTTAAACAGTGTTGACCTCACTTGAAGCAAGTTCTGTATGGTACAGATTATTGGCTACTTGACCTTCATTTAAAACCTAACAATGTTACGGTTTCTTCTGTTTCGCAAATCCAAACATATGTTGATGGAATATTCAAAGGGACGTTGATTTGTGGCTGCATCCCACAACATTCACACTGACCAACATCTGCTTCTTAAGGTTTTGAGTATCCTGTCCAGCACGATGCTCTCTAGGGCTATAGAGGCATTTATGAGTGAAATACATGTATCAGTGACGACTTTGTATGGGGTTAAAATGAACACGTTTGAGTGACCACCATTGAAACATTGAGAAAAAACAAGGTCATATCATGTGCGAAAGGGTGTTTCTAACGCATCCACTCATCCATCTATCCACAACAAACACACATAATTTCAAATTAATAAACACAAACTAGCAGCGTATACTCACATACAGATATATAGATACAACTTGCATGTTTGTTTTACATGTTTGAAATGTGGTGAGCATTACATTCGGGATACTGTTATGTAATTCGAAAACCGAAATTCGAGGTGAATGCGGAGGTAGCCATTTAAGATCTTTTAGCCTATTACATTTATTACTTAACTACAAAATCCTTATGGTGACCTTTGGTGGCATATAGAGAATCTCGCCCGAGTGTCTTTTGGTATCAAATTTATCACCACGAGTTGATAAAGTTACAAATATCCGAGGTTTACTGGGGATATTTTCACTTTTATCAACGAGTGTTGATATATTTGATAGCAGAAGACACGAGGGTTGAATTCTATTTTTCATAAAAAATCACTCTTCTTTAGTTTTCAATAAAAATGTATATCTCTGAACACGGTACGGCCATGAAGGCTTGCAGTGCAGCGATGTCATAGCATTGTGACGTCATCAAGTTCATGGCGTCATAGCATTGTTAGGGCATTGTACAAAATCTGCTGTCAAAGCGATATCTCCTGGGAGATATCGTTTGATCTCACACAAGTAATATCTCCTGTGGAACACAGTTTTGGATGATAAAACATATTCCTTAATCGAAATTTGGTGTTATTTTAATTATCAGTGTATTTTTTCGTTACTTCGATTATATTTTCGTAATTTCGATCACTTCTTTCGTTTTTGAAGTCTATTCCCCAAACTCAAAATTTCTATTTTACTTAAGTACATCTTGTGGATATGAAGTCATACCAATGAGACAAGGCCATACCAAAGTGGGATATAGATCACCAGGATCACCTTTTACAGAGACCAGTTACCTCCAAACGTGCACCCGAGGTGACGTATCAGATACTCGCTGTTTCCCTATGGGGATGTCCAAGCATGCTGCAGTGTGGCGGAGTAAAGAATGAACTTTAGCAGCGGTGGACAGATCTTGTGGCTGTCCAGGAGAGATCAAGACAACTTCAGAACCAGGGCTAGGTCGAGAGAGCAAAGAGTGACATGAACTAACTTCTTTGAGAGGCTACTAGAAATTGGAGTAGGTGAGTGAATATGGTTGTACGCCGTTTTAGCAATATTCCAACAATATCAGGGCAGGGGACACCAGAAATGGGCTTCATACATTGTACCCATGGGAGAATCGATCCTGAGTGTTCGGCATGACGAGCGGACGCTTTAACCACAGCCCCTTGAAGTTGGAGTACTACGTAAGGATAAGATCGATATATGGATGAACAACTTCTCTATTTACAATAAGGTTTCGGTGAGATAAATTGCTTGATAACGTTGTTAGATTCCACACCTAAACACCGCTCCTCTTTGTAAATAATGAAGTTGATCATATATACATCTTATCCTTACTTGTGACATGAAAGGTGTGATAGTTGCATGGGTTTGAGATAACACTAGTTCTGAGAGTGAAGAGTTGACGTTTATTGATAGAAAAACTGCTTTCATCACAGCGTCATTAGTGTCCCTCTTTGCTGCACTCTCAGGAACCGATGACATTTGGTATGTGACCCTCACGAAGCAATCCTCAGAGCGAAAATGACTTTACAACAGTTCTTGTCGCATTGACTCAGAAAGTCAAGTGAGCCTCTCTCTTGTCCTTGAGAATGAACCATCCCAAGAGTCGAGTTAGTCATGTCCAGAACATTGTCATCAATGAAAAGCCAAGTGAGTCATCAAATAATCAGATGAGACACGACAAGCGCATCATCTCCAGAATCTCTTGAGTAATCTCAAACTTACCAAGCGAGCCACATGGTAACTTCCTTTAGTGGTATATTTAGAGGTTGGACAGTCAGTCAAGTCAGCACCCTACCAGCCAAGTTAAATACACATTCAATATTTCCTCCATACTATGAAGATTACAGTATATGTGACACGTAAAGTCGTAACATCACAAGAACAGACATAGTGATAGTTGAAATCAGCAGTAGCAGTATATAAACATTGTTATAACTGTGACGTCCGCTCTCTTTGTGTGGGGAGATGAGGTAGCCTAAAGGTTCAGGCGTTCGCTCGTCACGCTGAAAACCCGGGTTCGATTCCCAACATGGGCACATCTGGTGTCCCTCGCATTGATATTGCTGGAATATTGCTAACAGCGGCGTAAAACCAAACTCATACATACCCTTTCTTTGTGTGCAACATATAGTGAGAATCATCTGCTGCCGTGCAAGGAAATCCCTACGTGTTTCATGCAAAGAAGGTTAGCTCAAAGCAGTAGGGATGAAAAATAGAATATGTTCATCTTCCCATTGGTCAATTTCAAAAGGAGGACTCGTTCCTGGAGGTTGATTTGACATGCCACATAATCATACTTAGCAACCCAATTGGCACTTGTACCACACTGACATTCTGCAGACTATACAGATGCTGATCCTATGCGTTTAAGTCTGGCAATGGCAGCAAAGATTTCAGATTCCTGCAAGTTCCCATCACCTCTGTGCCCTACCGGATCTGATACAAATGTATCCAGACAGTGTTAATCTGGCCTGCAGCTCTCTATCTATTGTTAATGTATGACAGAGATGTTCACTCTGCTTGAGTAATTGGGTGCAAGATGGGGTTTTTTCTGAATAAAACGAGATTGTTGTCCATTTTATTGCCAGCTGTAATACGTTATGGATTAAAGATTGCATATCCATGTCCCGCTTTCCAGTGAACCTAATTCTCCCAAGAGAAGTTCACACAGTCTTTATGAAAAATATTTTATGAGGTCCATCATATCTCGAGTAATTACATTGGGTGTTCAACGGTGCCTTGCATTTTCTCAGAGAAATTATTTCTAACATTTCATATTCTTTCAACAAAAGTCTTGCCCATACATTAAAGCTGTATGGACCGCATGGTAATAGAAGCGACAAAACCCATTCAACATTCATATGAAATCTCTACCAAAAGCTGAGTCGATTGTACAACTGTGACTATATCATGAGCAGATATTTTTCAGCAGTATTACAGCTGTATGTTCTTTGTAAACAAATCGGGTCTGATCCAGACAATCCAGTGACTGTCACTATGCGATACAATGACAGAGCATGTGTTTATGGATCACTATGTGATGATACCAGGTGTTCGCGCAAAGGTGAGCGTAATCTACCCCACCGGTGGTAACAATTTGTTTACGGTCACAAAAGTACAAACCAAAGTTCTGACTAATTTTTAAAACATGTTTTCACAGTTTTCTACGTTTAGGATTACGATATGTTTGTACAGACAGAAACACACGCATACGTAACAATTTCCTTTTTCTGGGAGTTTGACTGAATGAAGTTTAAACACTATGGTTGTGTCGCATATTGACTGGGAAGTATTCCCCAAACATTTGATGTTTGTGCCACAGTGTTGCATTTAGCTGAAGGTGTGTAGTTGGGTTCAATCTGTGGAGTGCAATGTGTCACCAATTGTAACTGCCAATGTTTCGTAATGTCTGATAACGTTAACAAGGTAGATGTAACAAGATTGTAGTGTAATTCTATTTTCTTCTGAAGTCCCAAATGTGTTAACAAAGTATACATAATCAGTGTGTTAATTACCTTATCATATGTCAAATGAATCTGTACCCACAGTAATAGAAATCCATTAATAGAATTATGGAATAAGACAAAGCACTAAAGAATAAGAGCTAAAGTCACAGAATCTGAAAATGAGGTTGCCGAGCTTAATCAAGTGTCCGATGGCATCAAGGAATTCTAGCGGTTACTTGGCTCTCTCTGCCGGAGTTGGTCTTTCAATCTTCTGGATCCGGTTCTCCAGCTCCTACTGTAGACCCGTTTCTGTGAAGGTGGAGCTGCCCCAAAGTCAATCTGTACAAGTTTGACTCGATCTCTCTTCCGAATAACGGCAATAAATCTGTGTATGTTCGGGTGGTTATGAGGCAAGGATCGGTTGAGTCTGTTGTGAAAGCCCTCACGGTTGTTGTTCGTGCGGGGGCCCCATGTTTGGTGATGGTTCCACAGTTGGAGAGGACATCTGGCATCATCGGCCATCCAGTTCACAACCATATAATCATTGAAGTCCTCAGCACGGTTCACGTCAAGGGAAGAATTCGTGGATTCAAGCCACGTGTCCTGCACCAACTCTTGGGGAAGGAACGGTAAGCTTGCAGCACGCCGGATCCATTGTTGAACATTGGGGTCATCCTTATGCTGTCTAGCTTGTCCTAGGTCTTGCGTCTTGCGCCAGATGGCTTGTGTGAAATGAAAATAGCATCCATTGATCTCTGCAGGAGAAAATTCCTGCTTCCCCAGCAAGTCTGTTTGAACTGTAGATGGCGCAAGGTCTCTGTGAAGCTTCTCATGGACGTGACTTTTCAGCAGACTGAAGAACCTTCTGTACGTTGTCGTCTGTCGATCTCGAAGCAGGGCGTATACCAGGGCATAGGTACTGTTACTTCTTCGAGCATGGACTATATATACCTGGGAAAAGATTTACGTCATCAGAAGAAAGAAGACATCTTCATAAATTAACTCCTTTTTTTTAAAATGGTAAACAATTTAGTA
The DNA here is from genome assembly GCF_003918875.1 of Haliotis rubra. Taxonomy (NCBI): domain Eukaryota; kingdom Metazoa; phylum Mollusca; class Gastropoda; order Lepetellida; family Haliotidae; genus Haliotis; species Haliotis rubra. Next base: position 68,223 of record NW_025767010.1, read on the forward strand.
CCAGATTACTGTCACTCAATTTATTTTGGATCATATGTACATTGTTTGGAATAAATGTGTTTAAAACATTTATCTTACCTCACACATAAATGTCGCTTTCTGATTGGATGAGCGCTCTTCTATTATTTTCAATGTATCCTGCTTACAAACGAGTAACATTTTAATGTACCCCGCTGTCAATGGCAACTCATTTGGTACTTCGTGGTAGTAATTCTTTATCTCGAATAACATTGAATCACGTATGATGTACGGAAATTACCGATGTTTTGCGAATGCAAATTGATGGAAGAGAGATAACTCTAAATCTGTTTTTCTTGTCAGCAAAATCTAGCGATGGCTACAAAAAGATTTGTACCCATGCTTCAAACAATTCAAAATTAACGTTAAGGTGTTCGGTAAGATAATACGTTGTTCATTGAGTCCCTCCGGTTCATGGATTGATGTGCCCTCGATGTTTGTTTATGTTCCCCTCCTTCGGGCTTGGGGAACATAAACAAACATCGAGGGTACATCAACCCATGCCCCCCTCGTGACCAGTGAACAACTTATAATGTACCTGACCCCAAAGCTCAGGGCAAGAAGTGAACGTTCCGTACATGTAGATCGTCTCTGCTGACTGGCGGGATTGCAGCATCTCTGATGTGGAAAAGGCCCAGATGTCATGACCATCACTGATGATCAGGAAGGGTTGGCCATCTGAAGTCGTTGTCCACTCATCAGGCAGGTGTACATCACCGAGAGTTTGAGGCAGGATCGGGATGGTCTTTCTACGATGACGGTAAAGGGAACTTCTGTGAAATGACGGCATCAGGGGAACTTGCTCTTGATCTATCTCTGCAATCGCCTGGTTGTAGGGTTTTTTCTAAGATTGCTCATAAGCCTGGCCTGAGAGACTTCTTCTGGAGGGTGATTGTGATCGGAAACATTCCTTACTAAATCCCCCACTGGCATTTTCCCTTGCAGGTCTGAACAATGCATCTCCAGTGTTGACAAGTCTGTCGTGTCCTAGGCTTAGCTTGTTATACAGGAAACCGTCAAAGAGGTACCTCGCTGCGATGTCACATACTCTACTCGTTGTATTTTTTTCAGCCGGCCATGGTTAAAGGTGTAAGACAATTTCGCAAACATTTATAGCAAACTTCCATTAATCAGTATTAATGAGTTAACTCAATTAAAATTGTTTGTAAAACTCAGGAAAGAGACAATCTCGACTTGCGTGGAAGTATTGATGTTCATGAAAACATGTAAAGAGTTTTGTATTGTATGTAATTTGTATCTAAAGCTAATGAAAGACATAATCTCGCATTGATTGGAATAACATGTAAAGAACTTTGCATTGTATTAAGGGAGTTGAATTGTGTGCTAATCCTTCAGCTCATCATTATGGAAGAGTCTATTAAGGCCGTGGGTATTGTTCTGATCTGACTGTGTAACAATTGGAAGTTTCAAACTAATGGCACATGTAACTAATGGGAGACAACCGTGTGTATGTGTATGTATGTGTGTACGTGTGTGTGTGATTGCGTGTAAACTAGTTCATCAGTGTAGTTGTCTTCTGCCGTGAGCCACCCCATAACGCACACACAGTTTCCACTGGCGAGCCTTTGACTGCACGGCTATAACATACCGCATGTGTACTATGAACGATTTCATTTCTCCTTTCATTTGTTTCAATGGTGCTATCGTATGTTGCACTCGTATTGTCAAACATTGCACTAGTACTATCACAGATTCCACTGGCAGTATCACCGATTACACTAGTACTATCACTAATATTATCAGTAATTCCATTAGGACTATCACATATCACACAGGCTTTCATAAATTCCAAAAGGTACTTTCACATATTTCACTTCTACTTTCACTGGTTTCACTATGACTATCATAGACCTGACTAGTATCACAGAAACCGATATTTTCACAGATTTCACTTTTACTATCACTGGTTTCACTTTTACCATTACAGACCTGACTGGTATCACAGGAACGGATGCTTTCACAGAATTCATTTTTGATATCACTGGTTTCACTTTTACCGTCACAGACCTGACTGGTATCACAGGGACGGATGCTTTCACAGAATTCATTTTTGATATCACTGGTTTCACTATTACCATCACAGACCTGACTGGTATCACGGAAACCGGTACTTTCACAGATTTCACTTTTACCATCACAGATCCGACTAGTATCACGGAAACCGGTACTTTCACAGATTTCACTTTTACTGTCGCTTGATTCACTTTTAGCATCACAGACCTGACTAGTAGTACAGAAACCGGTACTTTCACAGATTTCATTTATACTACCACTGGTTTCACTTTTACCGTAACAGACCTGACTGGTATCACAGAAACTGGTACTTTCACAGATTTGATTTTTACTATCACTGGTTTCACTTTTACCATCACAGACCTGACTGGTATTACAGAAACCGGTACTTTCACAGATTTCATTTATACTATCACTGGTTTCACCTTTACCATCGCCCGTGAAGATCCGGGTTAGAACTGATCTTCAGCAACCTATGCTTGTCGCAAGAGGCGACTAACGGGATCGGGTGGTCAGACTCGCTGACTTGGTTGACGCGTCATCGTATACCAATTGCGTAGATCGAAGTTCATGATGTTGATCACTGGATTGTCTGGTCCAGACTCGATTATTTACAGACCGCCGCCATATAGCTGGCATATTGCTGACTGCGGCGTAAAACTAAACTCACTCACTCACTTTTACCACAGATTTCACTTTTACTATTGCTGGTTCCACTCGTACATCTTTAATATTAATAGTAATATCACTAAACTGTGAAGGTACAATCCCGGTTGATACATTAATGCAAACGGTGCTCCCAAACGTAGCGTTTCAGGTTTTTTCCCATCAAAAATGCATCTATTTGGTATAAGCAGGAGTCCAGCCGCCCAGGCAACACTCTTGCAATGTAATTGGCATTTTATTGAACAGGCAGTAATATTGCATTTCTGAGGAAATCATTGTCCACGAGTCGGGAGCATCGGCGGCTGAACGTCAATATAACGAAGTGTCTTAACGTAATCCCTTGAGGTGTTGGAAAGTCAAAGACAATATTGTCAGTCTCTCAAGCGAGTTTACAAATAAGGATATTGGCAAGCGTCATAGAAAAGGTTTCACTGTTAATTACAAGTACATGCGTCGGAGAAGATGCTGACTGTGACATTTCTGTACTGCCTATTTTCGTTTTCTTGAAAGTCGCTAAAACTGTTTCCTACAAGATTAGCAGAGCTTGTAGAATTTGTACTGCAAAGAACATTACTTCTTCTTCTTCTTCAGTTAGGTGCTTTTGAGGTCGCCTTCGCCTGTTGGCATTTCGGCAGACCTATGCATCACTTTCACGTCGGCTGCTTAAATACATCTTTGGTCGTGTGGTACCTGGTATAAAGTAATAACTTCCTGTAGTATTACATAGAGACCAGGTAAGGTTGGGTGACGTTAGAGGTTGAGTTATAGACACCCAAATGTAGGAGGGTATAAAGTAATAACTTCCTGTAATATTACATAGAGACCAGGTAAGGTTGGGTGACGTTAGAGGTTGAGTTATAAAGACACCAAATGTAGGAGGGCATAAAGTAATAACTTCCTGTAACATTACATAGAGCATCTCAGGTAAGGTTAATTTGACGTTAGAGGTTGAGTTATAAAGACACCAAAATGTAGGAGGGTATAAAGAAGCAAGTGATATGAATAGGGCACGATGGAATTAATTGGCATCCACTGGAACATCGTGAAGTATCGCACACATCATCAACTGATACGTTCCAGTAAACATTGGAGTGCCATTTGTTGTTGTAACAAACGTCGATCTTGGAGCTATTTCGTCGTTGTTTCTACAAATGGTAAGCCACCTTGGCGTTTACTGTCCAAATATCACGGTTTTTCCTTCTACTTCCGCAACTGCTGAATTTGTCGAGAAATCAAGCGAGTACATGGGCATTTGTTTCTGCCTTATAAATACCCTAACACAAGGGCTATTGTCAAGTTGAGATTTCTATTTCGGTCCATTTGGTTAAAAATAAAGTTTGTTTTTGAAAGGTATTTGTTCGCACAACCAATTTAAATTTATGATACCCAGAAAAGCTTTCTTTATTATTTAGTTACACTTTTTGTAACGTCTTGCTCAATGCGAAACACCTGCGCCCCAGAATATCAAGTGAAAAGTCCCCTGGCCACCGTTAAACAGAAAAAAGAGGCAAATAAAAGATCGCCTTAAGGATATGTGCCTCAGTGAGAAAAGAGTGAGAGAGCATAGTTTACGCCGCTTTTAGCTGCGCATTCCAGCACATCACGGCGGGGGACAATTGCGCAATGGGCTTCACACATTGTACCCATGTGGGGAATCGAACCCAGGTCTTCAGCGTGACGAGCGAACGCTTAGACCACTAGGGTACCTCACCGCCTCCCTCAGAGAAAAGGTAGTACATGGAGTAGCATCAAAATGAATTTGAGACAGGAAGAAAAGAGTATATGCCAGAATATGTTTAAGGGTTTAAGACAATCACGTCTGGGGTAATTTGGTTCACAACCCGCATGCACCAGACAGTAAAATGGTCAGGTGGTTAAAATCAGTCGCAGGGCAGGAACAGTACTGTGCGGGGTCAGGCCTATGCAAACAAATATTCACAAACATTCGTTGCAATTTGTCTGAGTGGCCATTGTTACCTTCCTGACGCTTACTCATTTCCCCGACATCTTGATTTGACAGGCCTCTTTTATTTCTATCATAGTTGCCTCCAGTGGAATTCGCTGGCTATTTCCACATAATTCAACGATCATCGATATACCAGCAGCTCACGTTGTTCATATACCAACATTCCCTTTATATTCCTTATTCCTTAAACAACAGTCACACATTCTCATAATTCCTCGGTGTACACGTTCATATACTAATACATTCAATAGTACATTCATATACCAACACTTTTATATTCCTGCCCTCTTTAAAAACAAAGTCACACATTCGCATATTACCCTCGGTGTCCACGTTCATATAATTAATACATTCAATAAGTACTTGTACACATATATATAAGCAAATACCTGTTAGTTCTGTGTGTTCATGTTTATATGCAAACACATTCGCTTCTACGTCCCTACCCTAATACCAAGTTCTATTCGTCGCCACCCCACCCGCTTTGCTTTAAACAGACCTTAGTGCCTAGAGATCAAAAAGACTTGTATTAACTTGTACCGATCACATGTATGAACTACATTCTGTCCCTCCAATCATGTAAGTTACATTTATATTTTCTTTTCAAATTGTTTCACCGCGAACAACAGCTCTCCAGAAAGCTAAGTTCTGCCTTGGAGAGCTGGATTCAGAACTCAACAGGACAAAAAATAAGCCTTTAAAAAGGCAACTTTGGAGGCATCTGGGTAAATTAAAAAAATTTAGTGAGAAGGACATGAGATTATTCGGGGGTGAAGCTGATTTCAAGAGCATCACGATTACTATACCTCCGTCTATTAGAGATCGCTGCTCGCATCGGAAATATGGTACTCTCATTTCTAGTATATGATATTCCATATAATAGGTCTTTGTTATGTCTAACCATGCCTGGAAATGAAGTACTAGTGACGGACGGAGGAAACATGGTTCTATATACTGCCTCTATTTTATGGCGGATGGTAACGAGTCATCAAAAATGACATATCCCCCTAGCCCTCGCTTATTGTTTTTTGTTGTTGTTTGTTTTTGTTTTTGGTGTGTGTTTTTTCGTTTTGTTTTGTTTGGAGTTTTGTTTTTGTTTATGTTTTTATTTATTTAGTTTTTTGCAATTTACAAGTTTTTTTTTGGGGGGGAAGGCAAAAGTCATGTGAATCCCACCCCTTCAAAGAAATTCACCCATCCCTGTACTGATGGCACCACCTCTTCAATCTATTCTGGGAAACCAATCGGCAATTCGCTAAATTACAGGAAAAGCTATAGTGGGTGCTACTGAAATGGAATCATTTTGGATTTTCGATTCTGCAATTAGAAATTATGCACTGAACTAGTACAAGTGTGCTCTATTACGTGTAAAATTGTTTTGAATTGAAAATGTATCAGTTAATTAACGTTTTTGATCCGTTAAAACACAGAATGTGTTTAAATTAGAAATTTATAGAAAACTCGACTTCCGCATTTACTCTAAAGTAAAGCGGCATTCGTAACTACTCGTGTCATTCCGGCAAGTCGGATATCGACTCCTACCGCTCTCATGGCCATGTTCACAACTGGGCCTTGTCTAAGCGCTAACAGGCTCGGAGAGGAAAATAGTCTAGCACTATTTCCAAAGAAAGATAGTTCTGACTTTCCAAACATGGCTAATCCTAGAAATATATGATACAGCACGGAAGTAAGTTTCGTATGTCGTTAACAAATATCTGGAACAAGATAATTCTATAATCACGGAAATAATAATGAAAATCGATAATTACAAAGAAACTATTTGACTCATTTCACATTTTACTACGCGCGATTTGATTGGTTTGCCACGATTCTTGGCAATAATGGTGTACCATACAGGTACGAGTCTTCTTGTAGGTCACGGAAAGAAGCGATTAGTTACGAATGGTAAAGCGGGACAATTTATTTCGGATTACCCACATGGTCACGTGGCTCTTAATTTGCTACAGCTATGTTCATTGGTCATTTGGAATTGCCGAAAGAGACTAAGTGTCACTGGCTGAAAGTTCATTTTGAATAATCCAAGTGTATATTGTAGAGACAAATTCAGCCTGATTGAAAGGTTAGAGGTGATTGCGCCTCCATCCAACAAATAATGCTCTCTCCACTCCGCCCCGTTGAACAACCTAAAGTCATCACTGACAACCAGTCATGATGGCTACGGGCACAAAATGTTTTCCTCGTCACTTTTTTTATTCAGAGACTTCAATTTTCCTCTGGACTCTTGTTCCGCGTATTCCAATTGTCTACACTTTCCAGAAACATGATCGTTGACGTCTGAGATAAGTCCCCGGATGTAATACGATGAGACACAAACTGCGCTTGTCATTTCGCTATCTTCTTTGACAGTACGCAAAAGCCGTTCCCGAAATAATGACGGTTTTTGCCTTTTTGGTTAATCAGGATCTTAATGGTGAAGAATTCTTCATGTTATTGAAATAATTCTTGCTGACCCAGTTGCCTCTGTTAGAATCAATATGTAGTTCTCAGTCAACTTCGGCATCAGTTTATATTCCTGTTTTTATATCTCTGTCGTGGTTTATGGAAACATTAACACCTTATCAGCTGTTGTTAGTGGGTGCCAAGCGTTGGCACAAACCACAGTATGTGTACGCACAATGAGGAATGGTCTTTGGGTAGTAGTAGTAGTAGTAGTAGTTGTAGTAGTTGTAGTAGTAGTAGTAGTAGCGGTAGTAGTAGTAGTAGCGGTAGTAGTAGTAGTAGCGGTAGTAGTAGTAGTAGTAGTAGTACAAAACAGTGTGTGTATGTATAATGAAGAATGGTCTTTGAGTAGTAGTAGTAGTAGTAGTAGTAGTAGCGGTAGTAGTAGTAGTATAAATCACAGTGTGTGTCCTATGCATGATGAAGAATGGCCTTTGAGTAGTAGTAGTAGTAGTAGTAGCGGTAGTAGTAGTAGTAGTAACGGTAGTAGTAGTAGTAGTAGTACAAAACACAGTGTGTATGCATGATGAAGAATGGTCTTTGAGTAGTAGTAGTAGTAGTAGTAGTAGTAGTAGTAGTAGTAGTAGTAGTAGTAGTAGTAGTAGTAGTAGTAGTAGTAGTAGTAGTAGTAGTAGAAGAAGAGGTAAACACCTCGTCGTCTTCGCTTCCATGGTACGACCCAGAATATACAAGGGCGCCATGGAATATGATAATCGTAACATTCTCCAGAATAGTCCCGTACACATTCTCAGACGCATCTATGCTGACCTTTGGTAATTCAAGTTAGATCATGTATATCATTGAATTTTATGTCCCCTTTGACAATAATGTGATTGACAAGATTCATGAGAAACAGCAAATATGCGGACCTCGCCTACGAAATGTCACGCTCGCATCCCACGTACGACGCTGAGTCCCTACTGTTCGTGGTGCCTTAGCTTTGGAAGCTTTCAATCTCTTGACTGAGACTGGAAGAGTGCCCTGGTTTGCTACCAGGATCAGTCCTTCTGGGTAAAGTAGAAGGCAGAAACGTTGGAGAATCTCCTGATTCTCTAAAACGTGGCTTTGGTTTGGCATCGCCCCCTGGGGGAAGGCCCATTCTGGATTGACTGAAAAGGGGACTTTGGCCCTGAGCTGATAATAAGCCTAATCTGCCTGATAGTGCCAGGATAACTGGTACTCTCTTTGATATATTCTTTTTTCTGTATATACCAAATTATATATGAATGACGACAGTAATAATCCATGAAACTTCCGAATCGAAATCGTTTTCGACAGGTTTTCTTTAGGTTTCCAGAATAGAATTCTCAATCTCATACTCAGGTGTTTTCTTTGACCTTTAGCAGTGAGTGAGTGAGTGTTTCGCCGCACTCAGCAATATTCCACCTATATGGCGGTGGTCTGTAAATAATCAAGTCTGGACCAGACAATCCATTGATCTACGCAATTGGGAACCAATGACATGTGTCAACCAAGTCAGCGAGCCTGACCACCTGATCCCGTTAGTCCCCGTTTACGACAGGCATGGGTTATGGAAGGTCAATTCTAACCCGGATCTTCATGGGTAGACCTTTAGCAGACTCTGGCTGGACAATATATAGATATGAAATGTGAAGAATGTTTTGATCAACATGTGTTTGTTTGTAGTTTAACGCGGTACTCAGCAGTTTTCCAGCTATAAAGATCGATCTACAATATATGGACACAATGACATGTGTCAACCAAGTCAGCGAGCCTGACCACCCGATCCCGTTAGTTGCCTCATACGACAGGCATGGGTTTTGAACACCAATTCTTGCCCGAATCTTCACGGGGTATTTTAGACAGAGACGATAGATTTCATTGCCTTCCTCCTGTCGGGAGTTCCCTGAACAACAGCACAAAACACAAACGTTCATCGATATGGATTCCATTGCTCCCGGACACGACTGAATGTGTACTGAACATATTATTACTTTCCAAAGGGAACTGTCCGTACATCGTTCGTTTTCGAACCCTGTATGAGGGTTCGTCATACAGACCCTGAAACAAATACATGTATACCCCATGCACCCCATGGAAGTCTGGAATGTGTGGCAAGTCTAGCTTACCATAGTTTCAGTTTCTGAAAATGAAGACAGTCTCTGGCTTCCTTATTATTATATTATATTAACATAATTTAAAAATGTGTCAAATATGTTCACTTCAGAGTCTAAAGAAAATGTAAATGCCTCGACGCCGATTATAAAGACCACCTGGCATGTTCTATAATGTTACGAGGTATGGAATCGGTCCTCAAGAACAGTGTTTAACGAGAGTGACTTGTACTAGAATGAAGACTAATCTGAAGGAACGAGTGACGGAGTGTTCTTTAATAGTTTGGGCAATATTCCTTAAAGGTCATGGAGTGGACATTAATAATTAGCTCTGAACATTAATCCGAAGAATCGAACATACGCTCTTAAACCCCGCTGCTTCCACCGTACTAAACCTTTTTATCCTGGATTAATGTCCGATAACTACAAACCTTCATCGACTACAATGTTTTGAGGACACGCTTTGTGTTGTAAGTTGAAAGATAGATTCGTGTTGTATAATCCCTTTTATAGATGCTAAATACTTTTTCTGCGACAGAAAAAATAATTTAACGATGGTAACAATTATTCGACACAACTTGGCCATATTAGTGCGCTTGGTGGTGTCTTCGTCGTCTTCTCTGAGACTATTCTCCATTTGCCGATACTCTGCGGGTTTTCACCTACAGACAATAGTTAAACGTTGTTCTCCTTGTTCTCTCTTCTAATTGATCTCGGAGTTTGTTTCGATAGAGGTTAATTTTTCAAAGCATAAAATCATTTGTGTTAATGAATAATACTGCAAAATCAAATAATAGAAATGTATTGGATACTTTCAGCACAGTTAACTGTCTTCGCAATAAACCATTTATCCGTATTGTAATAGTGAGTGAGTGAGTTAAGTTTTACGCCGCACTCTGCTATATTCCAGCTTCCAGGTCTGTAAATAATCGAGTCCGGACCAAACAATCCAGTGATCTGGATCGAGCATCGATCTACGCAATTGGGAACCGATGACATGTGTCAGCCAAGTCAGCGAGCCTGACCACCCATCCCGTTAGTCGCCTCTTACGACAAGCATGGGTTGCTGGAGATCAATATTCTAACCTGGACCTTCACGGGTTCATATTGTAATACGGTCATTTGCAAGTAACAATATTTATCTATAGCTAGAACAATGTACGTACTACAAACTTTGATTCAGTGTTAGACTTTTGTTCTCCGTGGGTGAGGTGATGTGAAATTGGGTTTAACGTCGTGCTTGAGAATATTTGGCTCATATGACGACCTGCATGCGTGTGTATGTGTATGTGCGGCTGCTTGAACTAGCCCAGACTAGCCCAGGTTTTATAGTTCTAGCCCACTGAAATACCATGCCGCAGTGAAGCATGAATACCCCACTCAGACACATTATACTGACTCCGAGCCGACCAGCCCTTGTTGTACCCATTAATACCGAGCGCCAGGCAAGGACCAACAAGTACTATATTTTAACGTCTTTTGGTATGACGTTGTCGGGGATCGAACCCGCGACCTTCCGCTCTCCGGGCGGACGCTCTAACCAGTACACCAGGGAGGCGGTCTGTTCTCCGTGGGAATTCCTAGTCTCATGTAATGTAACGTATGTTTGTTGTAGGAGACTTTATGGTGTTGAGACGTGATGATTTGTCGTAGGTCGGTACTCACAATATCAATGACAAGACTACCAAGTTCTCAAAAATCAGCTGACAGGTATAGTTTCTGTTGCTCGTCTGTTAAGACCAACGGCGCCAAAGAGTCAATCTCTGGAACTGCACCTGGTGCCAGCATCCAGTTACATGTCGGTCAAGTAGGCAAAACAAGTCAACAGTAAAGACATCCCTTTGCATGTTGCCAGCGGCGCCACTCTATTCTTTCTAACCATGTTTCTGCTCCACTATCCCGTGAAGTATGCTCTTATGCCCGAGGCGCGTCGTAATCTCAAGCGATGTTGCTGTGGGTGATGATGTCCTTCCCAGGAATTCTTAGATACAATGTATACTTGTAGATGACGTCCGGTAGGTGACTGTCCGTGTCTCAGTTCTGGCGAGCAAAACGCTCAACGATCCTGAATGGTCACCTGGTCACGTTTTGGGAAAGTGGCACTGCGTTTGTTCTGGTGAGTGGGGTATACTGCGCTTTGAGCAATATTCTATCACCTTCATGTCTGGGGAGATTGTGATTCAGTAACCCAGGCTTGTCGTAAGAGGCGACCGCCGCAATATAGCTGGAATATTGCTGAGTGCGGCGTAAAACTAAACTCACTTACTCATTTTAGTGTTACTGATTTAAGTCTGTAGTCAACAGCATAAGAATCGAACTACGCAACTGGAAAAAGATGGCATGTGTTAACCAAGTCAGCGAGCCTGACTCCAAGATCCCGTTATTCGCCTCTTACAAGCGTGGATTGCTGAAGACCAATTCTAACCCAGATCTTCATGGGCCGTAGCGTTCACAAGAGAAGATATTTGTGACCACACAAAATGTTGATTATTGTTGTTTCATAACATTTGGAATCTAGCACTACAAATGGTAATATATATGAAAGGTTATCAATGATCCATAAAATGTCGTTAGGATTGTTACGTGAGGGAACCCAACCACAAACACGTTGGATTCATCAATTTATAACCTCACCCGTCCTCACGAGTCCCAGCAAATGTGACATACGGCAACCCTAATTCCACATACAATGATTGACCCTTTCTCCGAATTTGGAACAGTTTTGCAAGTCAAATAATATCTGTGTACTGATAAAAGTTGCAAATGTCATTGGTAACATCTTGTTTCATGGTCTTATCAATTTTTGCCTTTCTCTGACGTCAATCGTCTTTCCTATGTTTAACCTCGCAAGTAAATGTCGTGTACTTTCCTGATATTTTGCAAAATATATTGGCATATGGATGCTATTAAAAGTTATTTTTGCCCTATTAGATCTTAGAGACAGCATGCTCCAATCTACGTACCCCGTAACTGATACGGTAGATATTCCACATGTCTGAGCCCACTCTTGGTTTATTAAATCTCATCAATCTTTCTTTTCTTGCGACGTTTTCCCCTTACACAATTATGTCAACACTGTAATGGGTAAGCTAAACCTTGTTAAGCACGATCAGACATAACGATCGACGTCAGATGGCTTTATAAGGAGAAATATAAAGATGCTGTTTATGACCGGCCTGAATCGGCTGTTTGACAAGCCTTCATTATAAGTAAAGTCACGATGTGAAGAGAGAGGCTGTCATGAACACTTGTGGAGCCGCCGACACACCTTCGAATTACTTGTTTATCAAGGTCCCTGATTCTTCTCCGGGGACAGGGCATATATTTTATGAGGAGGAGGCGCCGCTTGTGTGTTTTTGTTTTGTTTGTTTGAAGTGTAACGCCTCACCCAAAATCTCCCAGATATAAATAGTGAGTAAGTATAGTTTTACCCCGAATTATGCAATATTTCAGCGATATCACGGCGGGGGCATAGGCGGATCCAGAGGGGGGGTGCAGGGGTTCGCACCCCCCCCTTTTGTCCTGAAAGTTATTAAATGACCATTGAAACTCTCATGAAAACGGGGGTGCACCCCCCGCCCTTTCCAAAGTTTGTGGTGGACCAATGATCGATATCTCACACTAAGATGATTATGAAAAGAAAGTCTTAAAAACCGCCAATCCATCTCAACAGTTAACTGTAATTTCTGAATACAACAGTCTATAACATTGATTTCAATGGGACAGCAGTGCCATATCTCTTCACGACAATAATCATTCCCAATATTTGGCGCATACCCTAGAGTTTTCAGCTAGTCAGGTGGCTGGTTTGCCCTTACACCAAATCGCTTGGTGTGACTTTCATCCCACTTCAGAATATGATGGGTTTGTTTCACAAACAAGAGCTCGACCACAACAGAAACGAGTAACAGGTCTTGTATTCCAGCACAGCTGGTTGAATAAGTACAGTTGGCTAGTGTACAGTCCAGCAGCAGGTGGAGGCTTATGTAAAATGTGTGTTCTGTTTCCGAACCTGGGTGATGAGCGAAAGTGCGCAGGGTCTTTAGTAAAGTATCCTTTCACAAATTTGTCTAAGGCAACTGGGAAAAATGGTGCATTTGAGACTCACCAGAATACCTTTTTTTCACAAACAAGCTGTTCTTGCGGCGTTGGACTTCCTACGCATTTACAAAGAACCTGAAAAGTCGTTACCATATCGGATATCTCAACAGAATAAGGAGATGTACGACTTGAACTGCCACATTCTGAAACAAATAGTTGACACAGTGATACTCTGTGGCAGACAAGGTTTGTCTCTGAGGGGGGCACAGAGATCACAGGACATCAGAACAGCCAAACAAGGGAAACTTTCTGGCCATATTAAATCTACTGGCAGATAGAGATGACAAACTACGTCATCATTTAGAGTTTGGCAGAAGAAACACCCAATATACCAGCAAAACAGTTCAAAATGAAATCATTGAAGTAGTTGGTGACCACATTCGCTCAGAGTTGGTCACTCAGCTTCAAAAAGAAGGGGCTGTGTTTTCTGTGATTGCAGATGAAGTCACAGATACGTTTTCCAATGTTGAGGTTCTTGGTCTTTGCCTGAGATATGTTGATCAAAATACAATGACTATCAAAGAGACATTCTTTGATTATGTACATTTAGAAAGAACAACAGGTCAGCATATTGCAGAGGCTATCTTAAAGTCACTGAAAGACCAAGGCATTGATATCACCAAGTGTCGAGGACAAAGCTATGATGGTGCATCCTGCATGTCTTCATGTCGAGTTGGCGTTCAGGCTCATGTTAAAACATTGGCACCTACGGCTTTGTACACGCATTGCAACAGCCATGTTCTGAATCTGAGTATTGCGGCTTCATGCAAACTCCCTCCAATCAGAAACATGATGGACAACATCAACCAAGTTTTTCTTTTCTTTGATAATTCACCAAAGGTTTTTAGAGAGAGTTCTGAAAGCGTTTTGCACTGATACGAAAAGAACTCGTCTTTGGGGATTTTGCAAGACTAGATGGGTTGAGAGGCATGTGTGCTTTGACGTCTTTCAAACGTTGTATAGCCACATTTGCACATGTTTTGAGGCCATCCTATATCCTCGAAACCATGCAGACATTTATCGTGATGAGAACTGGGCATGGGACAAAGAGACAACCATAAAAGTACCAGGGCTTTTGACCATTCTGAGAGATTCGCAATACATCATGGCGTTTGTGGTGGCCCATAATGCAACTTGAAGTTGTTAAACCACTTGCAGTCAAACTTCAAAAAAGGAACAATGACATCTGCATGGCTTACAAACTTATTGACGAAAGGGTATCAATGATCAAAACCATGAGGGCTGATGTGGATCAAAGGAGTCATGATTGGTATGTGGAAGCTTGTGCTATTGCAGAACAGCTTGATGCTGAAATACTTCTCCCTCGGATTGTGAAGAGGATGACACAGAAAGCGAATGCACCATCCCAATCTCCCGAAGAACACTTCAAGCTCAATTTGATCATTCCTTTCCTTGACCACCTGCAAGAAGAGATGAACACAAGGTTCAGTCCAGAGAACCGTCCTGGAATTGAACTGTTTGGTCTTCTGCCATGTGTGGTTGTTCAGCAACCAGATATACTACAGTTGGAAGCAAACCTAATGTTCTGGGAGAATGACTTGCCAATGGTGTCTTCTCTTCTGGCAGAACTCCGAAGTTGGCACCTTCATTGGTTGTCACAGGAATACCACCCTGAAGGTGCAATCGAAAGCTTGAAATCTGCTGATGAGGATGTTTTCCCTAACATCCGTAAGCTGCTCACAATTGCCGTTACACTTCCAGTTACAAGCACTAAAGCAGAAAGGACATTTTCCAGCCTAAAAGGCTGAAGATGCATCTGAGGAGTACCATGGGCCAGGAGCGCTTGACTGGACTGACACTGATCCACCTGAACCAGGACAAGAAAATAGTTTCTGATGAGATAGTTCACAAATATGTGAAAAAGCATCGCAGACGTATGTTTGAGAAATGCATCCTCTATCAGTAGTTTTCTGTGACACAAGTCTTAGTGTAGAGGTAACATACAAGTAACTAATTAATGCATCTGACTGTAACAAAGTGTAACACAGCCAAGTCTGTGAATAGTGTCTGTATGTTTGAAAGGTAATTTTAGGTAAACAATAAAATGAAAACCGAGTTTTTACGAGTTGAGTTAACTCTTATGCAGATTAATGTCTGCAACTAACCATTGGGTCACAAAGCCACAAGAGGCGGCGTGGAATGCTGTGTATATTTGCCACCTTATCCCAAACACACATTCTAAGCTTGCCATTTGGTCTCGGGCAAAAATGAACTATGCACCCCCCCTTTTTCAAAAAGCTGTATCCGCCCCTGACGGCGGGGGACACCAGAAATGGGCTTCACACATTGTAACCATATTGGGAATCGAACCCGGGTCTTTTGCGTGACGAGCGAACGCTTTACCCAATGGGCTACCCCACCGCCCTCAGTTTTTAAATAATGGTGTCTGGATCAATCAGTCCTGTGATTGACAACATGAGCATCTATCTACGCATTTTGGATACGATGACAAACATTACCCACTTACCGTGCCTGACAAGCTGATTTACACAGGGGGCTTAGCATCCGATCCCGTTAGTCGCCTCTTATGACAAACATTACCCACTTACCGAGCCTGACAACCTGATTTACAGAGGCTGCTTAGCACCCGATCCCGTTAGTCGCCTCTTATGACAAACATTACCCACTTACCGTTCCTGTCAACCTGATTTACACAGGCTGCTTAGCACCCGATCCCGTTAGTCGCCTCTTATGACAAACATTACCCACTTACCGTTCCTGACAACCTGATTTACACAGGGGGCTTAGCATCCGATCCCGTTAGTCGCCACTTGTGACAAACATTACCCACTTACCGTTCCTGACAACCTGATTTACACAGGGGGCTTAGCATCCGATCCCGTTAGTCGCCTCTTATGACAAACATTACCCACTTACCGAGCCTTACAACCTGATTTACACAGGGGGCTTAGCATCCGATCCCGTTAGTCGCCTCTTATGACAAACATTACCCACTTACCGAGCCTGACAACCTGATTTACACAGGATGCTTAGCACCCGATCCCGTTAGTCGCCTCTTATGACAAACATTACCCACTTACCGAGCCTGACAACCTGATTTACACAGGGGGCTTAGCATCCGATCCCGTTAGTTGCCTCTTATGACAAACATTACCCACTTACCGAGCCTGACAACCTGATTTACACAGGCTGCTTAGCACCCGATCCCATTGGTCGCCTCTTATGACAAACATTACCCACTTACCGAGCCTGACAACCTGATTTACACAGGCTGCTTAGCATCCGATCCCGTTAGTCGCCTCCTATGGCAAGCATTACCCACTTACCGAGGCCTGACAACCTGATTTACACACGGGCTTAGCATCCGATCCCGTTAGTTGCCTCTTATGACAAAGCATTACCCACTTACCGAGCCTGACAACCTGATTTACACAGGGGCTTAGCACCCGATCCCGTTAGTCGCCTCTTATGACAAACATTACCCACTTACCGAGCCTGACAACCTGATTTACACAGGGGCTTAGCATCCGATCCCGTTAGTCGCCTCTTATGACAAACATTACCCACTTACCGTGCCTGACAAGCTGATTTACACAGGGGGCTTAGCATCCGATCCCGTTAGTCGCCTCTTATGACAAACATTACCCACTTACCGAGCCTGACAAGCTGATTTACACGGGCTGCTTAGCATCCGACCCCGTTAGTCGCCTCTTATGACAAGCATTACCCACTTACCGAGCCTGACAACCTGATTTACACAGGGGGCTTAGCACCCGATCCCGTTAGTCGCCTCTTATGACAAACATTACCCACTTACCGAGCCTGACAAGCTGATTTACACAGGGGGCTTAGCATCCGATCCCGTTAGTCGCCTCTTATGGCAAGCATTACCCACTTACCGAGCCTGACAACCTGATTTACACAGGGGGCTTAGCATCCGATCCCGTTAGTCGCCTCTTATGACAAACATTACCCACTTACCGAGCCTGACAACCTGATTTACACAGGGTGCTTATCACCCGATCCCATTAGTCGCCTCTTATGGCAAACATTACCCACTTACCGAGCCTGACAAGCTGATTTACACAGGGGGCTTAGCATCCGATCCCGTTAGTCACCTCTTATGACAAGCATTACCCACTTACCGAGCCTGACAACCTGATTTACACAGGGGGCTTAGCATCCGATCCCGTTAGTCTCCTCTTATGACAAACATTACCCACTTACCGAGCCTGACAAGCTGATTTACACAGGGGGCTTAGCATCCGATCCCGTTAGTCGCCTCTTATGACAAACATTACCCACTTACCGAGCCTGACAAGCTGATTTACACAGGCTGCTTAGCATCCGATCCCGTTAGTCGCCTCTTATGACAAACATTACCCACTTACCGAGCCTGACAACCTGATTTACACAGGCTGCTTAGCACCCGATCCCGTTAGTCGCCACTTGTGACAAACATTACCCACTTACCGTTCCTGACAACCTGATTTACACAGGGGGCTTAGCATCCGATCCCGTTAGTCGCCTCTTATGACAAACATTACCCACTTACCGAGCCTGACAAGCTGATTTACACAGGGGGCTTAGCATCCGATCCCGTTAGTCGCCTCTTATGGCAAACATTACCCACTTACCGAGGCCTGACAAGCTGGTTTACACAGGCTGCTTAGCATCCGATCCCGTTAGTCGCCTCTTATGACAAACATTACCCACTTACCGAGCCTGACAACCTGATTTACACAGGCTGCTTAGCACCCGATCCCGTTAGTCGCCACTTGTGACAAACATTACCCACTTACCGTTCCTGACAACCTGATTTACACAGGGGGCTTAGCATCCGATCCCGTTAGTCGCCTCTTATGACAAACATTACCCACTTGCCGAGCCTGACAACCTGATTTACACAAGGGGCTTAGCATCCGATCCCGTTAGTCGCCTCTTATGACAAACATTACCCACTTACCGAGCCTGACAACCTGATTTACACAGGCTGCTTAGCACCCGATCCCGTTAGTCGCCTCTTATGACAAACATTACCCACTTACCGAGCCTGACAAGCTGATTTACACAGGCTGCTTAGCATCCGATCCCGTTAGTCGCCTCTTATGAGAAACATTACCCACTTACCGTTCCTGACAACCTGATTTACACAGGCTGCTTAGCATCCGATCCCGTTAGTCGCCTCTTATGACAAACATTACCCACTTACCGAGCCTGACAACCTGATTTACACTGGCTGCTTAGCACCCGATCCCGTTAGTCGCCACTTGTGACAAACATTACCCACTTACCGTTCCTGACAACCTGATTTACACAGGGGGCTTAGCATCCGATCCCGTTAGTCGCCTCTTATGACAAACATTACCCACTTACCGAGCCTGACAACCTGATTTACACAGGGGGCTTAGCATCCGATCCCGTTAGTCGCCTCTTATGACAAACATTACCCACTTACCGAGCCTGACAACCTGATTTACACAGGGGGCTTAGCATCCGATCCCGTTAGTCGCCTCTTATGACAAACATTACCCACTTACCGAGCCTGACAACCTGATTTACACAGGGGGCTTAGCATCCGATCCCGTTAGTCGCCTCTTATGACAAACATTACCCACTTACCGAGCCTGACAAGCTGATTTACACAGGCTGCTTAGCATCCGATCCCGTTAGTCGCCTCTTATGACAAGCATTACCCACTTACCGAGCCTGACAACCTGATTTACACAGGGGCTTAGCACCCGATCCCGTTAGTCGCCTCTTATGACAAACATTACCCACTTACCGAGCCTGACAAGCTGATTTACACAGGGGGCTTAGCATCCGATCCCGTTAGTCGCCTCTTATGACAAACATTACCCACTTACCGAGCCTGACAACCTGATTTACACAGGGGGCTTAGCATCCGACCCCGTTAGTCGCCTCTTATGACAAGCATTACCCACTTACCGAGCCTGACAAGCTGATTTACACAGGGGGCTTAGCATCCGATCCCGTTAGTCGCCTCTTATGACAAACATTACCCACTTACCGAGCCTGACAAGCTGATTTACACAGCGGGCTTATCACACGATCCCATTAGTCGCCTCTTATGACAAACATTACCCACTTACCGAGCCTGACAAGCTGATTTACACAGGGGGCTTAGCATCCGATCCCGTTAGTCACCTCTTATGACAAGCATTACCCACTTACCGAGCCTGACAACCTGATTTACACAGGGGGCTTAGCATCCGATCCCGTTAGTCGCCTCTTATGACAAACATTACCCACTTACCGAGCCTGACAAGCTGATTTACACAGGGGGCTTAGCATCCGATCCCGTTAGTCGCCTCTTATGACAAACATTACCCACTTACCGAGCCTACAACCTGATTTACACAGGCTGCTTAGCATCCGATCCCGTTAGTCGCCACTTATGACAAACATTACCCACTTACCGTTCCTGACAACCTGATTTACACACAGGGGCTTAGCATCCGATCCCGTTAGTCGCCTCTTATGACAAACATTACCCACTTACCGAGCCTGACAACCTGATTTACACAGGGGCTTAGCATCCGATCCCGTTAGTCGCCTCTTATGACAAACATTACCCACTTACCGAGCCTGACAACCTGATTTACACAGGCTGCTTAGCATCCGATCCCGTTAGTCGCCTCTTATGACAAACATTACCCACTTACCGAGCCTGACAACCTGATTTACACAGGGGGCTTAGCATCCGATCCCGTTAGTCGCCTCTTATGACAAACATTACCCACTTACCGAGCCTGACAAGCTGATTTACACAGGCTGCTTAGCATCCGATCCCGTTAGTCGCCTCTTATGACAAACATTACCCACTTACCGAGCCTGACAACCTGATTTACACAGGCTGCTTAGCACCCGATCCCGTTAGTCGCCTCTTGTGACAAACATTACCCACTTACCGTTCCTGACAACCTGATTTACACAGGGGGCTTAGCATCCGATCCCGTTAGTCGCCTCTTATGACAAACATTACCCACTTACCGAGCCTGACAACCTGATTTACACAGGGGCTTAGCATCCGATCCCGTTAGTCGCCTCTTATGACAAACATTACCCACTTACCGAGCCTGACAACCTGATTTACACAGGGGCTTAGCATCCGATCCCGTTAGTCGCCTCTTATGACAAACATTACCACTTACCGAGCCTGACAAGCTGATTTACACAGGGGCTTAGCACCCGATCCCGTTAGTCGCCTCTTATGACAAACATTACCCACTTACCGAGCCTGACACCCTGATTTACACAGGGGCTTAGCATCCGATCCCGTTAGTCGCCTCTTATGACAAACATTACCCACTTACCGAGCCTGACAACCTGATTTTACAGGGGCTTAGCATCCGATCCCGTTAGTCGCCTCTTATGACAAACATTACCCACTTACCGAGCCTGACAGCCTGACAAGCTGATTTACACAGTCGGGCTTAGCATCCGATCCCGTTAGTCGCCTCTTATGACAAACATTACCCACGTTACCGAGCCTGACAAGCTGATTTACTGACACGGGCTGCTTAGCATCCGATCCCGTTAGTCGCCTCTTATGACAAGCATTACCCACTTACCGAGCCTGACAACCTGATTTACACAGGGGGCTTAGCACCCGATCCCGTTAGTCGCCTCTTATGACAAACATTACCCACTTACCGAGCCTGACAACCTGATTTACACAGGCTGCTTAGCACCCGATCCCGTTAGTCGCCTCTTATGACAAACATTACCCACTTACCGAGCCTGACAACCTGATTTACACAGGGGGCTTAGCATCCGATCCCGTTAGTCGCCTCTTATGACAAACATTACCCACTTACCGAGCCTGACAACCTGATTTACACAGGGGGCTTAGCATCCGATCCCGTTAGTCGCCTCTTATGACAAACATTACCCACTTACCGAGCCTGACAACCTGATTTACACAGGGGGCTTAGCATCCGATCCCGTTAGTCGCCTCTTATGACAAACATTACCCACTTACCGAGCCTGACAAGCTGATTTACACAGGCTGCTTAGCATCCGATCCCGTTAGTCGCCTCTTATGACAAACATTACCCACTTACCGAGCCTGACAACCTGATTTACACAAGGGGGCTTAGCATCCGATCCCGTTAGTTGCCTCTTATGACAAACATTACCCACTTACCCAGCCTGACAACCTGATTTACACAGGCTGCTTAGCACCCGATCCCGTTAGTCGCCTCTTGTGACAAACATTACCCACTTACCGAGCCTGACAACCTGATTTACACAGGGGGCTTAGCATCCGATCCCGTTAGTCGCCTCTTATGACAAACATTACCCACTTACCGAGGCCTGACAACCTGATTTACACAGGGGCTTAGCATCCGATCCCGTTAGTCGCCTCTTATGACAAACATTACCCACTTACCGAGCCTGACAACCTGATTTACACAGGGGGCTTAGCATCCGATCCCGTTAGTCGCCTCTTATGACAAACATTACCCACTTACCGAGCCTGACAACCTGATTTACACAGGGGCTTAGCATCCGATCCCGTTAGTCGCCTCTTATGACAAACATTACCCACTTACCGAGCCTGACAAGCTGATTTACACAGGGGACTTAGCACCCGATCCCATTAGTCGCCTCTTATGACAAACATTACCCACTTACCGAGCCTGACAAGCTGATTTACACAGGGGGCTTAGCATCCGATCCCGTTAGTCGCCTCTTATGACAAACATTACCCACTTACCGAGCCTGACAACCTGATTTACACAGGGGGCTTAGCATCCGATCCCGTTAGTCGCCTCTTATGACAAACATTACCCACTTACCGAGCCTGACAAGCTGATTTACACAGGGGCTTAGCATCCGATCCCGTTAGTCGCCTCTTATGACAAACATTACCCACTTACCGAGCCTGACAACCTGATTTACACAGGGGCTTAGCATCCGATCCCGTTAGTCGCCTCTTATGACAAGCATTACCCACTTACCGAGCCTGACAACCTGATTTACACAGAGGGCTTAGCACCCGATCCCGTTAGTCGCCTCTTATGACAAACATTACCCACTTACCGTTCCTGACAATCTGATTTACACAGGCTGCTTAGCACCCGATCCCGTTAGTCGCCTCTTATGACAAACATTACCCACTTACCGAGCCTGACAACCTGATTTACACAGGCTGCTTAGCACCCGATCCCGTTAGTCGCCACTTGTGACAAACATTACCCACTTACCGTTCCTGACAACCTGATTTACACAGGGGGCTTAGCATCCGATCCCGTTAGTCGCCTCTTATGACAAACATTACCCACTTACCGAGCCTGACAACCTGATTTACACAGGGGGCTTAGCATCCGATCCCGTTAGTCGCCTCTTATGACAAACATTACCCACTTACCGAGCCTGACAACCTGATTTACACAGGCTGCTTAGCATCCGATCCCGTTAGTCGCCTCTTATGACAAACATTACCCACTTACCGAGCCTGACAACCTGATTTACACAGGGGGCTTAGCATCCGATCCCGTTAGTTGCCTCTTATGACAAACATTACCCACTTACCGAGCCTGACAACCTGATTTACACAGGGGGCTTAGCATCCGATCCCGTTAGTCGCCTCTTATGACAAACATTACCCACTTACCGAGCCTGACAACCTGATTTACACAGGCTGCTTAGCATCCGATCCCGTTAGTCGCCTCTTATGACAAAGCATTACCCACTTACCGAGCCTGACAGCCTGATTTTTACACCGGGGGCTTAGCATCCGATCCCGTTAGTCGCCTCTTATGACAAGCATTACCCACTTACCGAGCCTGACAAGCTGATTTACACAGGGGGCTTAGCACCCGATCCCGTTAGTCGCCTCTTATGACAAACATTACCCACTTACCGAGCCTGACAACCTGATTTACACAGGGGGCTTAGCATCCGATCCCGTTAGTTGCCTCTTATGACAAACATTACCCACTTACCGTGCCTGACAACCTGATTTACACAGGGGCTTAGCATCCGATCCCGTTAGTCGCCTCTTATGACAAACATTACCCACTTACCGAGCCTGACAACCTGATTTACACAGGCTGCTTAGCATCCGACCCCGTTAGTCTCCTCTTATGACAAACATTACCCACTTACCGTTCCTGACAATCTGATTTACACAGGCTGCTTAGCACCCGATCCCGTTAGTCGCCTCTTATGACAAACATTACCCACTTACCGAGCCTGACAACCTGAGTTACACAGGGGGCTTAGCATCCGATCCCGTTAGTCGCCTCTTATGACAAACATTACCCACTTACCGAGCCTGACAACCTGATTTACACAGGGGCTTAGCATCCGATCCCGTTAGTCGCCTCTTATGACAAACATTACCCACTTACCGAGCCTGACAACCTGATTTACACAGGGGCTTAGCATCCGATCCCGTTAGTCGCCTCTTATGACAAACATTACCCACTTACCGTTACCACTTACCGTTCCTGACAATCTGATTTACACAGGCTGCTTAGCACCCGATCCCGTTAGTCGCCTCTTATGACAAACATTACCCACTTACCGAGCCTGACAAGCTGATTTACACAGGGGGCTTAGCATCCGACCCCGTTAGTCGCCTCTTATGACAAGCATTACCCACTTACCGAGCCTGACAAGCTGATTTACACAGGGGGCTTAGCATCCGATCCCGTTAGTCGCCTCTTATGACAAACATTACCCACTTACCGAGCCTGACAAGCTGATTTACACAGGGGCTTAGCATCCGATCCCGTTAGTCGCCTCTTATGACAAACATTACCCACTTACCGAGCCTGACAACCTGATTTACACAGGGGGCTTAGCATCCGATCCCGTTAGTCGCCTCTTATGACAAGCATTACCCACTTACCGAGCCTGACAAGCTGATTTACACAGGGGCTTAGCATCCGATCCCGTTAGTCGCCTCTTATGACAAACATTACCCACTTACCGAGCCTGACAAGCTGATTTACACAGGGGCTTAGCACCCGATCCCGTTAGTCGCCTCTTATGACAAACATTACCCACTTACCGAGCCTGACAAGCTGATTTACACAGGGGGCTTAGCATCCGATCCCGTTAGTCGCCTCTTATGGCAAGCATTACCCACTTACCGAGCCTGACAAGCTGATTTACACAGGGGGCTTAGCATCCGACCCCGTTAGTCGCCTCTTATGACAAACATTACCCACTTACCGAGCCTGACAAGCTGATTTACACAGGGGCTTAGCATCCGATCCCGTTAGTCGCCTCTTATGACAAACATTACCCACTTACCGAGCCTGACAAGCTGATTTACACAGGGGGCTTAGCACCCGATCCCGTTAGTCGCCTCTTATGGCAAACATTACCCACTTACCGACCCTGACAACCTGATTTACACAGGGGGCTTAGCATCCGATCCCGTTAGTCACCTCTTATGACAAGCATTACCCACTTACCGAGCCTGACAACCTGATTTACACAGGGGCTTAGCATCCGATCCCATTAGTCGCCTCTTATGACAAACATTACCCACTTACCGAGCCTGACAACCTGATTTACACAGGGGCTTAGCACCCGATCCCGTTAGTCGCCTCTTATGACAAACATTACCCACTTACCGAGCCTGACAAGCTGATTTACACAGGGGGCTTAGCACCCGATCCCGTTAGTCGCCTCTTATGACAAACATTACCCACTTACCGAGCCTGACAAGCTGATTTACACAGGGGGCTTAGCATCCGATCCCGTTAGTTGCCTCTTATGACAAACATTACCCACTTACCGAGCCTGACAACCTGATTTACACAGAGGGCTTAGCACCCGATCCCGTTAGTCGCCTCTTATGACAAACATTACCCACTTACCGAGCCTGACAAGCTGATTTACACAGGGGGCTTAGCATCCGATCCCGTTAGTCGCCTCTTATGGCAAGCATTGGTTGCTGAATATCTTTTCTTACCCGGATCTTCAGAGGTCAACAGTTGGTTGCGTAGAGGAAACAACATAACATAAATTATAGGGGTGAAACGGTAGGCTCCTACCACGGTACGGTACGCATTGCAGTTCAAGGCCTTCGGTTTGGTCTGTTTCGGTTCGGTATATAAGATATAATCATAATGCAGAAAATTGACTACAAGAGCCAAACCTTACATTGTTTAATAACATGGAAAAAACTATCCATAATCTTTGTTATTTTGAATGAACAAAACTGTCCTTTATGATTAAGTATTTTATGACTGCGAAAACCGAATTGTTGGATTGCCGAACTGAAGGCAAAATACTGCAGTTCTACTAATAGAACGGTATACCGTTTCAACCCTAATAAATTATAATTATTATAGATTTGATCATTCTTCCTACCAGGTTTACTGACTACAAGGACTGATCAAGTTGTAAACCACTGGTCTGTGTGATCCAAAATAAGTAGAACTTTTATGCGGTGGCAGCCGTATCCCCTATATTATCACCCTTCATATATTCTTTGTGAACGTGACTCACCGCTATTGATTTTCTTTGTTTCCATTTTATTAAAACGGTTGATGAACATTTAGAATAACATGCTTGTCCTGCCAATCGATCACATTTAATCAATACCTGTTTGAAAAAAACAGTGAGTGAGTGAGTTTAGTTTTACGCCGCAATCAGCAATATTCCAGCTATATGGCGGCGGTATGTAAATAATCGAGTTCGGACCAGACAATCCAGTGATCAACAGCATGAGCATCGATCTGCGCTATGGGGAACCGATGACATGTGTCAACCAAGCCAGCGAGCCTGACCACCCGATCCCGTTAGTCGCCTTTTACGACAAGCATGGGTTACTGAAGGTTCATTCTAACCCGGACCTTCACGGGTTGAAAGAAGACCAGAAAAGATTATATTTGATTCAGCATGTTACAGTTTGGAAATAGTTTGGTATGTTTTTATAATGTTTTGTCCACGGTTTAACGTCAACAGATGACGGAGAAGGCAAATTATTACATTGCAGATCAGTCTCGAGGTGGACGGGAATCCAATAATCACACATCCAAACTTTATAACTTGGAAAAATATTCCTTTTAGAATCCGTTAAGCACAGATTAATCTGAGCATATGTTGCCATGTCCCGTTATCTGTGTCTGTCAATGCAGCTGTCGAGTCTTTGTTGACAGAAAGTCAATAGTCCCCTGGCATAGTCACTTTTTATATGTATACATGAAGAACAATCATTAGAGAAGTTAAATCATGACTGACGAGGTGACAGTGGTTGAAGAAGTGATGGGATGAAAACACCTTGGCATTCAAGAAATAGGCAGGACTAAGAACTCATCCATGTCAATCTGAGGCTAGTGATACGTACTTCAAGCGCTTCTTTCAAGACAAATGATGAGAGTCGGATTGTTTCTCCTTGTATAATGTGCACGTATACATACTGAAGATCTCGTCTCTACATATTGTGTATCTCGACAGCTTACAGTAAATCTTGGCATATTGCATGTGTAGACATATATAGCTCGACATCTGGTGTATGCAATACTTACCGTACTTCTCGACATTTAGTGTATCTCGTCATATTGAATGTGTCGACATGTAGTGTTACTCGAAATACTGTACATATAGACATGTTATGTGTCTCGCGTTATGGATAGCTCGTTTGTTGTGTATCTCGATATATTGTGTATCCAGGCGCATCGAGAATCTCGAGAAGTTGTAACTCGCCATACTGTGTTTCTCGACTTATTTCCCTCTTATTTTTTCAGACCGATATGACGATGGCCCGAATCAGCCACCATAATTTCATAGCATTTTCAAGAAAAAGGTCCATCATGATGTTTTTACTGTAATATCATGATCTAAGTGTGCGTCTCTTAAAACATGTGACAACTACAGGTATGTGTCCATACAAAGTACCTGTTCCTCCGTGGAACTGTGGAAAGTGAATGAATTTTACGCCTCTTTTAGCAATGTTCCAGCAATATCCATAAATTGGCTTCACACATTGTACCCATGATGGGAATCGAACCCCGGTGTTTGGCGTGACGAGCGAACGCTTGAACCACTAGGCTACCCCGCAGGAATCTTGAGGATAGAGCGTTTATCCGAGGTTGGATCCCGGTCGCGTCAATCCGAAAGACGTTAGACGGCAGTACTTCTTGTTATCCCGTCTAGCTTTAGAACAAGCGCGCACGCCCACCTGTTATTCTCCGATTTTTAATAAATACTGATATTATCTGTAAATCAAGTGAGACTGGTTTTATAGACCTTTAAGTGTGTGGGGTCAACATTCCAACATTATGGCCATCAATAACACATAAAGTCTATCATCTCCCTTCCATCATTTACAGCCCAAATCCGCCAGGACTACCGTTAAATCACTAACGAGTACTGTTAGGAATGGCCATGTGACAGCGGGTTTGGTTTTACACCTTTTAGCAATATTTCAACAATAGTACAGGGATGGAGTACAGATATCTTACTTTTTTATATTTTTGTCAACATCAAAATCGCCTTTCCAATCATATGATGACAACCTGAAAACGACTTCCCTTTATCATTACGTACACCCTGACATGATTGTAATACTATTATTTCTTGTAACACACTGTTATGTCCCATTCTGCTCGTGTCTCGCGTCAAAAGAGACTTAATAATGAAAAAATCACTCCCGTCGGACCAGGAAATGTATCACGTTCCCTCAATTTACCCACTCTCTAGGAGGTGAGGTGAAATTGGGTTTAACGTCGTGCTTGAGAATATTTCGCTCATATGACGACGTGCATGCGTGTGTATGTGTATGTGCGGCTGCTTGTACTAGCCCATACTTAAGCTGGTTTTATAGTGCTAGCCCACTGAGATACCATGCCGCAGTGAAGCATGAATACCCCACTCAGACACATTATACTGACTCCGAGCCGACCAGTCCTTGTTGTACCCATTAATGCCGAGCGCCAGGCAGGGACCAACAAGTACTATATTTTAACGTCTTTTGGTATGACGCGGTCGGGGATCAAACCTGCGACCTTCCGCTCTCCGGGCGGACGCTTTAACCACTACACCACGGAGTTGGTCCACTCTCTAGATATGAGATCATATGATTCGTATAGAATATTCTGTAGATAATCATAGACAGTCATTGATATTTCATTTGTGCGCTGGTAAGATCTTGGGCTGGCGTTTCTACTCAGTATAAAGCTTTCTTGATATGTGTTATAGAATGAAACCTAAGGTCGAGGATGTTACCGAAATTGCAATATGATAATTTGCTTGACTGAAGTGAGCGAGTGACCATGGTTATATGTCGCTTTTAGCAATATTCCAGCAATATCACGGCGGGGAACACCAGCGATGGGCTTTACACATTGTGTCCATGTGGGGAATCGAACCCGGGCCTTCAAAATGACGAGCGAACCCTTTAACCATTAGTCTACCCAACGGCCTCGATTGTCTGAAGCGAAGGGGATAGTGAATGGTTTTTTGTTGTTGTTTTTGTTGTTGTCGTTTTTATTGGGATGGGGGGTGTATTTGCGTATAAAATTTTGTGCTACACTACAATTAACAGTGTCTATTACCTACGACGGCGAAAATATCGGGGTTCATATTTTGCATACGACGTCCTAGGGCAAAATATCACTTTGTCATGGTGGCGTGACGTTACGAACAATGCTATGACGATACGTTTCTTCTATGACGTTGCGTTCTACATGCGGCGACGGCGGGTAGCCAGCCTATGTTTGAAAGTAGATTTGGGTTTATTTTCCTCAATTTGACGACTTTGGTAATAAATAGAATATTATATTCTTGCCCATATCATGCTATGTTTACGACACACGAGCCAAAATATTGGTATATCCCTCGCTCTCGCTCGATAATACCAACATTTAGGCACTCGTGTTGTAAACACAGTATGTTATGTGCACTCATATAATATCCTCTATCGTGATCCCAAACGTTTTGTGCAGTATATATTGACTGGAGATCATTCTATATTGATTGTTTGGTTCCGAGAATATTTACAATCATTAATCCCTTGTAACGAGGCTGAACTGCAGTGGAACCCAAAAATGTTGGGGTTTATGAATATTGTTGGCGATATTTTATGAAATCGCGTGATAAACTGGAAAAACACTATTTATGATCGCTTTTTTATTAAGTGTAATACATTTGACATATAGAGTTCTACCAAATTGAAATTTTGAAACATGTTAAATATACTAACAATGCATACATTGAAAACAAGTCATTTTTTATTTTATTATTATCTCCAAAAGCAACAAAAAACTGCCTTGTTCTCACATCACGTATGCATATGGAATTCCCGGCTTTTGACCAAACTGTGACGTCATAGAAGAGAGTCCATTACATTAATCTCCATGACAACGCAGTGATTTCAGTTATTCTCGGCGTACTGAAGACACGAAATCGGGTATTGTGTTCCCTGTGGGTGTACTATTTCATCTAAGATAAATAACAAGTCTCATTACTTCCAACGTCCAAGCGAAAATGCCGATTGAATGAGATGGAAGTCTTGGAGACAGGATATCAGCTGAAATGGTATCCGACTGGACATGACACTTTGTGTTCCTTGAGTTTTCCGGCGATTTATGGTATCCCTAAATGAACTATTAGTGAGTGAGTATGGTTTTACGCCGCTTTGAGCAATAGTCCAGTAATATCACGACGGAGGACACCAGGAAAAAACCCGTACATCTTTATATTAACAAACAAAAATTACCGCAATCAGAAATAGTACAATTTCTAGGTCTAATCCTAGACCCGCACTTAACATGGAACAAACACATTCAATTCATACAAGATAAAATCAAGTCAGATCTAAACATTATTAAATACCTATCACATAGTAGATGGGGTAGAAACAAACAAACATTACTACTACTATGTAAATCACTCATCAAATCTAAATTACTCTGTGGCTGCGAAATATTTCAAGATATGGCATAAACACGTAAAAACAAACTCAGTTCCATCCAGTTCCAAGCACTTAAACGTATAATTGGAGCCTTCCCAGGAATATCCCTCCAAGCATTATTGGTAGATGCAGGGAACTAGACCTCACTCTCGAATGGGAAAGATGTACAATGAAATATGTAACTCGATCCCTTAACAACCCCATTACAAGCAAAACTGAAAACCACTATACATCTCTTAAAAATATAACTAAAATCATTATCAATAAAGGCAAATACCCAAAACCTTTTGGACATAAATACAGGAACTTAAACAATAACTTGATTTATACACTACAGAATATAACACAAACCCATACTACAAATCTCTTCCTCCAGCATTACTGCCAAAATTCCTGACAACACAAAACGTACTGAACACACTATACTTAATATATTCACAGTGCAAGAATTCATACAACAAAATTACAATCCACAAGATAATCTTCACATTTATATTGACGGATCCAAGGACCAAAACGGTAAAACTGGTTTTGGTATCTACATAAACCAAACCGCCTCCGTGGTGTAGAGTGGTTAGAGCGTCCGCCCAGAGAGCGGAAAATCGCGGGTTCGATCCCCAACCGCGTCATACCAAAAGACGTTAAAATATGGTACTTGTTGGTCCCTGCCTGGCGCTCGGCATTAATGGGTACAAGGACTGGTCGGCTCGGAGTCAGTATAATGTGTCTGAGTGGGGTATTCATGCTTCACTGCGGCATGGTATCTCAGTGGGCTAGCACTATAAAACCAGCTTAAGTCTGGGCTAGTACAAGCAGCCGCACATACACATACACACGCATGCACGTCGTCATATGAGCGAAATATTCTCAAGCCCGACGTTAAACCCAATTTCACCTCACCTCACCTCACATAAACCAAAAAAGTCTTAAACAATCCTATAATCTCCCGGCAAACTCCAGTATCTTCACAGCAGAACTCGCAGCCATAGTTCAGGCCTTGCAAACAACATCTGACGAAACAAACACTACCATCTGCATTTCCGGATTCCTAAGCTCCACACAAGCTCTCAAAAATTACTCTACAAAAACAAGACCAGATCTTATAAATAACATATACAGAAGAATACTATGCCACCAAAATATGGCAGACCAAGCAGACCAAGCTGCCAAACTTGGACTCCACTCAAAAAACAAAATAAAAATACCTTACTCCAAAACAGACCTGACAAATAAAGTTAACAATATACTAATAAATAAATTCAATTATAACTGGCAAATAATAGGAAAACATTATCCACCCTACCAAATTCAACAAACACTAAATACAAAATGTAAAAGATATATCACCATACACGCCGAATTGATGTTGCCATAACCAGACTAAGCCTAGCAAATTGCAATCTTAATCACTATCTACACAATATCTACCTTCATCCAAACGGCAAACGTATCACTTGCCAAATTCCTGAAACAATAGCCCGCACTATCGTTTACTGCTCAAACTATATTAAACAAAGATCCCCATTTACAAATGCTTTAAAACAGTACCTCAACAATGCTAACTCTTTTGATCTCAAGCACATTCTGACAAATCCCAAATTAATTAAACCACTCACTAAATGTCTCATTCACACAAAATTATACCAAATAATCTAACAACAAAAACAATAATACAATAATTCCACTTTTTACCATTTTAAAAACTGTTATAAATATGTATACATGTTCTTATAACTTTTCAAATCAGTTCTTTCTTATTATCAACTTCATTTTTTAACCTTTCACAAGTTTCTCATTATTCACCTAATAAATAATTATGTTTTTAAACATGGGTTGGTTGTAAAAACAACAACAATAGCAATTTACTACACCACATCTATATTAAATTCCAAATCTCTATTACTCTTTACCTATTTAATATTTGTTACCTTTTTAATTTGGCCTCCCATTCAAATTACCCTTAATACTCAGTTGTTTTTTGTGTTTTTGGGGGGGTATTTTTTGTTTTTTGGGGTAGTAACACCACTCTTTCAAACTTTTTATTTTTTGTTCCCTCTCATTTCTTAATAAGTGTACTACCCCGTCGCCGAAATACCTTAGTTGTGAGTGCGACGTTAAATAACGCAAATAACTACTACCAGAAATGGGCTTTACACATTGTACTAGTAGTGTTCCGAAATACTAGTACCATATTTTAACGTCTTTTGGTGTGTCGCGGTTGGGGATCGAACCCGCGACCCTCCGCTCTCCGGGCGGACGCTCTAACCACTAAACCACGGAGGCGGTCCTAATATATCAGAAAAACACCACATATAGATAGTTTTACACGTATTTCACGGAATGACTGAACGTACTGTAACATACATCTATCGATGACAACTGGTTGGACAACCTTTCATAAGATACCGAAGTCCGTCAAAGAAACTGCATTTGTGATTGACGGACTGAAGCAAGAGTGCGCCTACTGGACGGGATTTTGAAAGGAATAATTACCTTATAGATGCTACTGACATCCTTGACCCTTTCCTTACATAATGGCATGTTATCATCTGGGGTTTTTTCAGTGTCTTACCATTATTTATTAGAGAGACCAGTGAACCATATAGACATTTTATAGACTGCTTCCGAATACAGTTCATTATTCTCATTTGGAGACAAGCCGGCTGTAAAGGGCTGTGTGTATTCATAGCTTTCGGTCAGAGGGTACACAGAGTTCGTGATCTGGAAGATGAATTGTCGGACTTTCATGTTCATGGATGCTGCGGTAGCTGAGTGGGTAGGATCGCTGGCGTTGTACACACGCGATTTGGTGCCTCACTCTGGGTTCGAACCTGGATAGTGGGCTACTCAACCCAATACAAGTAGGACTGGGACCTTTACTGTCTTGTACTGAGAAAGAGTAATCACAAATACAACATCTGTCACGCTTGACCAGTTTGTAAAAAGGCATTGTATAATTTCTTTGAGTGGTATTGTTTATTCGTATCTATACAGACGTTGACAATGTTCCATGGTTGGATTTTGTAATAATGTATTTGATAACTGCAGTTTATGGTATGTATGAATTGATATGAATCACTCCATGGTTGGTCCCAGTTGTGGAAAATATACAAACCTCAGTTCCTCACAACTAGGTGAGGTGAGGTGAAAAGGGTTTAACGTCGTACTTGGGAATATGTTGCTCATATGACTGACTGACTGAGTTTGAGTTTGGTCTTACGCCGCTTTTAGCAATATTCCAGCAACATCACGGCGGGGGACACCAGAAATGGGCTTCACACATTGTACCCATGTGGGGATTCGAACCCTGGTCTTCGGCGTGACGAGCCAACGCTTTGACCACTAGGCTACCCCACCACCCCTGCTCATATGACGATGTGCATGCGAGTGTATGTGTGGTTGCTTGTGCTAGCCCAGAGTTAAGCTGATTTTATAATGCTAGCTCACTGAGATACCATGCCGCAGTTAAACATGAATACCCCACTCAAGCACATTACTCCAAGCCGATCAGTCCTTGTTCTACCCATTAACGCAGAGCGCCAGGCAGGGACCAATAGGTACCATATTTTAACGTCTGTTGACGGGGCCGGGGATCGAATCTGCGACCTTTAACTCTAAGGGCGGACTCTCTAACCACCCTAGGGGCCGGTGAGGTAGCCTAGTGGTTAAAGCGTCCGTTCGTCAAGCTGAAGACCTGGCTTCGATTCCCCACATGGGTACAATGTGTGAAGCCAATTACTGGCGTCCCCCGCCGTGATGTTGCTGGTATATTGCTAAAAGCGGCGTAAATCCATAACAGATCTCTCTACGTTTCTTCAGCATGTGTGCAAGATGTAAAGACAGACGTTTTGTACACATTGAAAACTGAATAAAAGTTGTCTTATGTACAGCGAGGGTGGTTCTTTTTTTTCTGTGGAATAAATACATGATAACAAATATAGGGCAAAATTTCTCGTATCATAGTGACAACACATTTAGGGCACAGTATATTACATCAAAGGAACAACAAATATAGGGCAAAGTCTCTTATATCAAAGTGACAAACAAACGTAGGGTAAAGTTTCTTTTCATAGTGACAAAATGCTTGGGGTAAAGTTTTTCATAGTGACAACAAACGTAGCGTAAAGTGTTTCATAGTGACAACAAACCCATGGTAAAGTGTTTCAAAGTGACAGCAAACGTTTGGTATAGTGTTTCATAGTGACTACAAACCTAGGGTAAAGTGTTTCAAAGTGACAGCAAACGTATGGTAAAAGTTTTCATAGTGACAACAAACGTAGCGTAAAGTGTTTCCTAGTGACAACAAACCCAGGGTAAAGTGTTTCAAAGTGACAGCAAACGTTTGGTATAGTTTTTCATAGTGACTACAAACCTAGGGTAAAGTGTTTCAAAGTGACAGCAAACGTATGGTAAAAGTTTTCATAGTGACAACAAACGTAGCGTAAAGTGTTTCAAAGTGACAGCAAACGTTTGGTTTAGTGTTTCATAGTGACAACAAACGTAGCGTAAAGTGTTTCAAAGTGACAGCAAACGTATGGTTAAAGTTTTCATAGTGACAACAAACGTAGGGTAAGGTTTTTCATAGTGACAACAAACGTATGGTAAAAGTTATCATAGTGACAACAAACGTAGGGTAAAGTGTTTCAAAGTGACAGCAAACGTTTGGTAAAAGTTTTCATAGTGACAACAAACGTAGGGTAAGGTTTTTCATAGTGACAACAAACGTATGGTAAGGTTTTTCATAGTGACAACAAACGTAGGGTGGAGTTTTCATAGTGACAACAAACGTAGCGTGAAGTTTTTCATAGGGACAACAAACGTAGGGTGAAGTTTTTCATAGTGACAACAAACGTTGGGCAAAGTTTTCATAGTGACAACAAACGTAGGGTGAAGTTTTCATAAAGTGACAACAAACGTAGGGTGAAGTTTTTCATAGTGACAACAAACGTAGGGTGAAGTTTTCATAGTGACAACAAACATAAGGTGAAAGTTTTCATAGTGACAACAAAAGTAGCGTGAAGTTTTTCATAGGGACAACAAACGTAGGGTGAAGTTTTCATAGTGACAACAAACGTTGGGCAAAGTTTTCATAGTGACAACAAACGTAGGGTGAAGTTTTCATAAGTGACAACAAACAAACGTGGGCAAAGTTTTTTTCATAGTGACAACAAACGTAGGGTGAAGTTTTCATAGTGACAACAAACATAAGGTGAAGTTTTTCATAGTGACAACAAACATAGGGTGAAAGTTTTCATAGTGACAACAAACGTAGGGTGAAGTTTTTCATAGTGACAACAAACATAAGGTGAAGTTTTCATAGAGGTTTCAAAGTGACAACAAACGTAGCGTGAAGTTTTCATAGGGACAACAAACGTAGGGTGAAGTTTTCATAGTGACAACAAACGTTGGGCAAAGTTTTCATAGTGACAACAAACGTAGGGTGAAGTTTTCATAGTGACAACAAACGTAGGGTAAAGTTTCATTCTAAGTGACAACAAACGTTGGGTAAAGATTTCATAGTGTGACAACAAACGTAGGGTGAAGTTTTCATAACAACAAAAGTAACAACAAACGTAGGGTGAAGTTTTCATGGTGACAACAAACGAAGGGTGAAGTTTTTCATAGTGACAACAAACGTAGCGTAAAGTGTTTCAAAGTGACAACAAACGTAGGGTAAAGTGTTTCAAAGTGACAACAAACGTAGGGTAAAGTGTTCCAAATTGACAACAAACGTAGGGTGATGTTTTTCATAGTGACAACAAACGTAGGGTAAGGATTTTCATAGTGACAACAAACGTAGGGTAAAGTGTTTCAAAGTGACAACAAACCTAGGGTAAAGTGTTTCAAAGTGACAACAACCGTAGGGTAAGTGTTTTCATACAAACCTAGGGGACAGTGACAACAAACGTAGGGTAAAGTTTTCATAGTTACAACAAACGTAGGGGTGAAGTTTTTCACAGTGACAACAAACGTAGGGTAAAAGTTTTTCAAAGTGACAACAAACGTAGGGTAAAGTTTTCATAGTGACAACAAACGTAGGGTGAAGTTTTTCATAGTGACAACAAACAAAGTTTTCATAGTGACAACAAAGACAACAAACGTAGGGTGAAGTTTTTTTCATAGTGACAACAAACGTAGGGTAAAGTTTCTTAATGAGGGACGAAACCCGTGATGATCATGTTTGTGTTTTGTTTGTTTGTTGTTTAACGCCGCATTTAGCATTATTCCAGCTATATGGAGGTGATCTGTAAATAATCGAGTCTTGACCAGACAATCTAGTAATCCACAGCATGAGCATCGATCAACCAAGCCACCGGGCCTGACCACCCGATACTGTGGGTTGCTGAAGACCAATTCTAATCCGGATCTTCATGGGCGTGGATGCAAACAAATAATATTTGATACGTATATCATTTATGAATTACCCTTCAAGTAAAATATTTTTCAACTCCACTAAAATATAATCGAATACGATGTTGAAAACCTGAAAATCCATGGCTAAAATATAAAACGTAAACTGTAGGCCCCATTCGTTATATGTTTAAACAAGTCATCAGCCAAAGTGTATTAACTTCTTGAGTATTATTTTAACTTCCTTCAATATCAGAACTGAACTAAGACATATTTGAAGAGAAGCAGTAGGCTTTAAAGACCGTCTGACTGCTATACATGGCGTCTAATGACAAGCACTTGTGCCTACTGTCCGGACTGCCATTCAGCGCCCCTTGAGACTGGTTTGTTTATCATTCAGTGAGACAGCATTTGTCAGAGCCATATCCGTGCTTGGGGCTTCCACCAAAGTGCATCACTAGGGTTTTATTGTACAACACTGAGCTGTCATTTAGTAACGTTTCTTATAAAACGCATTGTATATTTATGTTTAAACGTTCAGTGATGCGGGTCTTAGGTGTTTATCGCTTTAGTGGAAACCCAAGAGCAACATTGTCGTGCTTCAAATCACAAGTTATAGCCTGTTCGAATCTGGGATTTGGACGAACAATCACAGGAATCTGGCACAGTTGACTTGTAGACTATCACTTTTATTTCACAACACTGAAATGAACGTTTCTTATAAAACGGATTTATATTTAATTATGTTTAAAAGTTAATTTATACAGGACTTAGGCGTTTAATTTTGGTGGAACCAAAGAACATTATTGTGACGCTTGACAGTCACAAGTCGTAGCCGGTGCGATGGGATTTGAACGAACAATCATAGGACTCATAGCTGTAGGCCACTGGTCCACCCTCTGCATTGGTCGATCTTATGAGACTAATGGCACAGGTACTAAAACTAAAGACTATAACAAAAGGGACGGGTACCTGGATTACTTCATAACCATTGCTTTTGTTGTTTTGTTTTTCTCTGGTTAGTTTTGTTTGAGTGGCATTCTAGAACTTTGGTATAGAGATGACAAAACTTCAGGGATGATCAATCTTTATTTCCACAATAGCTACGTTTCGGTATAGATTCTTATACCGGCTTATAGTTTTTTATAGCATATATACATATGCTTGAAAACGGTATAAGAAGCTATACCAGATGTAGCTATTGTGGAAATAAAGAAGTTGCTCATCCATAAAGTATTGTCATATATTTCTCTGGGTAGGTCATTCTACACTTTAATGAACCATGTCGTGCCAATTTACACTTGTCAGAGGGTACGCAAAGTAGTGATCAAGACTATAAGTTGTCAGACTTCAATGTTTGGATTAGATCGCTAAAGTTATAAGTTGGCGATTAGGTGCCCTCACTCTAAGAGTATGGGTTTCAATCCCGGATAGGAACTCGTAGTAGGGTCTGTCCTTAACTGTGAAAATGCAATCCCAACATATCTATAATTGTCCATGTGTTAATGGAACCCGTGGAGATCCGGGCAAGAATTGATCTTCAATAACCCATGCTTGTCGTATGAGGCGACTAACGGATCGGGTGGTCAGGCTCGCTGACTTGGTTGACACACGTCATCGTATCCCAATTGCGTAGATCGATGCCCATGCTGTTGATCATTGGATTATCTGCTCCAGACTCGATTAATTACAAACACCGCCATGTAGCTGGAATATTGCTGAGTGCGACGTAAAACTAAACACACTCATCAATGGATGTAGAACCGTAGAGACGGTGGCAGTGAATTTTAAAGTAGTTGAAATACTTTTAAGACAACTTGGCCTTCACCGTTACTATAATGTCCCTTACAAAAAGACACGACTTTAGCATGGTCGGTCGGTTTGACATTTTAAATATGTTTCCGTCGTGCAGAACACTGTACAAATTGTCTAAACAACTGAGTCGACAGTAACCGTGCACCATATGGATCTGTCGATTTTTATCAATTTAAATAGTAATGACATGAACGAACCAGCGTTATCAGTGTATTTTGTTCTATACGTGTAACACATTACACTTTATGTCATTTCGTGGAGCTTCCGGGCTTGCCAGATGGATGAAATACGAGGACGATAAATGGTATTATCCTCTGACAACGAAACATCTTTTACAAACATTATCTCAGTAATCCTTCTGCCATTATATAACATGCAATATGTTCTGGTAATGTCAGATTTTCATTAATCATATTTATTTGCAACATGTCTTCTTGTTGGTAGGGATACTTCACATTTGTCTTCTGGGTGGTATTCATGAGACCTGAGGGTGTCTTTCTTTGGAACAGATGTGTTCTGAGTTCTATAAAATGGATGGGTGTCTTCCTGGTGGAATGGGGTGGTAGGGGTAACTGTACATCTGTATTCTGGGTGGGTTGAAGTGGTAGGGTGTGTTCCTAGTGGAATGGGGTAACTGTACTCCCCTGTCTCTGGGTGGGCTAGTAGGTGGTGTCTCCTGCGGGAATGGGGTGGTATGGGGTGAAGTAACTGTACACCTGTGGTACACCTGGTCTCTCTGGGTGGGGTATCTTCCCTGGTGGAATGGGGTGGTAGAGTAAATGTACATCTGTCTTCCGGGTGGGGTCAAGTGGTAGAGTGTCTTCCTGGTGGAATGGGGTGGTAGGGTAACTGTACATCTGTCTCCGGTGGGGTGAAGTGGTAGGCGGTATGGGGTGGTCTGTCTTCTGGGTGGGGTGAGGAGGGTGTGGCTCTTCCTGGTGGAATTGGTAGGATGTACAAGTGGTATGGGTGTCTTCCTGGTGGAATGGGGTGGTATGGTAACTGTACACCTGTCTTCTGGGTGGGGTGAAGTGGTAGGTACTGGTGGAATGGGGTGGTAGGGTAAACACCTGGGAATGGGGTGGTAGGGTAACTGTACACCTGTCTTCTGGGAATGGGGTGGTAACTGTACACCTGTCTGGTCAAGTGGTAGGTGCCTCCCGGGTGGAATGCGGGGTGGTAGGTGTCTTCCTGGTGGGGTGGTAGGGGTATCTGTCCTCTGGGTGGCAACTGAATGGGGTGGTATAGAATGGGTTGGTAGGGGTACAACTGTACACCTGTACACCTGTCTTCTGGGTGGGGTGAAGTGGTAGGGTGGATGAAGTGGTCTGGGTGAGGCATGGTAGTGGTCTCTGAAGCCTTGGTGGTAGGTGTCTTCCTGGTGGAATGGGGTGGTAGGGTAACTGTACACCTGTCTTCTGGGTGGGCTGAAGTAGTAGGTGTCTTCCTGGTGGAATGGGGTGGTAGGGTAACTGTACACCTGTCTTCTGGGGGGTGAAGTGGTAGGTGTCTTCCTGGTGGAATGGGGTGGTAGGGTAACTGTACACCTGTCTTCTGGGTGGGGTAGTAAGGTGGTAGGTGTCTTCCTGGTGGAATGGGGTGGTAGGGTAACTGTACACCTGTCCTCTGGGTGGGGTGAAGTGGTAGGTGTCTTCCTGGTGGAATGGGGTGGTAGGGTAACTGTACATCTGTCTTCTGGGTGGGGTGAAGTGGTAGGTGTCTTCCTGGTGGAATGGGGTGGTAGGGTAACTGTACACCTGTCTTCTGGGTGGGGTCAAAGTGGTAGGTGTCTTCCTGGTGGAATGGGGTGGTAGGGTAACTGTACACCTGTCTTCTGGGTGGGGTGAAGTGGTAGGGTGTCTTCCTGATAGAATGGGGTGGTAGGGTAACTGTACACCTGTCTTCTGGGTGGGGTGAAGTGGTAGGGTGTCTTCCTGGTGGAATGGGGTGGTAGGG
This sequence comes from Haliotis rubra, assembly GCF_003918875.1. Taxonomy (NCBI): domain Eukaryota; kingdom Metazoa; phylum Mollusca; class Gastropoda; order Lepetellida; family Haliotidae; genus Haliotis; species Haliotis rubra. Next base: position 108,553 of record NW_025767010.1, read on the forward strand.
TAACTGTACATTTGTCTTCTGGGTGAGGTGAAGTGGTAGGTGTCTTCCTGGTGGAATGGGGTGGTAGGGTAACTGTACACACCTGTCTTCTGGGTGGGGTAAGGTGGTAGGTGTCTTCCTGGTGGAATGGGGTGGTATGGTAACTGTACACCTGTCTTCTGGGTGGGGTGAAGTGGTAGGTGTCTTCCTGATAGAATGGGGTGGTAGGGGTAACTGTACACCTGTCTTCTGGGTGGGGTGAAGTGGTAGGTGTCTTCCTGATGGAATGGGGGTGGTAGGGTAACTGTACACCTGTCTTCTGGGTGGGGGTGAAGTGGTAGGTGTCTTCCTGGTGGAATGGGGTGGTAGGGTAACTGTACACCTGTCTTCTGGGTGGTGGTAAGGAGTGGTGGTAGGTGTCTTCCTGGTGGAATGGGGTGGTAGAGTAACTGTACATCTGTCTTCCGGGTGGGGTGAAGTGGTAGGGTGTCTTCCTGGTGGAATGGGGTGGTAGGGTAACTGTACACCCTGTCTTCTGGGTGGGGTTGTAAGTAGATAGATGTCTTCCTGGTGGAATGGGGTGGTAGGGTATAATGATTTCACGTAAATTACTTAAATTAAAAATTTGACTCCAGCGATTTCCTCAGACCTTTACCTTTCATTTAATAGATTACTTTAATTTGTGTCGAAATGACCCGACAGTTTAGCGGTGGAAATATGAGTTTTTAAAGTACGTTTTATATAACGATATATACAGTTTCTTTAATTTTAAGCTTCAAGGACGTTTGACTCAAGTTGTAAAAATCGGTCAGTGACTACGTCATGAAATGAAATTAAAGAAAAAGTAAGAACGTCACGTAGTGTGCGTTTTTTTATAACAAACACGACCAAAGGAACGTGTCACTTGCTTTTGTCGCCGATAAAGAATATCTAACGGAAAGTGTGCAAGAAAACAAAACATAAAAAGGGGTAAAGTGAGAAATATAAGTTTACCACATTTAAATCAGTAACGTTGAACAGATGTGTGTGGGTTAGTTTTTATTAGTATGCCTGAATACTGGGAATACTGAATATATACTCATGCCAATAATGGTTGTCACCCCCACCCCCCCTCTCAAATTAAAAAAATGGAAGGGGGTGACAACCATTATTGGCTTGAGTATATATATGCTCGTAGTGCGTATTACTGGAATGTACTATTATTCAAAAGAGAATAAAAACGTGTTCTTGTAGTAGGGCACAACCAGTCCGAAACACCTACGGCGTGCCGTAGTCTAGAAATTAGATTTTATTATTGATAAAGGCGGCGTATAAACTCACTCACTCACTTTATGTCAGTACCACACCCGACAAAGACCCTGCATAAATCTTGGCTGCATCCAACCTATAATCATCAAGTCGACTATGTTCAACTTCAAAATTGACATTGTGGGCTTATATCCATCTCCTTCTCCACCGCTATGATATGACCATTTTAGTATGGTTCCTCGAACTCTGGAAACACAATCCCCACTTAGAAAGTGCCCCCTCAACCCAACCCAACCCAAACCCGTCCCCTTCGGAGCCCTTCTTGTACCTTTGGTACCATATGACACGTTATCCTTGGCGTGATCGGGTGGTCAGGTTTTGCTGACTTGGTTGACACACGTAAAGGTATCCCAATTGCTCATGCTGTTGATCACTGGGTTGTCTGGTCCTGACCCGATTATTAACAGACCGTCGCCATATAGCTGATTTATTGTTGAGTGCGGCGTAAAACTAAACTCACTCACTCACTCACTCATTTTCATTGGTTAACGATAATAATATAATCGTTAATAACGATAATAATATAAACGTTGATAGATAATCAGCGTACATGTATGTTTATCCCTGATCGGTAATCTAAATAGCACTGGAAACCCTTCAGTATTATTACATTCATTTCTGGTCAGCATTTCCTGATCATTGTAAGGATATTTCACGGAATTAACTTGGAAGTTATTTTGAGGTCCAGTGTACTGGGTCAATCAAAATCAAATGAAGGGTCAATCAAACAGTGGCATTCTGTCTGCTTCCATGCCCCCTACACTTCCTCCATGTCAACAGAGGAAATACAGATTCACGCTGCTAATGATCAGTTCTTACCTTGGTTGCTCCGCTGTGAAACCATTTATGTTGCTTACCTAATCAACGATTAATGATAGAAGTGTCAAAGAGACGCTGAGTAGAACATGGCCAGGAGAAGGTGCGCGATCTTCCACGTCAATCTTGATTAAACACCTAAAATGGGAAATTTTACAGCCGCTTTGTAGCGCACGAAGAGTGAGTGAGTGTGTTAGGATTTGACGCGTCGTTGAATAGTATTTTAGATATGAGCGTAAATAGAATACGAGATCTCGCGAGAGTTTATTCAAGATGGCTCTTTGCGAGTCATTACGTGCCATTTCGCCAGGGTAATTTGTTTACTTATAAGTAGTTGTCATTCCAGCTACATGGCGGCGGTCTGTAAATAATCGAATCTGGACCAGACAACCCAGTGATCAACATCATGAGCATCGATCTGCGCAGTTGGGATACAACGACATGTGTCAACCAAGTCAGCGAGCCTGACCACTCGATGCTGTTAGTCGCCTCTTACGACAAGCATGGGTTGCTGACAACCAATTCTACCCAGGGTCTTCACGGGTAGAGATTAGATGAGATGGTTGACTGATATCATCAGCCTTTGAATGTGATTCATGGACGCATGCTCTTAATCGGAACTGTACAATCGACTTTTGCCATCTATTTCTTGTGCCTACGGAAAGGGTTTCGAGGCACTTGTCTTTATGATTTACCGACTTCATTGAGTAATGGATGGGTTAGAGAAAGGTTTCATATGGTAAACTTTCTGGGCATCGAATACTCGGTGAACTGCGCTAATTCGAAAAAACATAATGTTTATCGACATAGTAAAATACAAACATTTTTAAGCTCTGATTAATGGCCCTGCCTGAATGTTGGCGGAGAAATAAAATCGAAAATGTTCTGATACATATTGATCAAACTCAAAAACTTAATTAAAGTGCCGATAGGCACGGGTTTTTTTAATTTGGGATCTTTAATAATTGTGAAAATTCTCTGATTAACACGTTCTTTTAGTTTGGTGCCGTAGGTTGCCGAAAACCATCATTGCGAATGTTCAATTTCGTTTTCATTTAATGTTTTTCACTAATTATTCTTAACATTTCTTGCACCCTTTACCTTTCTAATGTAAAATCTGTATATTTCAGACGAAAAGTTATCGATTTTGAATGTGCTTAAGCCCTTGTCGCTGTTATAGAACATGCACATTACGGGAAATTGATTTAGTTAATACTCGTCAGTAAATTTATCATAATTAAAACGTAGCATCTGCCATTCAGAAAATAATTCACAAATTTAGCATTTTTACCATTATCATTTGTCCATCTGTATTGCTGCTATATGATATATCTAGATTTGGTTAAGTAACAGTAAATACATAAACACATTTCCACAAACGATTTCTATTTTATTTCAAAGAGTTCAGTAACATCTCTGTTGGGTGAAAGGTTTCATTTGGAATAAATATATCAATTAAATGTTTTAAGATTTGTTTTTTTCCCGCACGTTCGTCTTATCTTATATTTTAGCTTCAAATGTTTGGAAGACCAAATGTACTTTTTTTGTATCCTTTGATCTTGGGTTTTCCCTTCCGAATACGGAGAAGCACTTGCATTGAAAATTTGTTATTATGTCTCTTTAGGATTTGGATGTGTTTAACATGGGGTAAAATATATCTCCTTCATAAATACGTCGTCATATTTCTATCCTTTTTCTTTATTTCAATTTTAGAGTTTCTTTCAACCATTCTGTTTTGTTACATTGCAATTAAATGCATACGAGAAAAACGGGCTTTGATACCAGTCTGGTTTATGATATTTACATGTACTACACTGTGCTTGAAAACAGTTTTGAGATTATCCATGGCAAGTGCATTTGGAAACCTATTAAGATATGTATATCGTCGTTTTGAAACACATTTCTGATCCATTTGATATAATTGTTGTCTCATTTGCAAAAAATGTTAAGATATATCCAATGTCAAGCTCTTTAAATCCTTTAACTTGTCTATGCACACATGCGAAAATAGAATGGAGAAAGAGTCTCGCCTTGTCTACATCCTCGTACAAAGAGGAAGAATGTGAAACAAGTCGAAAATAAAGATGCCGATCGCTTTCCTGTAAATGAATACAAAATTAACAGATGACAAAACATAATTTGCACAGACAAATAAATGGAAGGGTTTCAGTACATGTAATACGTGAAACTATCGACATTTCAACGTTGAGCAGATGACGTGCTGTCGAAGATAAAGACAGATCTCTCTTCCTGGAAGTGTTGTCAGTTTACGTCATTGGGGTCAAGCTCCAGACAGCAACCCTCGTACTGCTACAGGCAACAGCGATCATCCATCAGGACACAGGAACGTAAACTCTTAACAGGGTTAATAACTCGACAACATTCCTTCCGTCTCCAATCATCCGGCACTATATCGGCGAAAGCGGTGACCTCAATATTTTGTGACAGTTTGACGATTACATTAGTTAAAGGAGATATTTACATTTTCAGAATGACTACAATCACACACCCTACTTTTACAGGATCACAATAACCAGTGGATATTCCTACACCAACCTACCTAAAAACACACCCTCTCTACATCAGTATATTAATAATCCGACTCCAAAGCAAAACGAGCTCACCGTTTCCGTGTTTAAATTATTTGCAATTGTACATCCTATCATTAGAGTGATTGAGTGCGTATCGTTTTACGCCGCTTTTAGCAATATTCCAGCATTATCACGGCGGGGGACACCAGAAATGGGCCTCACACACTGTCCAATCATTAGAGCTATAAGTAAATACTTGACCACCATGCCATTGCGATTACATCAGCACATCAATAACCAGTTTTCTCAGTTGTTACCTGTTGATTCCCAGGATGAAACTAAAGTCAGTCAGTCCGTAAAAGGACTAGATGTGAAACCAACAAACAAACAAAGAAATGTCATGTAATTATCAATTGTACTCTAAAATAAGATCACAAATCACTACAAAGGTATGACTATTGCAGTACAAATTCAAAGGTAATATTACAAGAGTAGGCTACGTTGTAGATGCAATAGTAGTCTACGTTGTAACTGGGCCGAGCATGGGCGGTTCCAGGAATTTACAAAGGAGGGAGGGTTCGAACATTTTTACCTCCCCCCCCCCCTCCCCGCGCGCTTGGCCAATGCAAAACTTCAATGTGGTTTTAGTCATTTACTAGGGAGGTAAAAATGTTCGAACCCTCCCTCCTTTGTAAATTCCTGAACCGCCCATGCTCGGCTCCAGTTACAACGTAGACTACTATTGCATCTACAACGTAGACTACTCTTGTAATATCCCCTGAACACATACACGCACCTTGGATCCGCCACACCTTGGATCTGCCGACTATGCAGGATATAACGATCATCACACACAATGAGGGTCTTCTTGTAACTTGAGATGTAATGTGAGTTGTGAAGCGAGTTAACTCTCCTTATTTTCACACGATTAAGAAAATTCTAAAATATTCTTTAAGTCAATTGATTCTGGAATCAGCTCATTGTAGCACTTTCAAGATCTCTCTGTTCGAATGCAAGTCTAAATATAGCACACACACCACTACAACTCACTGGATATATTTACAATGTATTATACTTTGTAACTTTGTTACACAATAAATAATCCTGCTAATAACAATCGATAGAACAGACAATATATCCGATAGCATCACCTACCAGATCGTTGATCGTCTGCACTGGTCCTGTTACCATTCACTCGCGTATTCAATTAATCGACAAGCATGCCTTCTTGATTTCAGTTCGTTATTCATCATCACTATAGAATCAATTATTTACGAATAATTGTTGAAAATGTGTTTTTACTTGAACTCTCCTGTTATTTATCAAAGTGAGATACGCAAAATGGAATATATACAAGTCATGCTGTAGTTTATCTTCACTTAAGAAATAACTTTACCGTACTTTGTGTCTGTCGAGCAATAGCGTTACTTGTGTTATTTTGCCAAGCCCAGTTACGGCAGTGTCATTAGGGAACAATTTGTTTGCTAACTGTTTAATACCGCACATAGCAGTATTCCAGCTATATGGCGGCAGTCCCGTGATTAACATCATGAACATCGATCCACGCAGTTGGGGTGCTATGGGAAATGATAACCAGTTCAGTTGGGGCGTAAGCGGCATTGTCACAATGTATTGCTGCTGTTGCTTTGCAAAAACTCACCCGTGAAGGTCCGGGATAGAATGAACCTTCAGTAACCCATGCTTGTCGTAAGAGGCGACTAACGGGATCGGGTGGTCAGGCTCGCTGACTTGGTTGATACATGTCATCTGTTCCCAATTGCGCAGGTCGATGCTCATGCTGTTGATCACTGGATTGTCTGGTCCAGACTCGATTACATACAGACCGCCGCCATATAGCTGGAGTATTGCTGAGTGCGGCGTAAAACTCAACTCACTCACTCACTTTGCAAAAACTATTATTGACATCTTTCAACATGTTCCTTATTTCATTTTATTGATATTCCACAAAGTATTCATGAATAAATATTCCCATTCGTTACCCTATATCCAAGACACATAATATTATTCGTTGCAACCCCAATCTGCACTTTACATAAATCGACCAATTTATCATCCGACACCATCGCTATTCCAGCTCATCCATAATCTGGATCCTCTCTACATCGGCACATCAATCACAGGCACTGACTGGCATCAGAGCTGCAGAGAGGACTAACGTAACGGCACTCTTTCGGAATTAAAGGAATCACGATAAAAAACAGCATGGAGTGCTGCTTTATAACGTTTCATGGTTTCAAATCGTGCCGCTATGAAGAACGTACAGCTGGATTTATAATTCAGAATAATTATCAATATGTCTTCCACATCGAGGGGTGCTTTGCTTCTTCTTTACCTGTTTCGACAGCAATATTCCAGCTCTGTGACGGCGGCCTGAAACATAATTGAGTCTGGACCAGTCGGCCTAGTGATTGACGTAATGAGCATCGATCTACGTAACAAAAGGGTTACAATACATGATTCACCCAAGTTAGACAGCATTACCAACCCTTCCTGTCAGCCTTCTTTTATGACAAGCATGGGTTGCTGATGAAATATACAAGGCAGGATGTTAAGATCCCAAGGACATCTATGATACCCGCATCAAATACATCACAATCAAATAGTTCATGCCATAGTGTATACCTTCTTTTGTCCGTCAGTTTACACATCTAGAGACCCGTGAAGGTCCGGGTTAGAATATTGATAACCCATGCTTGTCGTAAGAGGCGACTAACGGGATCGGGTGGTCAGGCTCGCTGACTTGGTTGACACATGTCATCGGTTCCCAATTGCGCAGATCGATGTTCATGCTGTTGATCACTGGATTGTCTGGTCCAGACTTGATTTTTTATAGACCGCCGCCATATAGCTGGCATATTGCTGAGTGCGGCGTAAAACAAAACTCACTCACTTTGCAAAAACTATTATTGAAATCTTTCAACATGTTTCAACATCTAGATTGGAAAAGGCAGTTATGTACCACTAATTAAAGCCTTAAATGTGTTTGTTCTTTGTAAGACATGAATATCATATTCAGTGCAATGTGAGAGATATTGCCCAAAAGAATAATCGGAGCATATGTTAAAAAGATATTTACTGAAAGAGTGTGGTGAGTGAGTGAGTTTAGTTTTACTCCGCTTTTAGCAATATTCAAGCAATATCACGTTAGGGACACTAGAAATGGGCTCCACACACCGTACCCATGTCGGGAATTGAACCCGGGTCTTCGGTGTGATGAGCGAACGCTTTAACCACTCGGCTACCCCGCCGCAACCAAGTCTGTGGTAAAAATAAAGAAAATGCGAATACATGACATGAACTAAACTGACGGGCAAAAGTTAGTATAACGTTTTCAATTTGGTTTGGGGAAATTGAGCATGTCTAAATTCCAATGAAACATCCAAAGCAAACATTGTCAAAGTCACGAGAATATTGCAGAATGGTAGTGATGTCAGTAGATGTAGTCACGTGACCCCTAGCACGAGAAAAAGGTATAACATGTAATCTTTGAAAATCACGAACATGCACGTGCACCAGTCGGGTAGAAATGGGATGGATACACGCTGGCATATCACAGTAACTGAAAGCACATGCAAAAATGCCGAAGCTGACACAAATTCAGCGAGAGCGAGCCATTGGAATGCGCGATATGGGAGCTACCCAAGCTCATCTTGCCAGAACGTTCGGCTGTACCCCAGCAACAATCTCCAGGCTGTTCACACGTTACCGGAATACTGGTAGCACACTCAAGACAGGCCGAGAAGTGGACGGCCACGGGTCACTACACCCATAGAAGACCGCTACATCCGGACTATCCATCTCCGGAACAGGTTCGTGACGGCAACGTCGACGGCGGCTACGGCACTCGGGCATCGTATCAGTCGTCGCACAGTGACCCGAAGATTGAGATTAGCTGGTATAAGAGCTTACCGGCCTTTCCGCGGAATGGTCCTGACCCTCAGACATCGCCAAAACAGACAGCGGTGGGCAAGGCAAGTTTACAGGTGGCAAGTCCGAGATTGGCGACGTGTTCTCTTTTCTGATGAAAGCCGTTTCAACCTTTACAAGTGTGATGGCAAAGAACGGGTATATCGTCGACGAGGGAACGTTTATCAAGGCCATGCATCAGAGAAGTTCATCCATTCGGCGGGGTGGAGTCATGGTTTAGGGCGGTATCTGTGGAGACCAGAAGACCCGTCTGGTTGTAGTGCAGGGCAATCTCAATGCACGGGGTACATCGGACAGATCCTACAGCCAGTTGTGGTACCCTTCCTACAGAATCAACCCGGGGTGTACTCCTACAACATGACAACGCGAGACCTCACACTGCCAGAGAGACTCGCTACTTTCTGCAACAGAACAATGTTGACGTCCTGCCCTGGCCAGCGTGCTCACCGGATATGAACCCGATCGAGCACCTCTGGGATCATCTGGACAGGAAGATCAGAGGTCGGCAACAAGTTCCACAGAACAGGCAACAGCTAGAGCAAGCACTCAGAGAGGAATGGAACCGCATTCCCAATGACGTCATTCGACGTTTGACGACGTCAATGAGGAGACGTGTGAGGGCATGCATTGACGCAGCAGGGGGTCACACACGATACTGATGTGCACAAGATCCTGTATTGAAGGAATGCCCCTGCTACTGACTCATAAACTCAGATTGTGATAATCGATTTATGCAAAATTCCACCCCTTGCGTGTTTACTTGACAGCGGCTCACAAACTCCTTGAATGAAATTGTTGATTTTTTGTGATTTACAGCTCAAGTGATTTCCAAGGTACCAGTGTTAGAAAACGTACTCAGCCAACTAACTGCTGGCATAAATGACGCATCCCAAAACGAGAATATAATTGCAAGCAACGACGAGGGCTCTTTGGCTTCTAGTTCTATCTATTGTATCTGAGGGCTAGAAATCATCGTCCAAAACGGAGCCAGAACACGTTTTTGACAGGCGAGCGGATCTTCCAAATACAGCCAGGGTCGCGGGGGTGATGTACCTTTTAAGAAGTTCCGGAGAAGAAATAGTTCCCTCTTTAAAGGCTGTATCTCAGTTGTTCTTGGGTCTACGGTCAAAACAATTAGTGTTCTGGAATCACCAAGCTTCTTCATCTACCATACTTGCACATTTTGGGAGCAAACTACTCAGAAAACTGCTGAAAAACATGGCCAAAAACTGAAAACAAAAATAACTGCCAAACGGTACGTTTTAGCGACTTGACCCGTCCAGGCAAAATTGTTGGGAATTCGATTGTGCATCTGTACAAGAGATTTGGAAGTGTTGGAACAATTAGTTCTTGAGATATTTGCTGTCAAACTTTGAAATTTTGGAATTAATTTTGAATTATCTCCCCTTTGCTATTGGGCCTAGAGCCTAGAGATTTTTAAGGGGACTATCTACACCTCGGTGCGCATCTGTGTGATTTTTTGTAAGCGATTCGGAGCATTGGTTTAGGAGTTATATTTGGTATAAACATCGGCAGAATAATAATAATAATAATAATATCCGAACGATTACAATAGGTCTCCTGCCTAGAGGCAAAGAGCCCTAATTAGCGAGTTATGATAAATCACATTTTTAGACACGGAAATTCAATGCATCGGTGATTGCGAGCTACGAAGCGGGACAGACATCGTGTTGACGGGAACCCAGCGTTCCACTGATTACTTCAACATGTCAAAATGTGATTGACCTGTTTGTGACCTCGCTTGAGGTCATCAGAGTTTGATATTCAGAACATAACCATGTAAGGAAATCCATTCAGAATCCAGTATTTTGTTTCTTTGTTGTTGAACGCCCTCTCTGCAATATTCCAGCTATTTGGCTGCGTTCTTTGAATAACTGTGTCTGAACCAGACTAAATTATGAACATCTTTGAAAAGCATCTTCATTTACATGTGCAACCTTTCATGCTATCAATTAAGTAAGTATGCATACATTTTAAAATATACTCCTAAAAACGTAGCGGAACATAAATTTTCAATTTGGATAGGAATTTTAAGCGTTGACTAACTTTTCAAAGACATACATCTCATGTACACACCACCATTTCTCTTTATCACCATCCTTAAATACAACTCATGGGACGCACGTGCACAACGCACTAATTTTGACAATCATCTTGCATCACACATTTGTTAGTGTTTGTGTCCAGCCGGGTTTCATTTTGTTGTTGTTTGAAAATAAACATCGTACACATGGAAATTTCATGTCATACACCAATCATCTTTCAAGAGCGATCACTGTACAAACACCTATGGTCATAAGGAAGTGAAAGTGGTGATGTATTCTCAAAACATTCATTATTATCATACCAACATTGATTGACTCCGATATATCTCCCATTTTTTTAAAATCGTAAATTAAAAATAAAGTTCCCCTGAGTATATAATTGCCACACACAATCATTCTGCTTGTACATTGATTATGTCTGAAAAGAAAGCATTTATTTAACACTGTTTTCCAAATTATGACTATTCACTACTAGGTGCAATCCCATATACTCAATATGTCATCGACAGAGAATAATACAAACTCTACAATATGTGCCAAAAGCAGATTCCACGAGGCTTTAAAGGACAATAAGAAAAAGTGATGAAAGTTATATGAAAAGACCACTGGAAATCAGCGATGACACCAGGTGTTCTCATAGAGGGTGTCCCGCTCCACCACATACTCCGGTGCGAGTGCGTAAGAAGGTGTGCATCCATCTATATATCATAGTATGGTATAGCATCATGCAATATGTTGACAAGCGACATGTCACTGTAGATCTCTAGTGATGCCCACTTCTGGTGTCCCCCGCCGTGATATTGCTGGAATATTGCTAAGAGCGGTGTAAAACTAAACTCACTCAATCAGTAGATTTCTCTAAATGTTATCTTTGAAATTTCTCGAATGACTTTACCCAACCATTTGAAAGGCTTATAGCACAATGAGTCTTAAAATGAAATTGGGGTGCCATGTGCACGTTGCTAAGCATTCGAAATTCACATACATTCAAAATTCTTATGAGAGAAAGTACTTTCCCTTTCAATTCTTAATGACGGATAAATGCGTGAAGACTAGGTAAAACAAAGGTGAAGCTGTTCTCTGACATTTAATAAACATTTGTTGACTATTGTCAGAAACAGTTTATTAGTTGTAACAAAGCTTTCGTAATATATTTGCTGAGCACTGCAATATCTCTTTCTTTATGTGGCTTCTTCTGGAGATGTGAAATGTCGTCGAATGCTTAGAAATGTTTCATTATTGTCATGTAATTCCGTTTTCGGTCGGCTTTGTATAGATCAGTATATTTTTCAGATCAGTATATATCAATGTCTTTACATATACATTTAGGGACTGGGCATATATTATGAGTAGTGTTCCACCTAGGATTCAGAAAGGGTAGGGTAACTTCTTAGATAAGGACACTTCAAAATCTAAAAGGGCATTTTGGTGAGGATTACTGAGAAAATAACATAATATACTAGTATATGAGCCGGGAGCGTTTTGGAGACCATATAACCGCCTCTCCAACCTTCTATAATACATGTAATGTCCTTGAAAGAAACTCCGCCATGTAAGACGAGTTTACTGACCGTGCTTTTGAAATACTGACAAAGATAGTACGAAACATCAGGAATCAGGCGTGTATCAAATCTTCAGATTAAAAGCGTTTTACTGTCAAACACAAATTGCATACAGCTAAGTCTGCTGTTTCCGGTTTACTCAGACTCGTACGAGTTCTAAGTACCTAGGCACGTATGTTCCTACTGCATGAACTTATCATTCAAGCCTGATTGAGTCACTGACGGTTGAAGTATTCGTGAAATAAATATTTGGGAATTGGACAGATGAGTCATCGAAAACACTTCCCACGATTTAAGACAAAAATCACCACAGGCAAATTTAAGTCATGACGAGTGCAAGAGAATTCCCACTGTCTGGCCTTGGTCCGTCAATGATGATCCCATCTTTGAACATAGCAATGAGTAAACAATTGGTTTTTCCCTCAAAATATTTGGTCGTAAGGCAGTATTTGGTTCCCTCAAATTCGAAACACTTCGAGTGAGTGAGTGAGTTTAGTTTGACGTCGCACTCAGCAATATTCCAGCTATATAGTGGCGGTCTGTAAATAATCGAGTCTGTGCCAGACAATCCAGTGATCAACAGCATGATCATCGATCTGCGCAATTGGGAACCGATGACACGTGTCAACCAAGTCAGCGAGCCTGACCACCCGATCCCGTTAGTCGCCTCTTACGACAAGTATGGGTTACTGAAGATCAATATTCTAACCCGGATCTTCACGGGTCAAAACACTTCGAAGTAATAGTGAGTGTGTATAGTTGAAGCCGCTTTTAGCGAGTTCAAGCAACATCACATTGTTTATTTGATTGTTGTCAAACGCTGTTCAGTCGGGTCTGCGCCGGACAATCCAGTGATCGATGTTGTGAGCAGTGACCCATGCCCATAAGGTTACAATGACACGAAATTAACGATGTCAGTGAGAGTGGGTCACACGATGTCATGCCTCATCTGAATGTTATTCTAACCCGGATAAACACAGATGTATTCATTGTGAATTTATTACATTTTATTCGTATGATATTCTTTAAACTGTTCCCTAAGCCTGTTACTCATACCAGTCATGCTAGGATTACCATTAGTTTGCAGGGTAGCAGTTTCACGAAAGCGTATGATATTCTTTAGCGCATTCGTCACCACTCGCCCCTTTCCGTAACCTGCAAGAAGACTCCATTCGTCACCACTCGCCCCTTTCCGTAACCTGCAAGAAGCTATTCGGCTTGTCCCGGAATAACACGAGTTGGTCACGAATGCCTCAGCGCTGCGAATATTAGTTGTTTGAAATCAAAATAAATTAGAAACATCAAAGCGAATTAATGTGTCTATCCGATGCTCAGGTAGTCATTCCCGATAGTTATGTGTGTTCTGATGACCGAATGGCTGCTAATGGTGACCATACTTGATCCTTAAATGTCATTTTCCAATGACTCTTAAGTGCCGTTACGAAATTGCGCAATCCGACGACGTCTTGTTGACAGTATCACAAAACAAGTATGTTAATGAATCATATGATCATTTGTGTGTTCACTTTAAGGACTCATGCTGTTGGGCATACTTGCATGTTTTCGTCAGCAACAACTGTATCACAAGTGTTACGTGATTCGCGTTTCTTTTGGAACTGAGTATATATTCCATTGTGAATGAATATATGGATGACGACACCTAGGCCATCGACTGTAGCAAGTCTACGATAAGTGTGGGAGGTACGATCACCTCAGCTCGGTGATCGATTTTTTGGGACGCGTCCCCACATACCTAAAACTCTCGCCCACCTCATTGGTCCGAGTCTTTAATCACTGCTATGGTTCAGCTGATGTTCTGTTTGGGAAGCCTAACGACTTTGAAATCAGCTTGCCAAGTTCAAAAGTTCAAATCAATCAGACCTACGGATTTGACATACGGGTCTGTCTCGTTTAACCCACTAATAGATCATGCTATCTGTTTGATGATGATTTGAACAGCTGCTCATTTACCTTCATTATGCTTGCTGTCGAGCCATGTACTTCTGGGATCAGTATTGACGTCATGTATGATGGTATTGTTCACTAATTGCAATCTGATTCATTTTTCAATTTAATCTACTCTGTAAATACTATTGATGAGGGTTACAGGACTAACCGACCTAACGGTGTTGAGTACGAAGAAGGAAGGTTAGGGAAATAGAATGGTAGTTTGTTGTTTTTCATGGAGATGTATCTATTATTTAATATATAGTATCTTAGCAGGGGAAAATTACAAAAGCCTAAATTTACCACTTCGGAAGCATAATTTGATTCTTTCTGAGTCGAAAGTTCGAGTAATTCTGTCGGTATTTCAATCACTTTTTTCTGGAAATGTCAAGTTGTTCCCGTAGTTTCCATTATTTTCTGGAGGGACTTCGAGTATTTTCTATGAATTCCTATGTTCTTCTTCAGAAATATCGTTTTAACTTTATAATAAACAACGTTCATTCCCAGAACCGTACTTTTTGTAATTAGTCAGGCGCAATCAAGTATTCGATCTCTCGTGATTTTTCAATTGAAAGAAAATCGTATTAAAAGTAGATCTAAGTGCCTGCTATTTCTGCAGTCAGATCTGAAAACATCGAATTGCAAGTCACTTCAGAATGATATTTCATCCTGCCTAACAGAGCGTTGGTTACCCGATCGTTAAAGTAAAATTCGCATGTGTTTTTCTAATCATGCAACCTCGAAACGGTCAACACGAGACATTCCGAATGAAATTTACGGCATGAACGACTGGTTCCGTCACATTTATCGCCAATCTCTCGCTTCAAGAGGATAAACATTTGGAACGGAAGAGATTTCTATAGCCCGTGGGGACGACTTCGGCCATTTGTAAAACATTTAAGAATGATCTTTTGTCCTATTTTCATTTTGATTAGAAAGGAACCTTGTCAAAATATTTGTCAATGCGTGATTTGGAATCGAAGATGTCAGTTTGAAATTTGTGTCGTGAAGGTCGACTGGCTGATGCTGACTTTCTGTTATTCATTTGCTTGGTCGGGTGAAATTCGCGAAAGCTCGGGTCGTTTTGACATGACATGTATGGGGAGTTTCTGAGATATCTTGCAGCGATAAGGAGTTTAAAGATCTAATTCTAACTGAATTGGAATAAAGTACAATATATGGTGACATTGTCATATGATGACTGCATATATGCATGTGTGCATGCATGTTGTGCATGCATGGTGTGTGTGTGTGTGTGTGCGTGCGTGCGTGCGTGTGTTGACATTTGGGGGTAATATAGGTATAGTGGGTGGAATGAAGTTCATGGACTGGTCAAGGGCGACCATGTGGATTGAACGGGGTTCAGTTCAGGGTAAAATGATTGTCATGTGGGGGGATGTATGTCTCTGTGTGTGCATTAGGTGAGGGGTGGGATGGAGAGTGTTGGATTAGTGGTCAGGGTTACCAACTGGCTGGATGTCTGGCAAGAGGGACAGGAGTCCAGGGTAATGTAGATTTGGTGTTGTATGTCATGTGGGAAACGATTCAGCCAGAGACGTCGGGTCAGCATGAAACAGTATCAGTTTTGGTATCAGTAAGGTTGGTTTGGTTGGTTGGTTGGTTGGTTGGTTGGTTGGTTGGTTGGTTGATGAACGCCGCACTCAACAATATTTCAGCAACATGCATGACCATCGATCTACGCCATTGGGATACGATGACATGTGTCAACCAGGTCAGCGAGCTTGACCACCCGGCCCCGTCAGTCGCCTGTTACGACAAGCATGGGTTCTGAAGACCAATTCTAACCCGGATCAGGATTCTGAAAGGCTGGATTGACACTCGATTACAATGAGAAATCCTCGGAATAAAACATTATTATACAATTTGTCAATAGTATCAATATCAACAGATAAAGCCCTGCTGGTTCATCTTTCACCAGTAATAATTCCCACAATCAAAGGAAACAAACGCTGACGAGGCGGGGAATTGCTGTAATGATGCTTGTTTGTTTGTTTGTTTGTTTTCTTTTGTTTTGTTTTTTTTCTTTAACGCCATTCAGCAACATTCCAGCTATATGGCGGCGGTCTGTAAATAATCGAGTCTGGACCGGACTTTCCAGTGACTGACATCATGAGCATCGATCTGCGCAACTGAGATCCGATGACATGTGTCAACCATGTCAGCGAACCTGACCACCCGATCCCCTTAGTCGCCTCTTACGACAAGCATGGGTTGCTGAAGATCAATTCTAACCTAGATCTTCACAAGTATGCAGTAATGCAGTATAAGTGTATTAGACAAAACACTCATATTCCCATGTATTTATTTCATTTCATATCGTTATACAGAAAAAGAGCTGAACAATGTAAACACACATCTGTCAATAAGCGGAGAAATAATTAGAAGCGCCTAATTTACCGTATGAAATGTTCCAGAGCTTAATACCAAGTGCGCTCGGTCAATGGCTAAAACGACCCGTGAAGATCCGGGGTAGAATAGGTCTTCAGCAACCCATGCTTGCCACAAAAAGCGACTATGCTTGTCGTAAGAGGCGACTAACGGGATCGGGTGGTCAGGCTCGCTGACTTGGTTGACACATGTCATCGGTTCCCAATTGCGCAGATCGATGCTCATGCTGTTGATCACTGGATTGTCAGGTCCAGACTCGATTATTTACAGACCGCCGCCATATAGCTGGAATATTGCTGAGTGCGGCATAAAACTCAACTCACTCACTCACTCACTCACTCAATGGCTAAAACTGTAAGTGATATACACTGTCCATTAGTGGTCATTTCTCATCATCAGATACCGCCCGATGAGAAGGTACGCAGAAAACATGCCCCTAACGAATGGAATTAAATTACACCTGAGCATAATGTGTTCATCTTCATAATGTACACGTTCAAACACAAGAATAAACAACCTACACGTCGATAAGAAATCCATCCAGTCGCCCCCTTATCTCCATTTAATGACTTCCAACCACAAACATCTGTTATCTGAAACATACCTGAAACGTCACGTTGACATTTAGATCTGACGGCAGGCGAAGGAGATGTGTCAGCACAATGTTACAAATGCAGTCGGTCGGGAAACAGCCTCGTCAAAGAGATGGCGAATAATTACCGTTAGTAATGAAGATAGTTAACGGTTGAATACTTCTTTTATGAGCTGCCTGAAATCTCAGCTCTGTAATCTTGACCCTGTTTCAAAAACCATCCAAAGCTGATGGTATCTCTTGTACTATTATGTTGATTTAATGCTAAGATCGCTTTGAGGAACGGGATCGTGTGTAGCGTGTGCCACCGTTGTCTTTGGCATATAAACTGAAGGGCAAAAGAATGTATAGAAGGGGTATGTATGCAAAATAGGCATAAACGTTAGTTTTACGTGTTGGTGAGAGAGAGAGTGAGTGAGGTTAGTTTTACGCTGCACTCAACAATATTTCAGCTGTGCGGTGGTTGTCTGTAAATAAACGAATCTGGACCAGACGATCCAGTGATCAACAGCATGAGCATCGATCTGCGCAATTGGGAACCGATGACATGTGTCAACCAAGTCAGCGAGCCTGACCACCCGATCCCGTTTGTCGCCTTTTACGACAAGCATGGGTTACTGAAGATCAATTCTAACCCGGATCTTCACGAGTCTGATGAGCGAGTGAAAAGAAAAGAGTTTGCTATCGCCTTCACTAACATCCCCTTGCAGCCAACACTGCAACGGCCGTCCACAGATTGATCTGTACATAACATTAATCCGCTTTTACAAACCCTCCAAGACACCACCAATACCTCGTCTTGTGACAGTTTGAACAGGAACATTGTATGGGTCAAATCGTGATACAAAGGATCAGGAGAAATAATTAAGAGGGCAGGCAAGACCCAATTATCGTGGAACTGATACAAGAACGTCAGATTGTACACCGAACACTCGTCGGTGTGGCGAAGTCTTTTATACCATGGACACCGAAACGTTCCCGTGCAATAAGACAGACAGACTTTATTGCGCAAGCTAAGTTGGCCTCCGACCAAGCATATGATATTATAAATACATTTTAGGTGATAAGGTTAACGATGACCAAATACATTAATTGTTGTTTCTTAACTGAAAAGCTTGATATACATATTTACTTAATGAACACTGAATATTTTTTCTGAAGATAATAACTGAATACATTTATAAAAGGAATAATGTTTACAATAATATTTCTGTAAATGAATAGATCTCAAATGAAGTTAAAAGTGAAATCCTTCTAATTCTTGAGAATTACAATTTATACATAGTTGTTTATCCCTTGGGGTTTTAATGCTGCTGTATCTACCCGTTTCAATTTGTTTCAAATGTATGGGATGATAATCTTAATTTGCTTAGTTCATATCTGTGTTTACAATTTAAAACATTAACTAAATACATTTCAAAAAACAAAATTTTCCTTAAACTGTTTGTATAACTGATAAGTAGTACGATTTCTCATTTCCTGGTACCTAGAAGTAATAAATTCATCCTGCATTAAGAGTAAGCCTACGTCTAACTATGCAAGATACATTAAGTGCTGAATTAATGCTGATTGAAGCATTGACTGGTCGGCTTTCTTGATTGGGTGAGTGAGTGAGTATATTTTTTACGCTGCATTCAGCAACATTCCAGCTATATGGCGGCGCTCTGTAAATAATCGAGTCTGGACCAGATAAGCCAGTGATCAACAGCATGAGCATCGATCTACGCAACTGGGAACCGATGACATGTGTCAACCAAGTCAGCGGGCCTGACCACCCGATCCCGTTAGTCGCCTCTTACAACAAGCATGGGTTACTGAAGATCAATTCTAACCCGGATCTTTACGGGTTTTCGTGATTGGGATAAATCTGAGACGATTGTGTTTTATGTCAGAGCAGATGGAACACGTATGCGTATCAATTACGACTAGAAGATTTTAAGGGATTCGTCTTCAAAAGGAGAGACACTGAATATATTCCCAATGAGTACACAATACGTGCTTTTGTACAGCAAGCATAACGGCGTATTGAATATACACAACGTTTACATATCACGCAACTGTACATTTGTACATCTGTACATTTCTATCCCAAATAGAACGTGTTGCATTTGGTATTGTGTGCTATAGTGCATATGGTATTATCATAAGATTATAGCGCTCTGAAAAATGTATTTAACATCTTAAACTACATCTTAAACTGTACTCTAGGCCTCCTGGCCTCGAAATACAATGCACTTCTGTTATTCTGTTATTCATTTGTACACTGCTGTACGTATGTCTTCATACAGACGGAAAACTAAATTAAATCAAATACATTTTCAATAAAAAGTAATTCCCATAACCATACGTTGTTGGAATCTTTATTTGCTGGGTTTTTTTTAAAAAGGACACAATAGAAGAAGTTGTGTGAAAAGAAATACCTTGCAGTATTATTTGAAATAGTTTATTGAATTAGTGAAACACACTTACATTTACCTCAGTGGTACGTTCAGCTATGTAAGGCAGTGGGTCAACGGTGCAAGAAGACAATCCCTGGTAGGTTGTATAGTACAACATGCGAAGAATTCGTGAAAAACCGTAAACAAGTGTGGAAGTCACAAACAACTAGTATCATTGGCTGGCCATGTGACTAATTGATAAGTCTGACACAGGGATCAGGGATCGATATGGATGTGTTTACGAGAGCTGTGACTAGTGATTGATCATTAACTATGTACTATTTGACAGAGACGGTCAGTTCAACTACAGTACTGCGCAAAGCCAAGTTGCATTTGAAAGCTGATATTTTATCAGTTATCATTGACTGACTGACTGAGTTTTGTTTTAAGCCGCTTTTAGCAATATTCCAGCAACATCACGGCGGGGGACACCAGAAATGAGCTTCACACATTGTACCCATGTGGGGATTCGAACCCGGGTCTTCGGTGTGACGAGCCAACGCTTTAACCACTAGGCCACCCCACCGCCCCAGTTATCATTGATGAATTATGAATCATACGTTCAAAACAGTATCTAAAGTACTTTAGTTCTGTATCGTTTTGTTTAAACGTCGTGGATCATATAGTAAATACTTACACTATTAGCATCGTGGATCATACAGTAAATACTTACACTATTAGCATCGTGGATCATACAGTAAATACTTACACTATTAGCATCGTGGATCATACAGTAAATACTTACACTATTAGCATCGTGGATCATACGAACCTTGCTCCCGCTGGTATAGGCGTACGCATTGGATCATAAGTTCCAGGATAACACTATTAAACCACGTGGATCATATGGTCCATGCTGACACAATTAAAACAGAGGATCACGGGTTCAATGTTGACACAATTAAACATAGAGGATCATACGTTCCATGTTGACATTCATCAACTCATTCAAGTAATCTTAGTAAAACAAAAGTTCTTGTTGTTAGAAATGGTGGGCCATTACGGGAATATGAAAAGTGGTTCTATAATGGTAATCCTATTGAAACTGTATCCTTTTATAAATATCTAGGACTTGTATTTACACCAAAGCTTGTATGGAGTAAAGCACAAAGCTGTCTGGTATCTCAAGCTAACAAGGCAACATTATTTTCTGTAAATTGTTTTCAAAAAAAGATGGGAAGAGTAAATTGTAAAGACTTGTTTAAGATTTTTGACTGTATGGTTTTACCTATTTTGTGTTATGGGTCTGAGATTTGTGGTACTAACTATTGTAGCATCATTGAGTCTGTTCAGGTAAAATTTTGTAAATATTTCTTGAAAGTTGGTAAATCTACCTGTAATAACATGGCTCTTGGTGATTGTGGCAGACTTCCTCTACGAATTACTTATATGACTAAAGTAATGAAATACTGGTGCCACCTATTGTATATGCCTTATAATAGACTGCCAAAACATTGTTATAGTATGCTCAAGTCCTTAGATGATGTTGGCAGCACTACTTGGGCACCTTGTGTCAGAAATATTTTATTTAAGTATGGTTTTGGCTATGCATGGATCAGTCAGGATGTTGGCAATGTTGATTATTTTATATCCTTGTTTAAGCAGAGACTTTCTGTTAATCTTTAACAATGTTGGTTCACTTCAATTCAAAATTCTAATAAATGTTTTTATTACTCCCAATTTAAGACATTTTTAAATGTGGAAAGGTATTTAAATTCTGATATTCCTTTACATCTCGGATCTGCACTCTCTAAATTTAGATGTGGTAATTTTAATTTAGCTGTTGAAACTGGAAGATACAATAAAGTTAATTACAAAGAGATTATGTTTATTTTGTAAATTGGATGACAAAATTGTTATTGAAGACGAATTTCATGTACTCCTTAAGAGTGAACGTTTTTCAGATTTAAGGTTAAGATATATTCAGAAATATTTGACTGATTTTGGTCCAAATGCCAATTTTATTAACGTTATGAAAACACATAATGATTGTATCATAAGAGATGTCAGTATTTTTCTGTATCATGTACTTCAGCGCATTAGCAATGTTCCTCTTACACAGCATGTGCACTAAACTATCTATATCATATGCAAATGACTGTATGATGGGCCTGTGGCCTTTTACTAGAATAAACTTGTCTGTCTGTCTGTCTGTCTGTCACAATTAAACACAGATGATCACATGGTCAATGTTGACTCTCTTAAACACACTGGATCACATGGTCAATGTTGACTCTCTTAAACACACTGGATCACATGGTCAATGTTGACACATCTTAAACTCTGGATCACAAACACACTGGATCACATGGTCAATGTTGATTCTCTTAAACACACTCTTCAGCGATGACACACTGGATCACATGGTCAATGTTGACACAAACAAAACGTCATGGTGGATCACACGTTCCATGCTGACACTGACTCTCTTAAACACAGAGGATCACGGGTTCAATGTTGACTCTCTGAAACACACTGGATCACATGGTCAACGATGACACAACACTGGAACATGGTCAACGATGACTCTCTTAAACACGCGCTGGATCACATGTCGTGGATCTCATAAACACACTGGATCCATGGCTGACACTATTAAACACACTGGATCACATGGTCAAAGTTGGCACTCTGAAACACACTGGATCACATGGTCAACGATGACACAACAAAAACGTCGTGGATTATACGTTCCATGCTGACACTATCAAACGTCAACAAAAGCAACATTCTATCCAACGGGTAATGAGAGGTTAACGCGATATTGGTGATACAATGTCAATACCTTCCAAATTAACGCATTCACCAAAACTCATTGATGGTACTTGTTTCTGTTCATCCCTGTACCTTACACTACTAATACTTATTACAACCTCCAACGTCATAACCGCATATCTCGCGCGTCCTGCCTCGCATCGTTGACGTCCAGCACGTCGTCAGCCTCGGGGCACAAACATGGCGACTGACATAAAAGTGTCGTGAAAGTGATTTCTCTCATTAATCGACACTCGTGCGAAGTGTCAAGACTCGTTCTTACCTTTCGAAGAAGTTCCTCAGAAAGCCCGCAAGTAACATCAGTTTACCTGATTAAATAAGGTAAACATGGATCATGCTGACTGTTAATGCTTTGATTCAATGGGCGACGTTTGTTTTTCTTGCCGCTGAAAATATATTCTCATTACTTGTGGAAGGAGTTTCTTCTTAACATCGTCTTGATTTAACTTCTTTTAAACATTAATTAATCTTCTATCATTTTTGGGTAAGGTTTTTTTCCTGTTTACACAAGTTTTTTACATGTGCTCACTGGGCATTGTAACGCACTGTGATAATCAATTATTTGGCTTTGTGTGAGTCATTAAGTTGAGTTCTAATTCATTTTATATTGAAATGCTCTTAATTCTTTCATCCTCACGTAAGATGAATCAATAAATCACCTCTCAAGAAATACACTGTAAGTGACATCTTCCACAAACACAACTGTATGAAAACGTTTTGTTTATTTCATTTGACAGCGACCAGTGTCCCCGCGTACCATGATGCGCGTCGTCTACCCACACATCGTCTTCGTCATCTCCCTAGTAATGACGACAGTGGCAGACGAAATATCATTCACAGAAACCGAGAGGATCTACATTGAATATATGAATGAGAAATTCTGCGGGCAGGACCGCATGTGTTCGAAATCCAACGTAACAAACAGTGGATCTTGCCGCATCTGTCCAGGTTGCCACTGCGATGACCAGTGCGACAAATATGGCGACTGCTGTGCGGACAAAGCTCTGGAACATTTGGGAACCCCAAATTTTCACCCATCCCGATATAGATGCCATAGCAATGCCTTCAAACTCATCTATGACAAGAAAGCAGAGTTCGCTTTCCATTCAATCCAAAAATGTTCCATCACAACTGATGAGGAGCTGGTGAAGCTTTGCGAAAATCCGGACATGAACATCACTTCGTGGGTTCCTGTTGAGACAGAGACGGAGCTGTATCGGAACCAGTTCTGTGCTGAATGTAACGGTGCTACAGAGTACCGACTCTGGTCAATCAAAGCCCAGTGTACCCAGCTTGTCTGGTTGAGGCCTGGTATGACCTCCCAACAAATCATACAGACATTCATCGACGACATCGGTTGCGCCATCTTCCTGCACCCGCCAAAAGACACGAATATGAGGCCATGTTACACGCCCGTTGAGGAGATCACGTCGTCTTGTAACACCACAGGCAAATGGCAGGAATACAATGCCACAACAGAAAATAGCTGCCTTGGGTATTCCGCCCCGATTCACCTGTTCGGGAATACCTATCGGAATGTCTTCTGCTATATGTGTAACCATGGCGACCTTGACGATAACTTCCTGCCAATGCCCAGCTGTCCGTTCGACATGCCCTACCCCTTCTCTGTAGTGATGGATCCCGAGGCCATCAAGATGCTGCAGCATACGACAGCTCTGTCCTGTGAATGTCCAGCGGGAACAATATATAACAACAACACAGTAAGTACAAAATCTTTTCACATCCATAAGTAGGCTCTGCCTAAAGCAGAGAGGATTTACAAGTGTCTATCATGAGTATGCCTTAACGAATCACTGTTAAATAGTGAGGATACTAGGTGCTGGCATAAAAGATGGCATCAACTTAGCGTGAGAATGCTAAAATAAGTCCTTAAATGCCGCTTTGAGCAATATTTCTGTCGTGCCATGGCGTGTCACCTTGGTAGTTTAGGGGAAGGCAATACTTGACGAATATTTCTGCACGGGTCATTCTAGAAGTCATATAAATGGATACATCTTTCTGACTGTACCTGGACATTTTGGAAAAGAAAACATTATTATAACCACAGCCCTGACGAATGTGTCCCCCATCTCTAAGACATTTGTAGAAGAAACCAAATATATTATATATAGTCCTCTACAATAGAACCACCAAATAGGTATATTCTCCCGAAGTTCCAAGGTAATGCATAGAAACAAGGACTTTGGACGTTTCTGTTAACCTTTGTCCTATAAGGCTACCCTAATGTATGGAATGAAGGAACTATTCATTTTCATTTCGCCAAACCTATATATTGACCAACCTGAATACATTGATATAATAAACAGCGATGCCAAAGGAACCGGTTCAACGTGCTCTGAATACCTGAATTTTTATTAGATTTATGTGATTGTCATTTCATTTATTTCAAAATGAAAGACAAGATTTTGTTCTTGATAATCCTCAAAAACCATGAAATACACAGTTTAAAGATATGTTGATATAAGATGTGTATACTGCATTGCAGGAGGAGTGTCGCCAGATACAGTGCACGGGGGACCGCATCCTCAGAGATGACACCTGCTTCTCAGTCATCAGGTCGGCGAAAGGAATGGTGTACTACACAGAGGTACTCCTCAGACCCACGGCAAGCCTCGTGGTGAACGACAACATCGAGACGTGGTTGACCACCACTGCAGGCCAACTCAAGGACCACCTTAAACCAGTGCTGGGCATTGATTCATTCGGATTTGGACTTTTTCGATTCAAGGCTCATGTCAATAGAGAGTCGGAAACTTCTCCCAGCAGAGTTGAGTACATTTCTGTCCACACAACATTCCTGATCAACTGGGAGAGCGAGATTGACGAGATGGAATCCAAACTTCTGAAACTGCGTGAATCGGTTTGGTCAGTGAAACTTGGCGTCTCTAATGTCACATTCATGGCGGAGCCGGTTTGGACAGATCCTGATGACAACACCACCTACCCAAGGCTCACTACCGATACCTTAGACGAGAAAACATATATCTACACCCTTGACGTCGGTAGGATCATCGACTTCACAAAGAACAACAAGCCTCTTTACGTCGCAGCCACTCTACAGTGTCCCAGAGTGAAGGTCTTCCAAGATGTCGATTACACATATGATGAGGTCACTAACACAATGCAACGTGTTGGCTCCAATGAAACCATTGATATCAGTCAATTTGAACCTTCCACTAATCACACTGGTTATGTCTGTTACACGGCGATATTTGACAATGGAACAACCTGCGGAGGATCTGTAACCCTTTCGTCAACCAGCGTGTCCTCGGGAACTCTCTTCTACGTTTCGATGGTATGTCTGACTCTCACCCTCATCTGCCTCCTGCTGACATTCGTCGTTTACTGCATCTACAAACCATTGAGGACTCTTCCTGGTAAGAACAGAATGGGACTCGTCTTCACACTGCTAGTAGCTCTATTGCTGTACACACTGGGCAGTGCAAGAATTGAACAACCGAAGATGTGCATGGTGACTGGAATAGTAACGCATTTCTTCCTTCTGAGTTCCTTCACGTGGATGTCCATCTGTACAGTCCACATGTACGTCGTCTTCAAGAACCTCCTCCTATCACGACATGCCAGTTACAGCAACAGAAAAAGATACGTCCTATACGTCTTCGTCAGCATTATCATCCCTGGTGCAATCGTTGCTGGAACCGTGGCGGTCAACCATAGGCTGAGTAATGGTCAGGACATGGGGTATGGGTCAAGCATTTGCTATGTGTCCAACTTTTACTCTGTACTTTTCGCAGTCGGGGTCCCTGTTGCTATCATCATGGCTATCAATGGGGGTCTTTTCGTGGCAACAGCTCTTACCATGAGGAAACTGGCCAAGGAACAGCTTGAGCTGAAGAGCAAGAAGTCTAGCATCAGTCTGTATGCACAGCTTTCCATTCTGACAGGAATCACCTGGTTCTTTGCTCTTGTGTCTGTTCTGGTGGACTCAGAGATCTATAAGTACATTTTCGTAATATTATGCGTTGTTAAGGGCTTATATATTTTCGTCTCGTTCGTGTGTACAAAGAGGGTCTTCGACTTAATGAGGGGATGCTGCACGGGCAGATCACTACTTGAGTCAAGTTCCATGGTGACTGATGACATTAAAATGACATTCAATGGAAAAGGACATGGCATTGAGGAACTTGACGACGACAAAGCGACAGACTACGCATCCATTAAAGAAATGAGAGATCACGAAGAGTCTGAGGTCGCCAGTCAGGACGGCGTCGACAACGACATGTACAATACAATCGGGGCTTACAAAGATGACGACGATGCTTCGAGACGTATTTCCGATTGTGATACATTGAAAGTCAATTCCTCTTGTCGTGGTGCCGCCGATACTGAACACGTCGTTGACATGCACACACCCGCTGGTGACGATGACCATTACGGACTTTTGATGAATTCAACAACTAAGGAGATTCGTAATCCTTGTAATGTTATGTTTAACCCTGTGTTTCAGTAAGACGTTCGCATTTTAATACATGCGAAAGACTCTCAGTGATTTCAGACACTCCTTGGCATTATTACTGTGTTTGCCATTGCCATACAATTCTGTGCTCCTTTTACGTTTTGTTTTTTCTATATTCATACTTTATTGTTTGTAGTGTACATAATAAAGGGTTTTGTAAGAAAATGCTAATTAAAGCAACTTGTTTTCATGTGTATGTTGCAAGAAAAAACATATATTTCGGGATGTGTATGTTGGGTAACAGACAAACTTGACAGGACTCCTGTTTTATCATTTGAATCAAGGCTCATGTTCATTCTGTAAAGAGCGAGTTCTTTTAACAATACCACGGCAATAGCCTTATCCAGAAACCAAAGATTACTTGGTGAAATGCCTTGTTCGATATGATTAGGGACCGTATATAATCTCTGTGTGTGAGGGATATTAAGGGGGTCACCCATTTTGTTCTGGGGAGGTAGGGGGGTCAGCAATGTTGTACATAAAAATATGTAAATATTATGCTTAAAAATTATGGGAAGGTGGGGGCATTGATTTTGTACATGACATGCGGGGGGTCCACTTACTTTGTACATGTAATTTAGGGGGGGGAGCATTCACATTGAACATGCTTCTTTATGTACATTTTTCTCTTGACTGAATACTGAGCACCAGCTTTGTGAAGATATACGTAATACTTTGCACAAACCGACGCTTTAACGGGTAGAGCTTCGAACAAAAAAGCCACTAAGCTCTTTCCTTATTCATAAAAATCTATGCCAAAAGCAGACTCCATTTTGTCCACTGTCAATATCATGAGAATCCGTTTATTAATCACTGTTGGCGAGACCAGGGCCCTGTTTCACAAAGCTATCGTAGAGCTACGACTGTCGCAAGTCTAAGGGGCGGTGGGGTAGCCTAGTAGTAAGAGCGTTTCCTCGTCACGCAGAAACCCCGGGTTCGATTCCCCCCATGGGTACAATGTGTTAAGCCCATTTCTTGTGTCCCCCGCCGTGATATTGCTGGAATATTGCTAAAAGCGACGTAAAACTTAACGCCACTAGGCTACCCCATCGCCCGAAAAAATATGAAAGACCCCCACAACGCCAGACTAAAATATCCCCAGTGAAGTGAAATATGAGCACAGTGTTTTAGGTTAAAGTTGTTTCGAAACTATTTACAATTACATCCCAAATGCAAACCTTAAGCAGATGAATTGCACGGGGATCATGCATTAAATTGCTGAAAAGCATGTGCAAATATCGTGCATTTATTGAACTCATGACAATAATCTTTTCAACGTTACGCATTTGTTTACAACACATCAGGTTATGTGTAAACAGTACCTTGAAACAGTATGGAATATTTTGCAAAATCTAGTTTAGGACAGTTTACTGAAGTAAGTGGCTACATTTACCCTAGTGAGTCTTAAAGGTCACATGCAACGTAAAGTACAACTTTGCAGATTCTGATACCTTTCGGTATCATCAAAAATGCAAATTCAACTTATTAAGTTGAAAAATAACGTGCGAAATCGTAGTTCAAACGATTCACTAATTTTCCCCCAGCGTTTGGGGGGAATTCAAGTGGTTTCAACAGCTGGGCTGTGCTCATAGCACGTGCGCAGTGAAATAGGCTCGCGCAACTTGGAAGCGGGTTGTCCGGTGAATACTCAGTGAAGGCTTTGGTGTGAGCTATTTTTCTAATGTTTTGTTGATATCTCACAGGCGCGAGCTTTTTTATATGTTCTGAAAGTAAATTAACTATTTATATAATTTCATTTGTCTATTTCACCACACGTTCTCCTTACCGAGTCACTTTCTCAGTTCGATACTTAAAAGCAATGTCATTATTTAGCGTTGACACAATTTCTAAATGTGATATAAATATGTCGTTGTCACAGACAAAACTCAATG
The DNA here is from genome assembly GCF_003918875.1 of Haliotis rubra. Lineage (NCBI taxonomy): Eukaryota > Metazoa > Mollusca > Gastropoda > Lepetellida > Haliotidae > Haliotis > Haliotis rubra. Next base: position 137,314 of record NW_025767010.1, read on the forward strand.
TCTTGTTTTATTGACACCTGTGTGTCTGCCTGTCTGCTAATGACCATATTCAATACACAACTGCGAACACTGACCACATGCAATTTGAACTTAACACCAATCAGGCTATACACCATAAACAAAATGCATTGATTTATGGCCCGAGTTCGGTCTCTGTCACATTATGTAATTACACAGACAGGCAGGTGTGATACTTGTACACATGGCATGTTATGATGTCTGTTGATTGCAAAATGTTATACCACAAAAAATGAGCATGTATTTACAAAACCCAACATCTCTATATATACACACACAATGAGCCGTGAGGGCGTCTGCAAATGAACCAGCCGTTACACTTGAGTGCACACCCACCCGCTCTGACTGGGTTCGGTATCCCGGCTGCTTCGTTTCTTGGGAAGTAAATCCAAGTACACAATATTGCACTTTTGATTAGCGATTGTAGGCTTATAATTTTGTTTATATGTTTTTTCATAACCAGCAATGTATATTATATGTCATGAATAAGTGATAATTGTGTTTTAATTATGTTTGATTTTTTTGTTGCATGTGACCTTTAACTTTTGATGGGTATTATATAAAACCAAATAGATCGTCAGACCGCGTGGGAAATACGCAGCATGTCGGAAAGAGCACGTGAAATCTCCAGAGAAAGCACGCAAGATCGTCGTCAGAGAAAACACACGAGAAACCCATATGTACCGTATATTTGAATTTCTCACTGTTCGTCGCTCTATCCCCATAAAAAAAACAATTTGTAGGGCTGGGACGGGTCCAAATTTTCTACCCGGGTACCCCACCCCCTATTACCCTACCCTACCCGGATATCCGTTTTGTTAATTCCTGACATCAAATTTGTAAGCAATATATTCTTCAGCTCGGAGACAATTTCAAGTTTATCTAATATCTTATCCACGCATTATATTCAAAACAGGTGACTGCACAATTATGTCTAAATCTTCAAAGACAATACAACCTTTTTATCATGAAAGAATAACATATTACATACTTTAATCTATTAGTCACATGATCGTAACGGGTCCGGGTCTGAGACGGATACCCGGGTCCAACTCATTACCCACCCGTCCCAGCCCTAACAATTAGGCAACATAGGTCTGATAATATCAAAATGACCACATATGTCTTTTACGATTTATTAAACAATCGCATACTGCTATATCAGATTTAAGGGACCGTTCATAATTTATGGCTAGGGTGGTTTATGATGATCTTAAGGGGGGGTCACCCATTTTGTTCTGGGGAGGTAGGGGGTTCACCAATTTTGTACGTTTCTAGGGGGGTCAGCAATTTTGTACATAAAAATATTAAAAAATTATGCTTTAAAAATATGGAAAGGGGGAGGGGGGTCAATGATTTTGTACATGACATGCGGGGGTCACCTACTTTTTTGGGGGGTGGGTGTCATTCACATTGTACATGCTTCTCCATAAAAATCATCATCACACACACACACACACACACACACAGCCATAAATTATGAACGGTCCCTAAGTACTCGGGATTATTTTTACCCAAGACAAGTACACCCTTCCTTCTTTGCGCGGCATTTAGAATTTGAACCCAACGTTCTGATAGGTTTCTTGTATGTATCGATTGGAGGGACTAGTCTTCTTGGAGGTGAGGTGGGGTGAAATTGGGTTTAACGTCGTGTTTGAGAATATTTCGCTCATATGACGACGTGCATGTGTATGTGCGGCTGCTTGTACTAGCCCATACTTAAGCTGGTTTTATAGTGCTAGCCCACTGAGATACCATGCCGCAGTGAAGCATGAATACCCCACTCAGACACATTATACTGACTCCGAGCCGACCAGTCCTTGATGTACCCATTTATGCCGAGCGCCAGGCAGGGACCAAAAAGTACCATATTTTAACGACTTTTGGTATGACGCGGTCGCGATATCGAACCCGCGACCTTCCGCTCTCCGGCGGTAGTCTTCTTGGAGGTTACGGAAAGGGACAAGTGTTTAACATGGATACCCCACCCAGCAACAACGGCCCTTTTTGCCGAGTACCAGATAGCCTAACAAGTACCATCTGTTGGTCGTGGCTGTGGGGTTGAACCAATGATTTTACACTGTCCAGCAGATGTATCAATTATTCCACGGTTAATGTCCCTGTCAGGAAATACTTGTAGTAGTTGGTGTTAGGAAGTTCATTACTGCCAAGACAACCTTTTTGTGAAGGTTCTCATACATTCAGAAGTGATGTGATGTTTACCAAGACATCTACACAGTTCAGTCCTGAGCCAAGCAGCAAGTTTAAATGTTTAGCTCAGCGTTCGAAATACCCGCCTGCCTGACCGATCGGGACGGGTTATTTTCAACAGGAACTGCCAGATTCTCAAATTCACCTGCCCGACGGTCGGGTTAAAATTTAGACATGTATATGAAGACATTCATCATATTTCAGGGTAATAAATCATTATTAATTCACTCGTAAAAACAAATGATGCATTCCAATTGGATGATAAACTACGTTGTTTGTCAAACCTAAATTATTGGCAGGCGGGTAAGTTTTGGTCAGGGCTGGCAAGTTTTACATCTAACCAGCCCAATGGTTTGGCTGAAATTCTTGGGAGTTTCATACCCTGTTTATCTGCTCAATTCAGTTCAGCAGAGGCATTTTGATGTGTTAATTTCAGCCTCAGAAGAAAGAAACATGCTGTGGCTTAGATTGAGCTGCACAGGTTACTTTCACAACAACAAATGAGTGAGTGAGTTAGTTGGGTTTTACACCCCATTAACCAGTATTCCAGCAATATCACAGTGGGGGACACCAGAAATGGGCTTCACACAATGTACCCATGTGGGGAATCGAAGCTGGGCCCTCCACGTGACGAGCGAACACTTTAACCATTAGGCTACCTCACTGCCCCACAACAATAAATGGATATCAAAACAGAACCATCATTACCAAAGAATGTAGTCAGTTTTAAGCGACTTTTCACATTATTTCAGCTTAATCACAGCTAAATGTGGCAGGAAAGACAAAGTGAAGCAGGTTCCAAATGTTTACTTTGTAAAACACATGATCAGTATTGTGCTGACATACCAAGAATATTAATCTGGATGAACAAGGATTCATCCTCCAAATCAACTTTCTGAACACAATCAGTAGGACTCCAGTACAACCACAGAGTGTGTGAGTGGGTATGGTTTTATACCACCTTTAACGATATTCAGCAATATTGTACCACGGTGGGGAATTGAACCTCGAATTCTGGTGTGATGACCAAACACTTTATCCACTCAGCTACACTACCGCCAGTAGAGCAACAGAAAACAACATCCCATTGACAAAACAAGAAAAGTACAATATCTTGTAAAGATAACTCAAATTTTTATTTACAGATGATACATGATAAATACCACGAGACTACAGAGTGTGATGGTTTATACAATGTAAGAATGATTTCTGTGATTCCGTCCAAAATGAACTGCCCATGTACAGCAGGGAGATTGACATAGCTGTGCTGCCAAGAGGCTTCACATACATATCCCAACATATATATACACACAGAAACTGAAACAACCACCAGTGTGTTTAAATGCTCACATGAAAATTGCAATCAACATCAATGGCTTTGGTCAGTAGGATTCCTTTCATTCATGTAAAACGCCAACATTAATTGATACTTCTACACAAGATGAGACATTGACATGTGTCAGTGGTTGGTTTTGCCCATGTATGTATTGATTTCTTACATGAAACACACATGAACTTATAATGATCAGAAATATGTTAACAAATCTAACCTGCACACAAGTATAGCAGAAACTAAACAATATTTCTTAGCAAACATACGTGGAATTCCAGACTATGTTTTCAGGTATCTACAATAAAGAGTCCAATCTTTACTACTCTGTGTACAAGTGGGGATGATTTAGAAGCTCTACAGTAACCATTTCCACCTCCAAAAAGCCTGGCAAACACTTAGTTTCATCTTTATAGTGTTCGGGAATACATGACAAAACGTTTAAAGCCAGCAAATTGACAATCAGTAATCCCAAATCAATTTGATAAATTCATCATAGTCCGGTTTACTGGTGTAAAATCAGACTGCGACTCTTAAATTATGTATTTGAAAATTAATCATTGAAAAATGAACTCTGAAAAATACTGTGGCACTACACAGGTACCAATGTGTAATATATGTTTCAACATAGAGCTGGTACTTGCATTAACCTGCTATGAACTATAAGGGATTCCCACATAAACATTGAGCCTCTTGTCAGCTGACAAACTGCATTGCTCACATCTGTTTTATATTACAACAAATATACATAGAATATATGCTCGATGAGAATAATAATCTCTTGCTGCCCTAGACTGAATTTCAAAAGATCAAACTGTAACATAATTAACCCCAATCAAAACACAGTGTCTAAAATTATCTAAACCCAAATCATTACATGTTGAATATCTATGTAAATGAAAACACAAATATATCCACCCTTTTCCCACAGAATTGTACAACACTTAGAAAACATAAAAGCAAGTTTTGAATTTCAGAAAATTTAAAAGCAAACTCAACATCATTCTAATTTCTTACTATATGTAACCTGTTAAACTCACATGAAAATATACTTCCTAATATAAAATCATCACAAGCTTACTTAAAATCTTCTGAAATCCAGAAACAGATGGATATTATTGCTTCACCAACCCAAGACACTCGTACATGTCACAACACCTCAACTCTGGCTACCAACACTTTCAGCATACACCAGCAGACACAAACATTCATCACTACAAGATCATACACCTTATCAGCATCTCCTTATCTGGGTTACACATGCTGTTGAGAGTTGTCTCCCTTTCTAACCTGTATTGTCAAGCCTTGTTGGCTTCTCTGGTAAACAGTCTGGTGTCTTCTGTTCCGCTTTGCATGACTGTTAGCACTATACACTGATACAATGATATACCTATGTTCATTTTAGTTTTAACTTTATGGAATTTTTTATGAGCTGGAACGGTACACCTTGAGACATGGGCTGTGGGCTGGTGATGTCGGGCAGATCGTTGCTGGGCAGTCTATTCACATGCTGTAACACAAGGGAGATATTTGTGATGACATATAAGTCTCATGGACAGACATCTCATCAACTAGGAACAAGGGCCTAGTACTTCGTATTGTGAAAATTATATATGGAAATCATTCTCTCCTGTTCTCAGTCCTGCCGTGATATTGCGGGAATATTGCTAAAAAACGCGTAAAACCACTCACACACTCCTGTTCTCAGTTGTCACAATATTTACATGTCATAATATTATTAGTGAGAGTCTTTGGTTCAACACCCTTTGAACAGTAGTTATGTTACATCACATCACAACAGCTTGATAAGACAGAAGTAACACTGGTCGTGATCATTTATGTCACTTTATAACACTGCAGATTGAAAAGTGTTTTTACAATCACTAAGAACCAAAAAAACGTGTCAAAACTAACAAATAGAAACGGAAACATAAATCACATTGCTGTGGCTAACTATGTAGAATAGTAATATATGTTCCAAAGGGAATGAAACCATCCGACCATCAGTAATGTAAGTCAATTCACGCTGTCCAGATGAGGAATCCTTAATTCGCTTACCTTATTTACACTTGCTACTTTGTCTGTGGTAACTTTGTCATCAACCTGCATAGGTGCTTCTTTTCTCTGGAAAAGTAATGGTTATACAAACATAGACATGTAACCCTGGGCATCTAAACCTACATATCATTACTGGGAAGTTCATTCTTTCACATTAACAGCAGTCTCAGAACCATGTCCATAGTTTTCCTTTGCTGTTGCAACAAGTGGGATTACTGGTCAATTGTATCCATGTGGGGAATCGAACCAGGACCTTCAGCATGACAAGAGACCGCGTTAACCACTAGGCTATCCCAACACCCCAATGATTTTATTTAGATATACCAAGTGAAATGAGTTATAACTACAGCATATGAAATCAAAACAAATATTTCTCCAGTTTGTGTGACAGAAACACGGGAGACCATTACATGAGCACTGACCTCATCTTCCTCATTTTTACTTCTCTTCTGTGTGGTCTGTTCGATCGGGGAGGCTGGTCTCTTGGCCCGGCCTTCTCCTCCAGCCTCCAGGTCCTCACCATCAGCTGTGGGGACACCATCCTACAATCAGAGGAACACACTGGTATACTTCACTGGTATACTTGTATAACTGTTTCCCAGTGCTGATTAATTATTGTTCACAAACTTCAAATGAAGGTAATACAACCTGCTGTTTCAGGCTATGTTACATTTTACTTGCTGCTTCTGAATGTCTTTGCACTTCAGAGATTATCCCAGGACCGCTTCCAGTGTGTGAATGTTACTTGGCCTTTTACCTGCTGCTGCTGTTGTACGTTACTTAGCCTTTTACTTCCTGCTGCTGTACGTTACTTAGCCTGTTACCTGCTGCTGCTGCATGTTACTTAGCCTTTTAAATGCTGCTGCTGCTGCTGCATGTTACTTAGCCTTTTACTTCCTGCTGCTGTATGTTACTTAGCCTTTTACCTGCTGCTGCTGTATGTTACTTAGCCTTTTAAATGCTGCTGCTGCTGCTGCATGTTACTTAGCCTTTTACTTCCAGCTGCTGTATGTTACTTAGCCTTTTACTTCCTGCTGCTGTATGTTACTTAGCCTTTTACCTGCTGCTGCTGAGATGTTACTTAGCCTTTTACTTGATGCATGCTGAATGTTACTTAGCCTTTTACTTGCTGCTGCTAAATGTTACTTAGCCTTTTACTTGCTGCTGCTGAATGTTACTTAGCCTTTTACCTGCTGCATGTGTATGTTACTTAGCCTTTTACTTGCTGCTGTGAATGTTACTTAGCCTTTTACCTGCTGCTGCTGTTACTTAGGTTACTTAGCCTTTTTACCTGCTGCTGCTGTATGTTACTTAGCCTTTTACTTGCTGCTTGTGGATGTTACTTAGCCTTTTACCTGCTGCTGCTGTATGTTACTTAGCCTTTTACCTGCTGCTGCTGTATGTTACTTAGCCTTTTACTTGCTGCTGCTAGATGTTACTTAGCCTTTTACCTGCTGCTGCTGAATGTTACTTAGCCTTTTACCTGCTGCTGCTAAATGTTACTTAGCCTTTTACTTGCTGCATGTGTATGTTACTTAGCCTGTTACCTGCTGCTGCTGTATGTTAGGTTACTTAGCCTTTTACTTGCTGCTGCTGCTGAATGCATGTTACTTAGCCTTTACCTGCTGCTGCTGAATGTTACTTAGCCTTTTACTTGCTGCTGCTGAATGTTACTTAGCCTGTTACCTGCTGCTGCTGAATGTTACTTAGCCTTTTACTTGCTGTATGTGAATGTTACTTAGCCTTTTACCTGCTGCTGCTGAATGTTACTTAGCCTTTTACCTGCTGCTGCTGAATGTTACTTAGCCTTTTACTTGCTGCTGCTGAATGTTACTTAGCCTTTTAGCTGCTGCTGCTGTATGTTACTTAGCCTTTTACTTGCTGCTGCTGAATGTTACTTAGCCTTTTACCTGCTGCTGCTGAATGTTACTTAGCCTTTTACCTGCTGCTGCTGAATGTTACTTAGCCTTTTACATGCTGCTGCTGTATGTTACTTAGCCTTTTACTTGCTGCTGGTGAATGTTGTCTTGGTTACTGGTCACTTTTTAATGACGTTCTTTAGATTATTTCACATTGCTTCTGACTGATTATTATTTACTGCTTATGGCTGTAGTATGGCATAACTATAGAGGATACTATACGACCTTCCGTGTAATACCATTTTTAGTGTTAATGATTTGGTATCAAACGAGCGAAAGCAAGTTTGAGACTAAATCTTTCACGAGTTTAATAAAACTGGTATTTCATGGAAGCCAGTTTAGTATTCTGTTTATTACTCTCAAACATAAATTGACAGAAGCTGCCTACTAACAGTGTGATGACTTTCAGCTTTCCGCAAGCACTAGTACCATTGTGACAGAGGTATTAGCATTGTGACGTCAGACGTCTAGCGATATTACACTAGTGTAATATTGACGTAAAAATATTACACTGCAGTATCTTCCACGGGCGAGTAATAAATCAATTTATTAGATGGTTGTCATGATCAACTATGTCACTTCTGTAGCAATAAGCAACATGACTTAAAGAACAGGGAAGCCTGTATGCAATACAATGTATTCATTGCATTTTACTGTGACAGATGGTCCTACCTTCTCCCCATCAACCTTTGGTGTGGCAGGTGTGGTTTCACACAGCATATTCTCCCCCTCAGATTTTTGCGGTGTTAATGATGATGGTGTTTGTGACTCCTGGGATGTGTCATCATCTGTCGTTACAGATGCCTGCTTTAGGAGATCCGTGTCAGACTTGCTGGTGGCTAAACCACCTGCCTTCTCAGAGCTGGACCGTCTAAGGTTGCTTGTGCTGCTACCTCTTGTTGGGTCCTATATGGAGTACAAGGATGAATGTAGAGATACCAAAACAAACATCTATAATCAAACCTTATCACCTCTTTGTTTCTTACTCACTCACACCAATTGGGAAAGCATGTAGCACAAAAACTGTTCCTTACAAAGAAAACAAAAAAATAAAGAGATGGGGACAACACTCCGAAAGCAAAGCTACTTAGCAAAAATGAGTCCCTGCATTTAGCGATATCAGAGATAAATGTGTGTTTTTTTCAAAAATAATACTGAAAGTTAACAGGGAATTGGGGGCGGAAGTGAGGAGGTGGGACTTATGATTTATACAAATATTAAACTGACGCATATCACAAAGTGAATACTGATAAAACAAAACCTGCTGAAAATTCTCATCCTTGGATAACAGAATGGAAATAATATACATTGGCTGAGGTGTGAGGTATTTCTGGCTCACATTGCCCAAGTGAGTGAGTGAGTGTGACTTTAGGTTTACGCCACACTCAGCAATATTCCACCTATATGGCGGCGGTCTGTAAATAATCGAGTCTGGACCAGACAATCCAGTGATGAGCATCAATCTGCACAATTGGGAACCGATGACATGTGTCAACCAACTCAACAAGCCTAACCACCCGATCCCATTAGTCGCCTCTTAAGGCAAGCATGGGTTACTGAAGATCAATATTCTAACCCTGATCTTCACGGGTCACATTGCCAAAGACTGTTCCTTGGAAAAAGTCAGCCAGTATGATCTACACATACCTTTTTATCCTTCCGCGCAATCTTGCCTGCTCTTTCTATTATCTCCTTGGCAACATACTGCTCAAGCTGTTTCCTACAAACCAAATTGAGAACTATAACAGTTGTACAGGCCCTGTGGAGCAGTCATTAAATGGCGCTGTTCTATCTTCTACCGAATCTTTGAGTGAGCATATTTTATGCTCAAGAAAGCAGTATGCAGTTGTGTTAATGTGAATGCACTATGTTATTTAGAAACTGGTCAAATGTAACACATCATATTTGGGATTACACTAAAGTACAGATTCTAGCACTTTTCTTGTATTGAAGCCATGGTGGCTGAGTGGGTTAGATAGTTATAGGAATAAGGTGCCTGACTCCCAACTAGCATGGGATCCTGACGACTAATTCTAGCAATTTCAAAGAGCAGAAATATCAATGTATTACGTAGCCACAACCTTAAGGCTACTCAAAGTTATCAGCCTATGATTAAAATGACATCTGACCTTTTCACATATGTGACCTCAAGCTTCATGTCATCCTTAAACAACTTTAGATGGATGGCTTGCTTGTGAACTGAAAAGAGTAACAGCTCAATTAGTTATGCATCTTTCAGAAAAGCATTAAAATATGTCATGAGGGGAGGTAAAAGATTGCATTCAAGATTATTTCACTTATTATTTCACAAAGCAACTAGGGACTAAGGCTAGTTTTATTGTGTCGGCCCTCTAGTATACCATGGTCAGTTTCACATGGATATAGTTTGTTTGTTGTTTAACAAGCACTTAGCAACATTCCAACTATATGACAGCTATCTCGAAATAATCCAGGGATTGAAATCATGAGTATTGATCTACAATGACATGCATCAGCCAAGTCAGCGAGTCTGACAACCATTCCCCTTAATTGCCTCTTACGACAAGCAGGGTTTGCTGAAGACCAATTCTAAACCGGATCTTGACAGATGTACACTCCTTGTTTCATCTTAAGTTGAGTGTCAGACAGGATCAAAAGTACCTACCATCTTTAACATCTTATTGTCTGACATGGCCTGGGATTATACAACCCTCACTCTTGTCACCAGACATGAATCATAAAACCTGACACTAAGCAGTAAACAAGTTTGGTAAACGTGAACCCACAATCTGAATATTGATGACATCCCATGACATGACTGATTTGTGCCTAGACACCCCGACATACTCACCAACATCAGAGAAAGACTGTATATCGAATGTGAGGTCAATATTGGCTGATGGAGTGTTGTTGAATACAAGACCGATGAACCACTTGCACATGAACTTTCCTTCTCTGTAACAGGCACAAGCAATTTCATCATCTTTCAATCAAGAACAATAGTCTGGCTGGTACTTACACTGAGGGGGAGACAACTCTATCAAGGAGCAACTGTTAGAGACATCTGATAGATAATTATCTCCCATGGTTCATCTAAAATCATGTATACATAACATTGTGTTGTCATGAGGATTAAACAATCAAAAACTGAAAGGCAGGGAAACCATTTATGTTGAAATTTCAAGTCAAAACTGATCAGATGTAAATAAGGATAAACTGTATATATTGTCCTGATAAGATTCTTTAGTATTTCGCTGCTACATGTCAAGTAACTCACGTTTCATTGAGTGGACCAAATGACTCTGGCATGATATGAGCAAGCTTGATGAATGGGTTTCTTTCCAGGTTCCCGACAAGCAAACGGATCTTTGACTCCACATAGCCATGCCTGGAAGGAACACATTCAGAAACATATTTGCAAGCCAATAAACATAACTTTTATTTCAAGTATGCAAAGGGCAGGAATATTGACATTTATTTTCAGCTATGTTTATTTATGTAACAATCATTTCAGTCATCATGGCCAAATAAATATTCTGTTTAGTATATATGTAACTACCAGTTATTTCAACTGTGAGATCAAGGCCCTGGCCATCAACTACAATCCACATTTTGTCTGGTGAATCAAGTTTATTACCTAAGAACCCGTGAAGATCCAGATTAGAATTGATGTCCAGTAACCCATGCTTGTCGTAAGACTAACAGACTGGATGGTCAGACTCGCTAACATGGTTGACTCATGTCATCGTATATCCTAATTGCGTTGATCGATGCTCATGCTGTTGATCACTGGATTGAGATTATTTACAGACTGCCAGCTAGAATATTGCTGAGTGTGGCATAAAACTAAACTCTCACTCATTTATTACCTAAGGTAGCACTGGGTGCAAGTTAGTTTCACTTACTTAAATTGAGGCCCTGTGGATATCACAATACAATCTATGGACTGATGGGGAGACTTACCATTCTAGATAGTGTTCCTCTTCCTCTGCCCTTGCAACCAGCACAATGTAGTGTCTGCAACAGAAACATGAAGCATGTCACTTCTCAAACAACCTCATAAGGGTATGACAAATAATGAGACGTCCATCACATAACAAAATGTGGATGACAAAAGAATAACACCTACTTGTATTTCTGGAAGAAGTTTGAGGGAGTGAACAGTTCTGACCAGTCTGCCTTTCCTTCATAGATCTTTGTGACAATTGCCAGACCTGGAACAGGTAAAGTGCATAGAATTACTTCATATACTTCACATGTTGTATGTATACCATCACTTCCTTTTGCAAAAGTTCTATTTTTGAGCCACAGTATCTATGCAACCACATCACACAACAACGAAACGGACATTAAATATTTACTTCTTATCACACAACCATGGATACATGTCACTATAATTTGTTCTTTTCAACCATGTATGTTCAAAAATGTCATTTTCTGACTAAAATTGATATTTTATACTTATCCTGACTCATGCTAAATGCTTGTCTCCTTCTCCTTGCGAATGATAGTGGAACACTTGAAATTCCTTGAAGTTCCTTATAAAAAGCGGACGTAAAATCACTACTCACCCAGGTGTTGCCTCCCTTTTGGTCACCTGACCAACCATGCCTTGTCACTCTCTCCGTATGAATGCCCGATACCCGGATTTACAGGGAAATCCAGAGTGTCATAAGAGGGGAGGTTGGGAGGGCTGACCTCATGAGTCAGGATAAGTATAAAGTATCAATTTTAGTCAGAAAAATTGAAACCATATCCTCGCTGGCCAATAGGGCGAGATCAAAATCAGTTGCAGCGTTGTTGTCGGCTTGTTTTTCTGTATTACTTGTGGTAGTAGTGCTGGAGGTGGAAACGCATAAGTGTTTAGTCCTTCCCATGAGATGCTCAAAGCATCTGTTGCCCATGCCTGAGGATCTGGAATCTGAGAGACGAATGTTGGTAGTTGTTTGTTGAACTTTGTTGCAAACAGGTCTATCAGTGGAGATCCTGCTGTCCGTATGACGAACCGGAACGCTTCTGGGTGTAACATCCACTCGTCAGGGATGGTTGAAGCGGATGAGATAGGGCATCTGCTATGACATTCTTTGCTCCTGGAATGTGGCATGCCTTCATGTAGATGTTCAGGTCGTCGACAATGCTGAACAGGAGAAAGCTGACTTGTTGATCTTGTTGGTCCTTGTTTGTTGATGTAGAACGCTACTGTGAGTGGAGTTGTCCGTGTGGACCATGAGCCTTGCGTTTTTTAGTACGCTGAACCAGTGTTGTAAAGCGTTGATCACTGCTTTCATCTCCAACAGGTTGATGTGCAGACTCTGATCCTGACTCGACCACTTCCCTGCTGCCACTTCGTTGTCGAGGTGGGCACCCTATCCTTGTAGCGATGCATCTACGTAGAGATGAGTGTTGCAAACCGGCTCTGACAAAAAGGTTCCTCCGCAAACATTCGACTTCCAAGTCCACCATAAGAGGTATGGTTTCAGGCTGTCTGGTAGAATAAGCGGATCCAGACGTCGAGATGGGCGTTCACAAATATTTGTAGTGGGCGCAGTTGTAGTCTCCCCCTGCGAGTCATGTCTTGAGCTGAGGTGAGTAGGCCAAGCACGTAGTGTCAACGGAGAGAGCATTGCTTGAGATATCATATGTTGCATCCCAACGATCCTCTGGGACGACTATGCGATTCACTGGCGTGTTGAGTCGTATTCCTAGAAATTGAACATCCTGTTTCGGCTCCAGTTCCGACTTGAGGAGATTTACCAGCCATCCTAACTGAGTGAGAATCCAGTCTAGTTGCAGTCTGAGTTGACTGGGATCTTGATGAGCTTGAATTCTGTTGTCCAGGTAAAATGCACTGCGTAGACCTCAACGATGTAGATATGTGACGATGGGCTTGGTCACTCGAGTAAACAACCAGGGGGCCGACGATATTCCAAACGGTAGAACCTTCCACTGGAAGTGATATCCGTTGAAAAGGAATCTTAGGTATTTCCTTCAGTCTGGATGTATCGGGATGTGTAGGTACGCATCTTGAAGATCTATGCTGGAGAGCTAGTCTGATGGACGAACAAGATGTCGGAGCTGAGGACGATGTATCATCTTGACTTTTGCTGGTCTGTGAAGGTACTCCTGGTTGAACTTTCTCATGTTGTAGATGAGCCGAAACTTCTCCTTGGAATTCTTCTTCGGTACCAGGAAAATTGGGGAGTAACAACCGGGCATGATAAGATCTTGATTTATCTCTTCTACTGCATCTTTGTCGATTGCGTCGTCCAGTTTCTCTGTCTGGTCAGCTGCGTATCTGAGGGCCATCAGGTTGCTTGTAAGCGGCTGGGTGGCTTCCAACTGTATCTTGTACCCTCTGCGTAGTATCTGAGATACGTAGTCGTCCTGTACTATTCCCCAATTCGACCCACTGTTGAAGGTTGTACGGGAACGGCTGGGGGTGGAAGACTCTAGTCGTTCCAAACCTGTCCTTCAGCGCTTGGTTCCCCTGGGTGCTCGGCCTCTTCCGGGGTTACTTCTGGGGACACCAGTTTGGCGACGAAAAGAACCTCTTCCTCCTCTTGAGCTGGAATACTTCTTTTCTCTGGCTCTCTGGACTCCTGCAAACTTGGATTTGTTGGAGTAGCGCTGGGGTGTCGGGCGAATCACATTAGCCAAGGTATCTATGGACTTTATCATCATCACCTCCCTTGATTCGTGTGTAACCTCTTTGGCGACTTCTTCAATCCCTCCTCCGAAAATGGATGATGCTGACCATTGGGCTCTGTATAAGGACTTGGTGAACCGCTCACTCCAGGTGCACGATGACAATAATCCTTGTCTCCTAGGTAGAGTCAGGCCTGCTGATGTGGATGCTAGATAATCCGACATAAATTGGATTATCTGGGTCAGTAGTGCAGAATATATCATCCGGTCCACTTCGTCGGTGGAGTTCTTGAACTTCGAGATGAGTGTTTCGTTGATAGTCCTAGATCTGGCGAAGAAGGTACTTCTAGTAGTCGTATCCAGTTGTGCTAACTTTTTGTCGTCTATCTTGTAATTCCTATAGCGGGAGTCTCTGGTGCCTTCAGGAAGGGTTCCATGTGATGTAAGGGGAATCTCCTGGCGTTGAACATCGGGATATGCTGGTTCTGGAACTTGGTAATCTAATCAAAGGCTGAGCTGAGGCTGTCCGGTACTTGGGAGATCGGGTCGATAGGTGGAAAGGTGAGTGGGTCGAAATCATCTTATATGTAAACACTTCGTCTGTGTCCTTGGAAGGTGATGCTAGGTCTCAGGCCATTAGCAATCCATGAGGTTACTTCCGAATATGACTTCACCTTCTTCCTCTGATTAAGACATCTCCTGTTCTGACGATCCACGACGACGCGAGTCTCTCTGTGAAGATCTGTATGACGAACTGCGCGCAGATGAACGATCCCGATGTGATCGTGTATCCTTCCTGGAGTCTTGAGATGATTCTCTAGGCCTTCGTGAAGGTTGATTCTTAGATGTAGTCTCTCCTCTGTAAGATGTGGAGTGCCTGCGCGCAGGTTCCCGATGTGTGTCTGAGTCTGATGGTGATGACGACCCCTATCCACGACATCTGTAGGGTTTGGGAGAATGCTTCGATCGGCTGAGCTGGCGTTGGTAGTGCTGTCCAGGCTCCTAACTTCAGATGGGGAAGATCGTCGGGTGCGTGAGCCTTCACGCAGGCTTCCCTCTTCTTCCAAGTGCGTTGAAGAGACTGCTGAATCTTCACGCAGGCTAGTAGTCATCGTAGTGGTCTTTGTAGCAGCTTTCTCCTGCGCGAAGCGACGTTCCATCATTGACATCATCTGGTCTGTAAACTGTTGCATAAACAGTCCTGGGTTGAAGTTCTGCGATGTCTGAAGAGTGAGTGAGTTTGGTTTACGCCGCTTTTAGCAATATTCCAGCAATATCACAGCGGGGGACACCAGAAATGAGTTTCACACATTGTACCCATGTGGGGAATCGAACCCGGGTCTTCGGCGTGACGAGCGAACGCTTTAACCATCAGGCTACCCCACCGCCCCTATGTCTGAAGAGACCAGGGATGATGATGCTTCTGACAACGATGAGGCGTCTTCTAAGGTACGCTGCACTTGTGAAGAGTTGACGCTACTGTTGTCTGTGGTACCTGATGTCTGCATTGATAGAAGTCTTCTGTCAATGTCTGCACTGATAAACTTGCCGATATAGATGTAGAAGCAGGCTTCGTCTTCTTGCTGACGACTGTGACTTCAGGTATGAGGATGGGGGGGATCATCATACACGTCTGCTTCTTCCGGAGGAACAATCTTGGCAGAGAAGGA
Organism: Haliotis rubra; assembly: GCF_003918875.1. NCBI lineage: Eukaryota > Metazoa > Mollusca > Gastropoda > Lepetellida > Haliotidae > Haliotis > Haliotis rubra. The sequence continues at coordinate 153,144 of NW_025767010.1, forward strand.
TCTCGTCTTCTGCGTAGAGCTGTGTAAAGACTTCGATGAAGTCTGAGGGTTAGTAGCCTTGTTCTGCATTGAAGATCTAGTCTTCTTCGTCTGCAAAGAGGTCAGCTCCGTTGATGATGTCTTATTAGCTCCAGGGTTCATCACTGGCACAGTGACCTGGCCCCGTAAAACGCTCAGCAATTCACTGGAATTATGAACATCGGCAGCAGTAGTTAACACACGGTTATCAGCGCAATCACTCGATTTAGACATGACTTGTGAATACCTTCTTACCCAGTCCTTTGCACGTCTATGAATGGAAAACAGGTAGTTATTAAATTCAAAAGTGGTTAAATCCAGACAATGTTTACAGCGAGTGAGTGAGTGAGAGCTGAAAGAACATTAAGTAGTGCAATCAGGACATAATAAATGTGGGTCAGCCGCAGACAGTCGGTACCTACAACGAACACAAGTTTTCATCAAATGTAAACACGATGAAAAAACATGTCAAACAAGGTATAATTTAGATCAAATTTCAAACCATATGTAGAATCCAATCTAAAAGCCGTATACAGCAATAATTTTGATGTAAGGTCCAAAATAGAAAAGGATATGTGTATAGGGACCCAGGTGCTCTCACAACCGTCCTCAAGGGCGAAGAAGGAGACAGTGACAAGGCATGGTCGGTCAGGTGACCAAAAGGGCGCCAAAGGGGCAAGGGAGGCAACTCCTGGGTGAGTAGTGATTTTACGTCCGCTTTTTAGAAGGGAACTTCAAGGGATTTCAAGTGTTCCACTATCATTCGCAAGGAGAAGGAGACAAGCATAAAGCATGAGTCAGGATAAGGAAAATATTAAGCAATATGAGATCTGCACATATTGGTTTTGTTTGTTTTTCATCTAGTGACCCCTAAATTCGAACTAACCTGTAGAGGTTTCAGATTCTTTTAATATAGTTCTCCTTGGGGTACATATAAGCATTTAAATGTCCATTTAAAATCCCTACGACAGTTGTAACAATATTTGAATAAAATATTTACAAAACAAAAAACTATGTTTTTGTCTTGTGAGACCACCCATACAGGGCCCCACAGACCCCTACAGCCAAGAGCAGGTAACTCTAGACTATAACCTCGTACCTCACTTTCCATGCTGAACGTAATCAGACAGAATGTGGGGAGGTGGGTGGCCGTACCCCAAGGAGTACTATATTCAAAGAATCTGAAACCTCTACCGGTTAGTTTGATTCTTTTTCATATATTCCTCCTTGGGCTACATATAAGCATAAGACAGACTCCTAAAGACTGAGCTAGGGAGCGGTATTCTGTCTGTATAAAAACAACCCCGACAAAAAGAGGAATTCCAGAGCTAAAAATAGCAGAAAAGCTCACTTACCTGGTCACGTGTCCACCACAGCCAATCGGGCGGGGGCATGAGCCAGGGTCAGGGGTCGAACATACTATGTTTATAAAGCTAAACCTCGCTAATGTAAACTGCTCAGATAATCCCCCCTCCCTCCCGTGAGTAGTTGGAAGCAAAGATAAGGGAATTTATCAATAAACCCAACAAATTTTTTGCCGTATAATACAAGCAAAGGTTTCCAAGGCAATAGGACTAGAGCAGTACGGAGGAATGCAAAGTACATGGGATAAAAAACACCACCATAAAACCCGACACAAAGGGAATAGGTAGGAAAGTTTTAGATACCCGACACCAGGTAAAATCGGCAGATAAATGGTCCATGTCTTAAAAACCTCGAAAGCTCAATGGCTAGAGAGGTGGAACCCTGCCCACTGGAGAGAACTGACTGACTGAACCGAGCACGCTCGCTAGAGTGCCTGTCAAGTTGATAGTGACGGATGAACGTACTCGGTCGGCTCCATATAGCCGCTGAGCAGATCTCCTCAATGGGCAGGGCTGCAGCGTATGCCTTCGATGGAGCCACTGCCCTAACCGAATGAGCCTTCAATCCTTCAGGTGGGATACGACCTTTGTGAGTATATCCCATACAAATGGCAGAGACAAGCCACCTAGAAATGGTTTGCTTGTTCACCGGAAGACCAGCCTTGCCCCCGCCATAACAGCAAAACAATTGGTTATCCTTACGGATACCCCTTGTTCGCTTGATATAAGCCTTAAGGGTCTTACAGACATCTAAGACGTGAGCACGTCATAGAGAGGTACCGGGCAGGGGAGGCTGAGTGAAAGCCGGGAGCTCAATAGGCGCTGTTACATGAAAGGCACTATCTCTCTTAGGATGGTAAGTATCAGGCAACCGAATGCTAACTCTGTCTTTATGGAAAACAGTTAGCACGGGGTCGGCTGACATTGCATGAATATCGCCTACCCACCTGCCCGAAGTTACCGCCACAAGAAAAGCTGCCTTCCACGTCAACACCTGGAGGGAAAGAGCCGACAGATTGTGAAATAGAGGACCGGACAGCCAATCAAGAACGATTGGCAAGTCCCACGGGGGACTAATCCGCCGGATAGTCGGACGGATTCTGTCCATGCCTGCTAAAAAGCGCTGAACAAGAGGGTGCTGCCCCAAGAGTGCACCGTCAACAGGAATATGGAATGCCAAAATAGCCGTTGAATATCCTAGACCTAGAACAGTTGAAGCCGCTAGACCGGCTTCCAACCGAGACTGGAAGAATTCTAACACAGAGACTAAATCTGCAGAAAAGGGATCAAGAACCCCCTGTTGACACACAAGCACGCATAACAGGCCCATCTATCCTCATACTGAACGTTTGTCGAATCCCTCAGCGAAACCAGAATTGTGTCTGCAACTGGTGCAGGAATTCATCTCGCTTGATGGCGATTTCAGACAGCGGCCAAGCCACCCACTGAATCCTGGGATTCGGTGGTGCGCTCCGTTCTGGGATAGGAGGTCTGGTCGAAAAGGTAATAGTACAGGAGGCAGGAGCCAGAAACCTGAGGATTACCGGAAACCAACTTTGAGCCGACCAAAGGGGTGCAAGGAGCACAAGTAGTCTGGTTGAGACTAGCTGGTTGAGCTGGTTGAGCGGCTAGCTGAGACAGGACCTTGGGAATCAGCAGTATCGGTGGGAACGCCCACAGTACCCTGCCCGTCCAATCTAGCTGAAAGGCGTCGTTGGCTACCGCTCTCGGATCCGGAATCCGAGAACAAAACACAGGAATCTGATTCGTCACCCCAGACGCAAACAGATCCACCTGGAACCGACCCGAACAACTGGAGATAGAGATAGGGGTAGAGACAGAGGCAGTAGAGGCCTCCTTGACGATTTTAGCTTTTTTAGGAGCTGACTCTGTAGAGGAGGCGGCTCCAGAAGACCCCTTCTTTTTGTGCAACGCTTGGACAGGGGATAATAACTAATGCTAATGTAACTAACACACACATGTGAAAGATAAAGGAAGCATTAAGCTGAAAACCAGCAAATAATAATAGGCTGGACCAGCCGCAACATACGGCTTATAGTGTATATAGAAAAAGCTAGCAGCTGAAAAACGCCCTAACGTGCTAAACGTAAAAACACGAAAATACAATTGACACACTATAACCACACTTAACAATGAAAAAACCCTAAGGGAATACAATGAAAAAGTGAGCATAGCGAAGGTACCCATCCGCCATCTTGACAAGCACATGGCAAGCCAACAGGGATGGGTACAATGTTTAACAAATGATGAATGAAAAATTTCAGAAACAATCTCTAAATCGCCCACGCAGGGAAAAAAGAGATCCACACATACAGTAGCTGTTTCAGAACCACTCATCTTAGCAGGGAATTTTCAAAAATCAACTCTCTTGTCAATATGGACACACATCTAGTCGGTCAAACGACAGCATGGAAGTGAGGTACAAGGTTATAGTCTAGAGTTACCTGCTCTTGGCTGTAGGGGTCCGTGGGGCCGATAGGGTGGTCTCACAAGACAAAAACATAGCTTTTTGTTTTGTAAATATTTTATTCAATATTGTTACAGCTGTCGTAGGGATTTTAAATGGACACTTTAATGCTTATATGTAACCCCAAAGAGGAATATATGAAAAAGAACTTAACTTTCAATATGGTTCTGAACCCTTTCAGTAAATTGGCTTATGATAACAATACTTCTTAATGGTGTGTCATTCCCGAGGATATCTTGATTGACCAGTATATTTTAGGCATTTTCATTTTTACCTACCCTCATGGAACTCATCATTCATGATGGCTCGTGTGGAGTTGGTCACATTGTAGGTGGAATTCTGCTGGGGATAGGCTGGGGTGATGATGGGAAACAGATGAAACCGGTCAGAGGGGTTCACCTGCACAACGACAACATGTGTCAAGTCATTTCTTTTTCACATTACCAGCTCTCTTTATTTGTTGTTTGATAACTCAGTCAGCACTATTCCAGCTATATCATATACATGTATATGAAGTGTTTTATGCTGCTTTTAGCATTATTTCAGCAATATCAAGGTGGTGGACACCAGAAATGGGCGTCACACTTTGTACCCAAGTTGGGCATAAAACTCGGGTGATCAGTGACGAGCAAACACTTTAACCCCTAGGCTACTCCACCACCCCTGTACTACATGACAGGGACCAGTAAATAATCGTGCCTGGGCTAGACAAGCCAGAGACTGATTGCATATTGCAAGCAACACTCAAACAGTGAGAGAGAGAGTTTGGCTTAATACTTTAAGCTATATTCTAGCAATATCAAAGCACACCAGCCCCACTCTCAAATAACTAACTTAATTCATTTCTTGATAACTGTAAACTCAAAGTCATTTCTAAAATATATAATCTGACTAATTCTCGGTCTTACATCAAACCTATTCCTCATGCCTGGTTCACATTTGGCCTGGGATGGGTCTACAGTGCCTGTAAACTGCCCGTAACTCCATTTCTGTGCGGTCGTCATGCGACGGCAGGCGGTGGCCATACAATCAGCGCATGGTTCTACGGGTGCCGAAGCCTCTACAATTTTGTCAAACACCAAAGTTTGACGTAAGACTGTAGTTCATAGGTGGCAACGCGCAGGCAATGTACGGAGGTAAAGCACAACCTTTTAGATCCCAAAATTCGTATAGCGATCGTGGAATATCGCCACGGCCATTGCACTATCGGTAGCACAATTACTGAACAGCCTCTGTGCAGTGCCCGCCATCCCACGGGAGCTGCATGATGTCTGTGCGGCAGCCTTGCGATGAACCAACCATTTTTACCATGGGTATATACATTAGCAATGTTCTAGACAACAAGACGGTTAACCGATCTCCGTTCAACCTCCACACAGGCTCTGTACGATATCCATGCAGTAGCTGTGGAGACCACATGGAAACCTGCACAATCGCCTACGATTTCTGTGCAGCCTCCATGCAGTTTTACCTCGGCTTGTCCACAAGGAAATCTCACGACACCCATAGACAATATGAACACAAACGTCGTAGCCCGCAGTCACCCATGATGCCTACAAAATCGTAGACTATATCGTACGGCATCTGTGGCAAATGTGATCGAGGTCTCAGTCACATGCAATCATTCTTCTGCATTTTTAAATGGCTCAGTTCACCAAATTACAAACTATGGCTAACATACTCGAGGATCCCAAATTGGAAAGCCCAGTTTGTTTTCAGTATCAAGAGGCTTCAGAAGTACAGGATTTGGCCAGTCCCTGGAAAAGTAAGACAGACATTTAATTACACAGATGATGACACAAATCCTTACTTCATTTGTAAACGATAAATGGACACAGGGATAATTAAAGCTATGTTAAAATGACAGTACACAAAATGGACAAAAGTCATTTTGGATTACTCCAACAGCGTTTTGCCAAGAAACTGGTCAAATGGGGACTGGGGTCATTTTCAAAATTTATGGGGCATTACGGAATTTGAATAAATATCCAAACCGAACATGCAGTTTGTTCATGCAGAATTACGATTCACACGGAAGATTAGCCATATAGAGTATGTTTCGCATGGAATCTTTCTCAGATATATAGTATTGCAGCAGCAGCAACATCATCCCATATCTTATATTTTTCAGCCTATGAAAGGCACTTACAGTGAATTTAATTGATGTAGGCAGGGAAAGTCAGTTCATTTATATTCAGCGTATATATGAAAGCGTGTTTTGTCCCACTAAGTGTCAATATTAAGCACCAATCAAAACATTATTGCAAGAACCCAAGCAACCCAGCAGAACACTGCTAAATTGGACTCACTTTTAAATCACATTCCATGAGTTTTGACTATTGTAAAGTGCAAAGACATCTGTGAATAGAGTTCCTTTTCAACACTACGTTGAGCCTTATAGGATGTAAGATGCAGCTAAAATGTAGTAGAAATAGAATCTAGTGTACCATTAACCCATGAGATGTAGATATTAGCAATGCAGACACATGCACACATACCATTTGGAGAACACAAGGAAAAACTTATGTACAAGAGTAGCGGGTGCTGCCTTGGGATAGAGTTGACACACGCGGGCTACCAGCATGGCCCACGACACTCCGCCCAGGTAACCTAGGACGTTGGAGTAGATACCCTTCTCTGCAATTACAGAACCAACCACCATTTATCATCAAAAGTATTAACTCATGGATAAGATTGAAAAATACACAACAAACATTGGTTTACAATTTATTTCTACATTGTCAGTAATATTGTCAGCACCCGGTGAACATTTTTGTCAGTTTCAGCGAAAAAGGCTCCGTTTTGTCATATCAAAAGAAAATGTTTTATGATACATAACACTGTACTAATCACATAGAAATATCTAAATGTCTAGACCCACACTGAAAAATCATGAGACTACCTAATTTCCTGAAGCAGTTTGAAGCGAGTGAACTGAAAACAAGGATTGTCACTAAGGTGACATAATCCCCCGCCGCAACTTGTCAAATCAAACTTAAAAAGTAATGAAATTGAAGGTCGTAATTTAAGATGAAGTTAAATGTCAACAAAAACATGACCAGTCAACCTCTCTTGATATCTTGCTCTGTAGTTGTTCAAACGCACAAATATTTTCAAGACTCACTTTGACCTTGACATGAATGTCTTAGTGTATGAAATATGCAAAAAATAGTAATAAAGAAATTGCTTATTGAAAAACATTCAAGGGAAGTTTTGAAAGTCTATGAAGAAAATCCAGTGAACTGTTCTTGAGATATCTCGCTGACAATCTTAACATGCAGTTTAACATGCTGAAATTTTAAAAGTGTCGCCATGACCTTGAAAATTATGGGAAGGTCACCAAAATCAACTGGAACTTGCACCTTCCCTATAGTTTGGCATGAAATGCATGTGGACCCGTCTTTTTGTAAATATCTCTTCATCCAATGACCCAATCGATCTCAAACTGTGCAAGTGGATGTTTTGTCAGACAACCTAATCACATTGTAAATCACCGATTTTATGCATTTGTAGTAAAGAATCTGTCTATGTAACTGTCAACAAAACAGACGGCTTGCAGAGGGAGGGAGCCAATGACCTGTAACAGCGGCAGTGTTACACAGCTTGCACAGTTTGAGATCGATTGGGTCATTGGATGAAGAGATATTTACAAAAAAACGGGTCCACGTGCATTTCATGCCAAACAATAGATGAAGCTTGGTGTCAAATATGAAGAAAGTCCAGTGAATGGTTCTTGAGATATCTTGCTGACAATCTTTACATGCAGGTTAACATGCTGAAGTCTTCAAAGTGTCGCTGTGACCTTCAAAATTATGTGAAGGTCACCAAAATCGACTGGAACTTGCACCTTCCCCAGATGAAGCTTGGTGTCAAATATTAAATTAAAGTCCAGTGAATGGTTCTTGAGATATTTCGCTGACAATCTTTACATGCAGGTTAACATGCTGACATCTTTAAAGTGTCGCTGTGACCTTGAAAATTAAGTGAAGGTCACCAAAATTGACTGGGCCCTCCGCCCTCCCTCAATGAGTGAGTTAATATTTAACATCACATCGGCAATATTTCAGCCACATCACGGCAGGGGACACCAGAAATGGGCTTCACACATTGTACCCATGTGGGGATTCGAACCTGGGTCTTCGGCGTGACGAGCCAACGCTTTAACCACTAGGCTACCCCACCACTCCTTGTCGAATATGAAGAAAATCCAGTGAATGGTTCTTGAGGTATCTCGCTGACAAGCTTAAAATGCAGCTTAACATGCTGAAATCTTCAAAGTGTCGCCATGACCTTGAAAATTAGGTGAAGGTCACCAAAATCGACTGGACCCTGCGCCTTCCCTAGATAAAGCTTGGTGTTGAATGAAGAAAATCCAGTGAACGGTTCTTGAGATATCTCGCTGACAAGGGTAAAACGCTAAAATCCCCTTGAGACCTTGAAATGAAGGTCAAGGTCACCAAACCTGACTGGGACCTTTCTTTTACTGTGATAAACCTAGGTACCAAATATGGAAAGAATCCACTCAACGGTTCTTAAGATATTCCAATTCACACGTACGGACGGAGCCTAGTACTATATCCCCCGCTTCGCTCTAAACACGCGGCGGGGGATAACTGACAATTTTTCCTTATCGTGACTCATGATTATTCCTCATGCATCAGGTTAAGTATAAAAATAATAATTTTATCATAAACATTACATATTTCCTGACTAATGATGCAATAAACAGAACTTACTTTTTGCCCAAAGTTTAATTGCACGAAGTGTCATTCTGAAGTTTTCCTTGTTTGACACGAGATACAGGATCTCATCAGTGACTCTGCAACCTGAAGCAAATGAATGATACCATGTTAACAGTGTACAAAATTCTACTGTTCTACACAGGAATAGTAATTCAGACATCAGGGTTCCAGTTCTGATCCATTGCGTATTTGCTTACATGTTATCAATCGTACAGGAATATCATCTGACTTACCATTGAGACTACGAACACTCTTCTCGTCCAGATTCTTTAATAAGTTCTCTTCCCTAAGATCAATGTCCTCTGGAATTGTTGGGAGGGCGAGGCGGGCAAACAGCATGTCCAACTGAAACAGATATAACAAACATAAGCAGAGAAATGAAACAACACACTAAACATCAAGAATTTAATGATTAACTTCTACTGGTATTATGACCATTGGATGAAACAGAAAAATGGTGACTAAAATTTTCCCTTTAGTGCATAATTAGTCATTTCCTGAATATATTCTTGCATGCTGAATGTCCAACATTATGGTATAACATTTATCATGTTGATGCAACACTTACCTCAATCCCATCGAACGTCATTTTGATTACTGGTACAAATGCTTCCTCTACAGCCTGCAAGGAATGTCTTGCTTGTTAGAATGAAGTTTAGATGCATATATCATATATAATGACAAAGGATTGTACAGTGTAATGAGACTGAATGCATTACAATGCTTCTCAACAGGATACATATCACAATAAAACAAAATCAATTTTATCTGAAATATGTTGGTAATAGAATGTTACATTTACAGACTTCGATATTCTGTAACTGGCTGCTGTAGAATGTTTTGTTGTTTGTTTATGAGGCATCACTTGGCAATATTCCAGGAATATAATGGCAGTATGTAAATAACCAAGTCTATACCAGGCAATCCAGAAACAGAAATACTCAACATCAGTCTATGGAACTGGGTCATGATGACATGCATCCACTAAGTCGATGAGTCTCACATCCCTATCTACATAGTTGCGTCTTACAACAAGTGAATAACAAGATAGGAAGTCAGGCTCGCTTGAAGCTATTGGCTGATACAATGAGCAATATCCCATCCAATCATGCTACAATGGCATGCAGGCAATCAAGTCAGCAATCCTGACCAACCAGTTGAGTCACTGTTTAGCAAAGGTTATCAAGGGCCAATCTGTTGCAAACTTGCATCAGTTAATGGACATGCTCATATCAAATTCTTCTTACCCTTAGATCTTTGACCTCAACCTGCTGTTTGACCAGCTCAAAGAACGAGGCAAAGAAGTCTGATCTCTCCACATGTCTGGGGGCCACACACAGTGTGTCTATATCAGCACCTGCACAACAACAACACCATCTCTATCAGTTACACTCAGTTGAATGCATGGTCCATCAAAGCCTGAAAGGCGACCAATTTCTTATTCCAGTGCTTCAGATTTACTTACAGAAACATGTTTTCATTAAAATGTTTAACCACAAACTGACGATTAATTGCCATTTTCATGCCGGAAAGAGGTATGAAAGTAACTACAAGCACAAAATGAATGTATCTACCATTGATCTTTCATTGATAATAACATTTAATCAAGCTTTCTGAATTGATTCAGAATCTGACAATGGTGTCTTAAAAAGTCTCAAACAATAACCATTATAGCAGGGATTTATCTAAACCTTCTCAGAAGCTAGCATCTCGCCTAAAATCTGCTGCAAATGTCAGCAAAATTTCAAATGGGACACAGAAATTTCCTAATTTGTGATAATATCGCTGTATTACATAATAACGTGGACTTGAGGTGAAATGGGAACCGTCATCAACGGTGACACCCTCAAGATCACTGCACTTACTGGTGGTTTTATAGTGTTAGATCAGTGAGATACAACCCTCAGCTTAACACATAATCTGCTCACATAGAATAACAACAAAAATACAAGAATTGCAGTTCATCTATTGTTTTCTACACAAAAGTCAATACAAACAAGTCTTTGGTTGTTGTTATACATGATAAAAGGCTTACCTTTTGTGTGAACCCCTAATCTGTAAGATCCAAATGTAAACACTTTACCGCCAAAAGTGTCAATTTTGTTTTCCGGAATATTATTCTGGAAAAAAAAAAAATATTGGGTTAATCTCAGTTAGTCATTGTCATGATTAATAAATGCAACACTTGAGTAATACTCACAATAACATGTAACTATACTCACAAATAATAATCTTACTGTTAGTGTTACAACATTTAGATAATCAATTAACTTATTGTGCATTAAGACATCAAATAGACATTTAGTATGGATATGTTTCATCCTGTTATCAATCCTCAAACTGATACATATCAGCAAATTTTATTCCATCACATCCTTCAGTCCTAAAAAACCCTCTCTGCATACATCTTCCTGAAGCAAGGGAGTTAACTGACTCACTGTAAACATCCACTTTCCTTCCTTGCCTAACTTGGCTGGAATTTTGTGGTTTGAAAGTTGCTCTACCAGTGGCTATCATGAGTTATGTCCCTCCTAACACGTATAACCAAGACCTCATCAAGTCTGCTAAACTAGAGATCTTACCTTTTGCCTACTGACATCTTTGATCCATTCTCGAACCAAGTTATTGATTTTCAGTAGAACTTCCATGCTGTAAGCATAGTAAGTATGAAGGCTAAGTTGTCATCATAATTCTTTCCAATATACAAACAAAGAGTATTTCCTTCTAAAATGTATTTCAATACACAATTATTCATAGAATTGCAGAAAACATGAAGCTCCTGACTTTCACATCATGGAAATAATTACACACAAAATGGAAGCACTTTCTAATTAGACATACATTTCCTGCTGTTAAACTTATATCAGCGACTAAATGACTGAAAAACTCAAGCAATGCTTAGAATCATGGTAAAAGATCCTGAACATGAAAGAAATATTAGCTGCACAAAAAATAACAAAAAGTATCAAGATGTTTTTCCTACCGATGAGCCAGCTCCTCCTCGCTCTCAAAGACCCCAAAAGGACGAAGAGTTTCCTCCAACTTTGAAGAAAGCTCTAGGTCAAAAGCTTTTGGTTCAGCCAGGCTAATTGGGGAGGTGACCCCAGGGTAGGGATTCTGCCCACTGCTGACCTGGGCCATGCTGAAACACCAGTTGTTCTAATAATACTCATAACAGTTTTGCACAGGTTAGTGGATGAATATAGAATACAGTGAAACATGATGTGTCTGGAGATGCATTAACACTGGTTACTAGTGCACTTAAAACACAAAGCAGGGCTGATGGAGTGGTCTGATTTAGAACAACAGGTTTGTACATATTTTCAGTTTGAAGATCAGAAGTCTGAGAAGCATTGTATGAGAGGAGTGACAGGAAGACACATGTAAACAGGGATGCTCTGCTATGTCCAACATGTACCATACTCAGGCGAGCTGAAACTACAACATGATTCTGCTTCTAGCTGAGGATTTTTTTATTTGTTTGCCATTACCAATGGCACAGTTCTCAATTCTCCTTTTGGCTACGGTAGATTTCTGTATATTGAAACATTCCTTGACTACGCACAAGAATTACCCATTCAAATACACCTTCAGCTGAAGCAGCAGTGCTTGCATCCATAACATGACAAAGTATTGGAAGTTGCACTCATTAGCCAAGCTTGAAGGTGGAAACACTCACTAGAATGCGCTTGATGTCAAAGGTTCATATTTCAACATATGCTTGGATTGTTTAGGAAGCGTTAGATGGAGCCACTGGGTGTGTAAAACGAATCCGACAACTCAGACAATCATCCACGAGCATATTGCGATTGTCTGATTACAGCATGTGGGAAACAAATGGAGAGGAGATGTGGGGGAGCAAATCGTTTCCTCAAATCACGTACAAGTCCACAATATAGCGACTGTTCAGCAATCCACATATAAAACAAGGCAACAATTTTCCAAGAATGAAAATAGGAACTTCTAGGAAACCTAACTGATACTCTATTCAAATTAGATGTGTGTTCTTTGACTTCATTTATTCCATTGATTACCTGATAGCCCTCCTTTACCAAGGTATCAACTGCCCATTCGTAGAGTAAACACTTGGTGAAAGTGATTTTGTGTATTAATGTCTATTTAGCAATGTGACTAACAAATATGGCGGTATCTTTATTTCCCATATTGCACCACGGTTTCCGCAAGTTGAAATCGCTTACACCATTTCTAAAAAGAATGCTGCGTAAAAACACTCCTATTATTAGACTGAAGATATTAAATAAGTATAAGTATTATGTTTTCAATACATATTCGCTCAATATTATGCTTTGTAAATTTTTACGAGATTGTCGTGGATTCCGTTTGTTGGTGTAAGCGACTAGGTTAAAGGTTGCCGAGGTTATATTTATTTCGTACACACAACAATGCTCAGTCAACTGCTCCACAATGGTTATCGACCTATTTGGAAACATTGTCGACTGGGGAGGCATCTTTTTGCAAGTTGCTTTCTCTAAACTAAAGACTACTTTTATTCGTTTGTTCATTCTAGTTGGTGTTTTAATCACTATACTATGGTTGTCAATATTCTTTTATGCCAGTTTTTACTGGTTTTACATGCCAAGTGCTTCCCACATCAGGCCTGTTTATTTCAAATTCGAGTAAGTACTTCGTGTTTAAAAGTTTGTGTATATATTTGTATTGCCACATCTTATAATCATTATTTGATGTCATTTTTGAGTTTGTTTTTTTTCGTATTTCTTATCATATGTTTTTATGATTTGTTTATGTTTTGGTTTGGCATTCATTCAACTGTCTGTGGATTCAAGGTAAGAAAACAGGTCATGTGAAACCTTAACAATAGAAAAATCATAGTGTTTATGCCAAATGACCAGCAATGATCAATCATGTTGCGAGATGATAGCTATTTTGCTTATTGTGTCATAAACAAACAGGCCAAATGACGGACCATTATCCATGTTGTCGCCACATAACATCATAGCTAATTTGCATATGATTTAGCACAACAAACATGGCATCTGACAGTTTCAGTGTTGCTCTGTCAGCATGTGTCATTGACAGAGTGCCTCACAAGTCAACTGACCATATATGGGTCAAAATTCATTTGATGATATGCATTGCTTAAGTTCAAAAGAAAACAATGATTTTGATGAGGAAACATCAACGGATGTGAGGGTGCAGAGCAATGCTCAGGCAGTTGCCAGCCACTTGTACCATCCTTGCCAGAGCTCACTCACCATTTGCACTGTAACAAGAACAATATTTCTTAGCTGTAACTGCCTCAGGGACTGAAAAAAGGATGTGAATCAAGTGTGCTTTCTCATTACTTTTAACAGGGGCGGTGGGGTAGCCTAGTGGTTAATGCTTTCGCTCCTCACGCCGAAGGCCCGTGTTCGATTCCCCTCATGGGTACAATTTGTGAAGCCCTTTTCTGGTTTCCCCCGCCGTGTTATTGCAAGAATATTGCTAAAAACGGCATAAAACCATACTCAGTCAGTCATTCAGTCATTATTTTAACATTGAAATTGTGACATTGTCATTTGTGAAGTTTGGATCCAGTCAGATCCAGGAAGTCTTAATCAGTAAAACATACTGCCTGGACAGTCAAATGACAAGTTAAACATACAAAACAAGAATGTTTTCCTATTCTATCATATTTAGATCACGGAACAATCAAATAAAAATGTTCTTAAGCATTCTTCCATAATACATGCAACATCAAGGCCCAGCAGGGCATGTCACAGTTGACATCTTTGCCTTGTCACCTTGCTGGCGGTGTTAACTTCTTTGGTCATGTGGACATGGCATCTGATCTCGACCAGAAGGCCCATGGTTCGAATCCCAGCATGTATTTAATTGGAGCAAAATATGTCTCAGTATCCTACTATGCAGCCCTGACATGCAAAGTCTGTAACAGGGCATGAAGTCATTCCACAGATGACAGCCTTACTTTGTCAGTTTGTTGACAGAGTTACCCTCTTCACTACTGCGGAATTATTTTCATTATGAGTATGTATAATCATATTGGTTTGAATCTGGGTTTTCTCTGAATGTTTTCCTGAGATTTTGGGGTCATCATACCCATACACAGGTTCAAACCTATTGAGTTTTAAAGCTGATATCTTGTGATATAGCTGAAATATACTTAAAGTCATCATTTAACTGAAGTCATTCACTGACATCATTATTTACTGTGTAGTATACTATAGCAATAAGGTTCAGACTGAACAAAGAATCTGATTTGTGAAGCAGCTTTCGAATCTTCACATCTACTGGCTGATATTTACTTGATGTGAAGAGATGTAATGTTTTAAGATATGCAGTTACAACAACAAGAACAACTGCTTATATTTCAGTGTACATGAGCTGGTAACAAAGCACATGACTTTATGGATAACAACTTCAAGTTTATTGCATAAAGTGATGTTTTTATGTAGATTCTTACACCTTTATCAAACTAAACGTTGTAATCTTCTAGAATGCCGATCAAACAATCAATTGCATGATTTGGATTTTAGAAAGATTTTCTTACATTTGACACAACAGAAAGCAGATCTTGATCTGACGTGAAATGTCATTTGTGATCATGATGATACTTTTGCCAGTGGGATGTTTTGGTCATTCGGTCATTTTTTTTCTGTGCCACAAAAACACGTGACATTAAGCCAACCAACAACTAGTTGTTGTCTGGACAGATGTGTGTTTGACCTCAGCGTGACTCAATGCTCATGCTATCAGCCACAGGTTTGAGAGATCCATGTGTGATTCTGCTTTGTTGGATATCTGCGTTCACTGTGACCTTCCTTTGCTATGACATTAAACACCACATGACATGGAACTTCAGATGCATGAGACCGCCTCCGTGGTGTAGTGGTTAGAGCGTCCGCCCGGAGAGCGGAAGGTCGCGGGTTCGATCCCCGACCTCGTCATACCAAAAGACGTTAAAATATGGTACTTGTTGGTCCCTGCCTGGCGCTCGGCATTAATGGGTACAAGAAGGACTGGTCGGCTCGGAGTCAGTATAATGTGTCTGAGTGGGATATTCATGCTTCACTGCAGCATGGTATCTCTGTGGGCTAGCAATATAAAACCAGCTTCAGTCTGGGCTAGTACAAGCAGCCGCACTTACACATACACACGCATGCATGTCGTCATATGAGCGAAATATTCTCAAGCACGACGTTAAACCCAATTTCACCTCACCTCAGATGCATGATTTGTCATGTTAAGACTTTACAGGCAACTTAAAACCAAATAGTATTCCATTTGTTGTGGATTCACTGTAGAGATGCAGTTGATGGATGCCATTATTTTGTGCTGCAGCGTGTGTCCGGAGGGAGCTGGGATATGCACATTCCCACAAGCTAACCTGACATTTGGGGAACATGGACGAGAGGAAGTAAGTTACATCAGTCTATTTTTACCTCAGAACTGTTTGCTATTCTTATCATCAGATATATCATGATCGTAGCCCAGTGGTGATTGGCTTGTCGCCATCCCACCGTGCTACTTGCAAATGGTGAAACAGGGTCTGCTGGTTCGTTCTTCTAACCCGATTTATTGGGTTTAGTTCCATAGATGGTGACATTTTTACACATGGATTACTAACTAAACATGATCAACAGATTGCATTATGTCTTAAGGACAAGTTTTGGTAAATTAGAACAATATTCCATCACAATAGTTTATGTAAGATATTATTTATGAGACAATTTTCATATTGACAATGATGAATAATTCTTCCCATCGACAATATTTCTGATTAACAATCCTTTAGGCAGTTCTAGTGTCCAGTGCATTATGTGTCCATTCTAATATTGTAAACACCATGACCCATTCACCATCGTAACTTTGTTTTGGAAGATCCAGGTTAGAATTGATCTTCAGCAGCTAATGCTTGTCATAAGAGGTGACTAAATGAGATTGGGTGGTCAGGCTCGCTGACTTAGCTGACACATGTCATTGTATCCCAATTGTGTAGATCTTGCTCATGCTGTTGATCACTGGATTGTCTGGTCCAGACTTGATTATATCTTAACTGCAGTCTTATAGCTGGAATATTGGTGAGTGCCGAGTTAAACAACAAACAAACAAACCAACTTTGTGTTGTCTGCATCTCTCTTACCGCTAAAATAGCAAAGTGATAAGAATTCAAGTTACAGATTTTCATTCAAGATATGCAGGCTCATATAAACAAGCTCTCAGTGTTATTATTTCTAATCAGAAGAGGGGCAGTGGGGTAGCCTAGTGGCTAAAGCGTTGGCTCGTCACAATGAAGACCCGGGTTCGAATCCCCACATGGGTACATTGTGTGAAGCCCATTTCTGGTGTCCCTCGCCGTGATGTTGCTGGAATATTGCTAAAAGCGGCATAAAACCAAACTCAGTCAGTCAGTCTAATCAGAAGACTGTGTTAATGAACTATTAGCTTGCCAAAGGTTTACTGAGTATCAAACAAAGAAGGATGAACTTATATGACAAGACAATAGCGACTATTTTTTAAGATACCGGTACGTTTCAACAAGATGTATCACATTTGGTTGATATTGCCTATTGTGTGAGTTTTGAAAACATAGTTTAACTGTATTAGATGGTTACTCTTAGCTTTGTCTCATTCAGACCAAAACATAACTATGATAGCAAATGAGTACAGGATATATATACCATGAGAGAAAAGGATGATCCAGTCACACAGAATTATACATTGAGACCATTGTATTACCTATAAATACTTACAATAGTTGTTGTGCTTATATCTTAGTGTGCAAGTGGTTTCAGAATAACATGAGACCAGAACAACAGATACTAATCATGATTTACTACTGGTCTCTCCCAGATCCTCCACAAGGGCCAAGCATACAGGATATACCTGGAGCTTGAGATGCCAGAGTCCCCTACCAACCGAGGTACAGGTAAACCTCGTCTTCCTTGTCAGCATGTCATCATCCTTGTGTGTACTGAGCCACCAGACAAGTAGTTCTCCAGTAGCACTATTATCCTGCTGCCAATCTCTTGTTGTATGTCATTGTTGGTTAAACTCACTGTCCTCAGGTATGTCATTGTTGGTTAAACTAACTGTCCTTAGGTATGTCATTGTTGGTTAAACTCACTGTCCTCAGGTATGTCATTGTTGGTTAAACTAACTGTCCTTAGGTATGTCATTGTTGGTTAAACTAACTGTCCTTAGGTATGTCATTGTTGGTTAAACTAACTGTCCTGAGGTATGTCATTGTTGGTTAAACTAACTGTCCTGAGGTATGTCATTGTTGGTTAAACTAACTGTCCTGAGGTATGTCATTGTTGGTTAAACTAACTCTCCTGAGGTATGTCATTGTTGGTTAAACTAACTCTCCTGATTGTTGGTTATGTCATTGTTGGTTAAACTAACTCTCCTCAGGTATGTCATTGTTGGTTAAACTAACTCTCCTGAGGTATGTCATTGTTGGTTAAACTAACTGTCCTCAGGTATGTCATTGTTGGTTAAACTCACTGTCCTCAGGTATGTCATTGTTGGTTAAACTAACTGTCCTGAGGTATGTCATTGTTGGTTAAACTAACTCTCCTGAGGTATGTCATTGTTGGTTAAACTAACTGTCCTGAGGTATGTCATTGTTGGTTAAACTAACTCTCCTGAGGTATGTCATTGTTGGTTAAACTAACTCTCCTGAGGTATGTCATTGTTGGTTAAACTAACTGTCCTCAGTATGTATGTTCTCATTGTCATTGTTGGTTAAACTAACTCTCCTGAGGTATGTCATTGTTGGTTAAACTAACTCTCCTGAGGTATGTTCATTGTTGGTTAAACTAACTCTCCTGAGGGAGGTATGTCATTGTTGGTTAAACTAACTCTCCTGAGGTATGTCATTGTTGGTTAAACTAACTGTCCTCAGGTATGTCATTGTTGGTTAAACTAACTCTCCTGAGGTATGTCATTGTTGGTTAAACTAACTGTCCTGAGGTATGTCATTGTTGGTTAAACTAACTCTCCTGAGGTATGTCATTGTTGGTTAAACTAACTGTCCTGAGGTATGTCATTGTTGGTTAAACTAACTCTCCTGAGGTATGTCATTGTTGGTTAAACTAAACTAACTCCTGAGGTATGTCATTGTTGGTTAAACTTACTGTCCTGAGGTATGTCATTGTTGGTTAAACTCACTGTCGTGGGGTATGTCATTGTTGGTTAAACTAACTCTCTTCTTGTATGTCATTGTTGGTTAAACTAACTCTCTTGAGGTATGTCATTGTTGGTTAAACTAACTCTCCTGAGGTATGTCATTGTTGGTTAAACTAACTGTCCTCAGGTATGTCATTGTTGGTTAAACTAACTCTCCTGAGGTATGTCATTGTTGGTTAAACTAACTGTCCTGAGGTATGTCATTGTTGGTTAAACTAACTCTCCTGAGGTATGTCATTGTTGGTTAAACTAACTCTCCTGAGATATGTCATTGTTGGTTAAACTAACTGTCCTCAGGTATGTCATTGTTGGTTAAACTAACTCCTCAGGTATGTCATTGTTGGTTAAACTAACTGTCCTCAGGTATGGCATTGTTGGTTAAACTAACTGTCCTGAGGTATGGCATTGTTGGTTAAACTAACTCTCCTGAGGTATGTCATTGTTGGTTAAACTAACTGTCCTGAGGTATGTCATTGTTGGTTAAACTAACTCTCCTGAGGTATGTCATTGTTGGTTAAACTCACTGTCCTCAGGTATGTCATTGTTGGTTAAACTCACTGTCCTGAGGTATGTCATTGTTGGTTAAACTCACTGTCCTGAGGTATGTCATTGTTGGTTAAACTAACTGTCCTCAGGTATGTCATTGTTGGTTAAACTAACTGTCCTCAGGTATGTCATTGTTGGTTAAACTCACTGTCCTGAGGTATGTCATTGTTGGTTAAACTCACTGTCCTCAGGTATGTCATTGTTGGTTAAACTCACTGTCCTCAGGTATGTCATTGTTGGTTAAACTCACTGTTCTCAGGTATGTCATTGTTGGTTAAACTCCTCGTCCCCGGCATGTCATGGTTTCTATACCTCACTGTTTACAGGTATGTTCATGGTGCGGCTACAAATGTATGATAAGAAGGGGACAGTAATACAGCAGTCCGACAGATCCGTGAGTTGATGTGCATGTTACAAGTCCAGTCTGTTACTGATCCAGCCATAAGACAGTAATCAGTAGATATTCAAACAAATGTTTAAGTACGTATTATTTTGAACAACCTGTTCAAAGCATCTGTGTACATTAACTGTTGAGATCTGGTGCTTAGGAAACATAAATGTTTTGTAGGACTAGACATTTGGCCATATATCATCAGGTAAAACAGGGAACACATGTAGGAAATAATTCCCCTTTAGGGATAATCGGGAGAAGAAATTCATTTTAAGGCAGGGATTTATCTCAATCTTGTTAGAAGCCAATATTCAGCCCAAAATCTGCTGCAAATGACATTACCAAATTTGAATTCAAAATTTCCCATTTTAGTTAATATTTGACCAATGTAACAAATAACCTAATTCATGGCTTGGTAAAGATAATCTGTATTCCACAGATAACAGAACCAATAAATAACAAGAAGTTTCGATTATTAGTTTTACACTATTGATTTTGAATACAATTTCAAATACAATATTGACATAACTATGCATTTAGTACAAACTTTATAAACATCCAAAATGTGAACAATATAAATTTGCCTGACATGCTTAGTTAGAAGTATAGAAGCCTCAATAATGTTTCCTGTGGGTGTTAAATACTAAGACAGGTGGGGCTGAAAATCTAAATATTAATCAATTATGGCTAATGTCTATTAAGCTATAGTCCGTTTGGCTCAAAAGCGGACCGATTGAATTGCAATCTAACTCGAAAACTAATAAACATAAAATACTCAATGAACGCTGATCATAATCAAAACATCATACCCACTCTGTGAGGTTTTGCAGAATTTTGTCCTCAAACTAAAAAAGTTGTTTAACAATCTATCATTAAAATATTGACACAGTTCACTATTTGTTACGAGGGAGGAGTGCAGAGAAAGGGACAGCCAGGTGTTCGAGAGCGGATGGAGACGGCACAGCACAGGTTAATGAATAAATAACTTTGTATGTGAACGTGCTTCTCGAACATCTGGCTGTCCCTTTCTCTGCACTCCTCCCTCGTAACAAACACTGAACTGTGTCAATATTTTAATGATAGATTGTTTAACAACGTTATTATTTTTAGGACAAAAATTCTGCAAAAACCTCACATAGTGGGTATGATGTTTTGATTATGATCAGCGTTTCATTGAGTATGTTATGTTTATTAGTTTTTGTGTTAGATTGCAATTCATCGGTCCGCTTTTGAGCCAAACGGACTGTATATATAGACGTTCCCAACAGTATTTGTCTGAAAGATGGGGATTCCTGATTAACAAGGTCTGTACTATAGAGGTTTAACTGTTTTGGCTCCATTCTAACCAGGCTATCATGCACTACCGGTCAGTGCTGCTCAGGACGATGTACACATTGGTTTTTGCCCCATTCTTCCTGGCTGGACTTGATGAACAGAAGCAGGTGGTTGACATTGAATTGTTCAACCATTACGTTGATGATCTGGTCGATTCTGCTGTTGGTGCTGTCATTCAGATACAGACCAAGAAGATAGAGATATACTCCTCCAAGATTAAGATCTTTGCAGACTTTACTGGTCTCAGGTAAAACAATTTGACTTTTAATCATGAAAAGTCTTTTAATGGCATTAAGAAGTGGTACACATAAAAGGGAGAAAATTATGTGATATGAGCAGCAGCTGATGTTTCTGAGTATATTGGGGTGGTGGGGTAGCCTAATGGTTAAAGCGTTGGCTCGTCACGCCGAAGACCCGGGTTCAAATCCCCACATGGGTACAATGTGTGAAGCCCATTTCTGGTGTCCCCCGCCGTGATGTTGCTGGAATATTGCTAAAAGCCGCGTAAAACCAAACTCAGTCAGTCAGTCAGTCTGAGTATATTCTCATTCCTTCACCGGGTAAATGAAAACTAGGAAACAGATA
The DNA here is from genome assembly GCF_003918875.1 of Haliotis rubra. NCBI lineage: Eukaryota > Metazoa > Mollusca > Gastropoda > Lepetellida > Haliotidae > Haliotis > Haliotis rubra. Next base: position 174,783 of record NW_025767010.1, read on the forward strand.
GGTTTATATACTTCCCATCAAAAGTTTAGACTCACTTAAAACACTTGCTATATGTTATGTATGTATATATGGTTACAACAAAGATTGATTTCTCCACTAACTTGGGGGAACAAATTGCAAACCTTATGCAGATGAATTGCACGAGGATCATGCGTCAAATTGCTGAAAAGCATGTCCAAATATCATACATGAGAACAGCTGCGTTTTGGTGTAAAGTTTTCTTAAGAATTCGCCATTTTCACTGATTTTTATCATTTATTGAACTCATGACAATAATCTTTTCAACGTCACAAATTTGTTTACAATAAATCAGTTGATGTGTAAACAGTACCTTTAAACGCTATGGAATATTTTGCAAAATGTAGTTTAGAACAGTTGCCTGAAGTAAGTGGTTATATTTACACTAGTGAGTCTAAACTTTTGATGGGAAGTATATATGGAACAACAAAAGTGATAAAATAATGAAGATGGACACCTAACAGGGAAGACAGAAGCTAATTGGCCAGAATATACTCCGAAACCTTAAAGTATATTACAGAAGTGGACATCTGTAAATTTCTCACTTTCCTTCAATTTATAGTTCTTTCAACAAACAGTAACACCATAGCAATTTCCTGCTGTATAACACCAAGTGCTTGTATGTCATTATAACGAGAATCATGAACATTTACCATTGACAACATAACACGTACTTGAGCATGTTTGATCAAAGCTGGAATGTAGTTTTGCCAGGTATTACATGTTCTACTGGCCCAAGTTCAGCGCTGTGAGTGGCATCATGGTTAACTCTACATTCCTGGCCTTCATGGTGCTGTTATCATGGTATCAGTACACACAGAAGGACACTGTGGAGGAGGAGGAGTTTGTGCCGATGATGCTGAGGATGTCGCTCGATGTGAGACGACAGAGAATCCGAGAACAGTTAGAGCGAGAGAGAGGAGGTGAGATTACTCAGTCTGTCAGTGTTGTTTCTGGTAATATTTAAATTTGTGAGTCAGATAAAAATCACTGAGCATGGTGGTATTTGTATGTTGTTTGGTTTAGTTTGTGCTATTTGAATGATACCCCTTGGGTTTGTTTTCTGCAGCAGCAGACAGCTCTTCTCCAGAAGATGAGGAGGAAACAACTGTGAAGTCATTTATGGAGTCACATGACTTTCAAGGATCACATGACTACCAAGAATCACATGGCATTCAGGATGAGAGTCTGGGAGAAATGGCCGCTGGGGATGATGATGACATAGTTCTGATGTCATCTGATGTCATGCTGCCAGGAAGCGATGATAACAATCGACTCAGGTTACGACGCCCAAGCAATATAGAGGCAGTTCTTTGAGGGGCAGGAATAGTTGATGATTGAAAACTGCCATTTCTCATTATAATTTAGATAAGATAGAATACCGTTTTATTGACAAAGATTATAGATCCAACGAAGATCAGTTTTCATGACACATCAACAGGAATACAGAAACACCTCTTTTGGTTTCAGTAGTGTAAAGCATGTAAGCAATACATACATATACTGGGATGATAAGGTTCTTTGTTAATGTAGATCCACATTTTAAACAATATGGATTCCTTGAATATTTGAGTAGAGTGAAACAGTTACTCCAGTATCTCTCTCATTGTCTTCCAATGTTATTTAGTCTTTGATTTGAAGAGTATATGTTTATGATAACTGTCTTGCTTCCTGGATCTGCTTGGGCTATCAGTATATGCCAATGAACCTCACTGAGATTATGACCATAAGTTTTGCCTTGAAGCTCAAAAAGGCCGGGGACAATGTGTAAAACGACAATATGTCCTATGTTTTTAACACTAAGTTACGAGCTGAGACAGATTATGCCTCAGTGAAGGGTAGAAGCTCCATGTGACCTCAATTCATATGTTGCAACTATTTGAAAATAGATTTCATTTGTATAATTTGTAAATGAAACCTCATTTATCAAAATACAACCTACTTTGTTTGAATGCTGCATAGTTTTAGTTATATATGCATGTGTGTGCAATGTTTGAGTATGATTTGTTAGAGTATGACATGAAATGTGTGTACGGTTTGACTTGAATTTGTTATGGAATATTTTGACTGTGATATGTTTGTCAGTGTGAATTTTTCTGAAGACAAATGTATATATTTTTATGATAATACCAAAGGGCTACTGTTAATATCCATTGTTTGAAAGATAAACCACTTGTAGTTTTTGGAAATGTTTGTTTTGGGTGCTGATGTGTGGGCTGGTCTATATTTCTAATATGCACACAATTGGTACAATATACATGCATTTGCTGACAAAGTGTTGCCAGAATATTTTTCTTGCCTTATTGTGTGGAGTTAGTATTCCAGTGTAGATAACCATTAGTTTCAATCTTTTTGACTTGCACTAGTGATAGAGTGACTTATTTGAGAGTGGTTTGTTCCCCCATACAGAAAACCAATTCACTGATTGGTGTATTTGTGAACTGAGAACGTCAAATTAACATTCATAAGTTTTCGACTTTGATAAATGTTTTTAGAACAGAGTTACATTCTTTTGAAATCGCAATTTCATAGAAAACATTACATAATGATTGTGGAGCTGTACTGTTGTCGAAAACTTTTAACATAAATATATCTGTGGAAGGAATAATTAACCAATCAGTTCAGTATTCATGAAAATCTGTTCATTCCTCTTCTGAAATCAACAGATTCAAGTGATTGTGAATACTGTGCCTGCTTCTAAATTGCTGCTCTTGCCAGCAGCGCTGTGATTGGTCAACTTGTGTGAGTGTGTGATGTACGATGTGTGATAAACTGGCCAACTGCACAAGGTCCAGCTGTTTGCTTTTAATACACTTTCAATTGTTTTTAACTTTATATTTTTAGATTATTTTGTCAGTATTGTTTTATGTAAATAAAATGATACACAATTTGGACATTTTAGTTATGTTTTCAGCAAATGCAAGTAATGAAAAGAATTATTGAGCTTATGGAGAGCGAGATATCCATTGGATTATTACAATGTTAGATTGTTGTGCTGATGACTCGGTTTTAATTACCATTCATGGACATGTAATCCTATGCATAGCATGGTCTGCAGTTGTATATCAAGCCTAGTACAAGCAGAGGTACACACAAACACACACACACAACATGCTGTGAAAGTGGCAAGAATCTTAAACTCAACATTTGAACCTATCTCACTTTTCCCTTCCTTAAAGCCCATGGTTGTCTGCAACTCAGTCCAAAGACAAGAGTGTGAAGTACTGGTTTTTCAAGATTAAAATCTACTGGAAATATAAAAATCAGCATCTTTGTGTTGGTATACTTACAAGCATTTTGACACATCGATAGCCTAGTTTGGTGGGGTCATTTTCAGTAACAGAAATACCTGGAGATGATAACTGAGTTACATGAGCTGAATACAACACACTGACATGAAACCATCAATGAGACTTGATGTTAATGAGAACACAGAATTATAAATGTACCTTTACAGAAACGTGTTGTCAGAATGAAATGTTATTGAACGGTAGTTATATCACAGCATATGTCAGCTTGGCAAATGAGGAGTCGGTGAGGTTTAACACCACCTTGAACAGTATTTCAGTTATATACTAAATTCCAAAACAAACACGAATGTTACAAATGTTTGAAAATACATAAAATGAGGCAAACATCAAGATGGTGTGTTCAGTGCTCAGGACTGCGTTTACAAGAAAAGCTTGACATGATGTAGGGTGTAGATGTTTTACAGATCAAACAAAGTCCACAGGTTGATTGTATGTAAAATAAAACAATACAATCGCTGTTTTTCAAATAGATTTTTATTACAAAATATACAGAAACTTTTCTTCCAAATATTATCCACATCAGTATCATCTACACAAAGAGATTCAAATGACTGTCGACACGTTTTAGAATGCAATCATTTCTTTATGCATGTCCTTCATGAGGTATGATGTTTACATTCATGTTCTCGTGATGCTTTGGGGCATGAGGAACGGGTGACATTCATCCATCCAATGTAGCCAGGTGACTAGCTAGTGTATGTCAACTGTTCCCATATTCCAACCATATCCACCACGACTGACTGACTGAGTTTGGTTTTACGCCACTTTTAGCAATATTCCAGCAACATCACGGCGGGGGACACCAGAAATGGGCTTCACACATTGTACCCATGTGGGGATTTGAACCCGGGTCTATGGCGTGATGAGCCAACGCTTTAACCACTAGGCTACCCCACCGCCCCATATCCACCACGAAAGGGACTTGTGAAGATCCAGGTTAGAATTGGTCTTCAGCAACCCATGCTTGTCATAAGAGGCGACTTATGGGATCGGGTGGTCAGGCTCTCTGACTTACCGGTAGTTGACACATGCCGTCATATCCCAAATGCATAGATCGATGCTCATGCTGTTGATCACTGCATTGTCTGGTCCAGATTCGATTATTTACAAACCGCCAATATCACGTCGCGGGGACACCAGAAATGGGCTTCACACATTGTACCCATGTGGGGCCTGGAACCCGGATCTTCGGTGTGACGAGTGGACACTTTAACCACTAGGCTACCCCATCACCCTGCATTTCACAAAGAGACCTTAGCGCTAGGACTGTCATAAACCTATGTTAATGTATGGGAGTTACAATCATCTTAGCACTATGATCGCTTTGTGGACACAGGCTAGTAAGACACAGGCCAGTAGGACACATCACCCACTGACATGATCCTGCTGAATTGCTGGCTACGTGAGCTTGTACTTGTTGAAGACTGTGTACTTGTAGTAGAGATGGCCAGCTGACACAATCAGACCGACACAGTAGCCTATCAGAGTCCCCATCACACAGCTGATGGGCCATACCTGAAAAACATGAAGACCAAGCATCACTGACGAAGAGTGAGTGAGTTTAATTTAACGCTGCTTTTAGCAATATGCCAGCAATATCACAGCAGGGGACACCAGAAATGGGCTTCACACATTGTACCCATGTGGGGAATCGATGAAACATGACGAGTGGACTTTAACCAGTAGGCGACCCCACCGCCCTCACTGGCGAAGAGGATGACTGACTGACTGAGTTTGGTTTTACGCCGCTTTTAGCAATATTCCAGCAACATCACGGCGGGGGACACCAGAAATGGGCTGGCGAAGAGGATGAGTGTTACATAGAAGATTAACTCACACCCAATCATGGAGCTAAATCACAAATGGTAACCAGTCAAGCACAGCTTTAGTATCTGTATGTTGTTTACTGCCGATCTCTGCAATATTTCAGCTACATGGCGGCGATCTGTACATAATTTAGTCTGGACCAGACAATAAAGTTGTCAAAAGCATGAGCACTGATCTACACAATGGCACTGTTTTAATAGCCTCATGAGCACTGATCTACACAATGGCACTGTTTTAATAGCTTCATGAGCACTGATCTACACAATGGCACTGTTTTAATAGCCCCATGAGCACTGATCTACACAATGGCACTGTTTTAATAGCCTCATGAGCACTGATCTACACAATGGCACTGTTTCAATAGCCTCATGAGCACTGATCTACACAATGGCACTGTTTTAATAGCCTCTTTCAACAGGCATAAGATACTGGTGAGTTGACTTTACTGTCACTTTGAACATTTCATAAATATTACAGCCTGTCAGCATACTTTTGGAGGAAACACTACTGATGAAAAAACCCGCCTCCTCAACCAACCTGCCAGGGCCTGTCCCAGTCCAGGGGGATTGGAAACGCCCCCAGCCACGCCCCAACCACACTAGATATGGAGGTGATGAAGACCACTGACTCCTTCCCTAGATCAGGGCTAAAACATCAAAATATTAATTTTGAATATACTACTTATGCATATTATCTGGTAACGTGTTGAAGGAGAATGACGTCAACAATGCAAACTATATTTCACATTAAGGTATACGGTGCGTTTATTAGAAGGATGTCAATAACATTATTTCTCAAGAAAAAACACCTGCTTAATGGTGCAACTTTCTGACCCAATGAATCTGCACATATATCCACAACAATTCCAATCCTAAAGATCACAGGGTAGAAGCGCTGTCCACGCAAAATGTGGAGTTGCCCTAAAAGCAACTCCATTTCCTCGCTGGACAGTGAAAGAAGAACATGTGGCGCAAGAGTAATGGTAAGTTTTCCCTCGCATTTTCATTATTTTTGCAAGTATATCAGCTTTTGCCATTTGGCAGACAGGTCTAGAAATGTACAGATCTTTCAATAAAAGCTTGACACCCATCTCTATTTATTGTAATTATGAGTTGAGCGAGGGCACCCTCCTGAGTGTCGAAACAAGATTGCGGAAAATGATTGTTTTCCTTTTTTTGCTGTCAATTCTTAGATACAGTTATTTTAGGTTTTCATTGACGTTTTAGGCTTTAATGCGTCAGTATTTTTTTCAGTTATCGTCGAAAAATCAAACTGTACATTTTATATGGAGTTGCTCACATTTAGCAAACAAACTGTCCATTGAGTTGTAATGTTACTGTCCAGGATGTTGACAGTTTGTAGTTTTAACCGTCATGTCATCAAATGTTATTCTAGAGATATTTGTTGTGAAGAAGAATTTTCTGTTGTAGACATGGCTACCTGGCATATTTTGGCGTATATATTACGATTTTGTACCATCAAGTACGATTGTACACCCACATTGCAGTTTGTACCCTGACACGGATTTAATGTAAAAAAACATCATGTACGATCAGAAGTGAATTAACAAATATACAAATATACATCTACCCAAGGAATAACCAAATCCAGGGCCCCATTTCACAAAGCTCTCATAAGCCTAAAATCTCGTAACTTTTCTTGTAGCATGTGTACTTATAATACTGTAACAATGACTTACGATAGTTGTAGCGCTACGAAAGCCCAGGTTATTCCAAAGTATGTACATGTACATAGTGTAGTATTGCACATTCGGGTAAAGCACATCACTAAGCATCTAAAAACCAAGGGACATCTAACCAATGTTGATTGTGCGAAGTCAAATACAATAATAACTTTCTTTGTTCCCACCGGTGGCACCAGCAATATAGACAAGTCAATGGCCGTTGTTAAAGCAGAAATCCTGACACAATGACACAAGACGAGCAGCAGCCAGACCAGCTACAACTCTAACCACAAAGGGCCAGGAGAGCTGCAGTCAGTCACTCCTGGGTGCGGCCATGGCTCATAGAGGAGAGGGGATAACAGTTTGGTCAGTTCTCCAGCCTCCTGAACACCCATTTGAGGCTGGAGGATCCAGTAGCATTCCAAAATGACCTGTGGCAATTACACGGCTATGTGAATGGTTCTGTTCTTGTGAACAAAGACTAGCATTAGACCCAATTCCGATTGGTGAAATGAATCGAGGTGGTGAATCGGTTCGGACTGGTACACTGGAAGGACAACGAGAGCTCGAATGTGAGCGAGATCTAAAACGACGCTTTCCAGAAGTAGAAGAACAAATCAGAACCTCCGAACCAGATGGTGACTCAATTCGTGTGGGTGAATTGTTTCGGTGGGATGAAGCCGTACGAATAGGAGAACGGAAACGTTCCAACAGTGATGATCCATGTTTTGATGATGAAGGCTTGGATTTAGGAGTTCTAGAGGACTGTGAACGGTCCGATGAAACGGATCTACAAGATAATGTAGTTCGCAAATCCTGTGTAGATGAATTATCAGTCACTACCACCCTTCCATGCACTGGAGAACCTGAGCTAGGCGAGGGAAGCATCACAAAAAAGCCTTCTAACATTCTCAGACAAATAGGAACCGGACGAAGCGTCCATAAAATCCTCGTCATGAGAGATGGGAGATTTAGAACGGCGAGCAGTTAGGGTGGGGCGATCTAAACATTGTTTTTAGAGGGAGAGGGAGAGGACCAGGTACAGCAGAAGCATTTCTGGCCCTGTCAGCCAAAACGCCTGGCACAAGCATGTTTGAAGAGAATATATTTTTATATATCATTGATTGTCAGGACAAAACTGTACCAGAGCTACAGATAACGTTTTGGGTCATTGAGTTATGTACTCGCTTGTGTTCATCTCAAGTGGGTATCCTAATTTTCCTTTGAGTAACCAAATAAATTGTACTCACCTCACTCACACTCAATTGGGTATTTTGCCATTTTCCATTTATTTCAAAAATATAATCAAGTTTAAATGTTAGTGTTTGTTATTTATATTTGATCTGTAATATGAGATACAATAAGAATGACTGCAAGTTGTCAAGTTCATGTCCTGAAATAGAACCTCTCAGTACTAGCAAATATTTGACATTTTCGTGTGTACGCATGTAAGATGACATTTATTGAGTATTTACCAAAATTCAAGCGTACGTGTACACAATAGACTTAATAGGAATTGAGTTTTCACATAAATATTTGCGTAATTTACGCAGATACACATCTTATTTGTACCTCTGCTGTACAAATAAAAAGCCTTACTTGGTGTGGGCGAACACCCTGATCCATGTGTTGAGATGTGGGCCAAGGAACACACATGCTGGCAGTACAGATGTTGAGGACAACAATAGGGCAAAGTGGAATGTCTCAGCTGTTGCCCTGAACAGGAATAAACAACAATCAGGGATTTCAAAGAATGCATGATGCCTTATACTTAGCACAGATGGGGATCATCATCATTAGCATCTTCATCATCATCATCATATTCATCTTTTGAAAGGAATCACATGCTATTTCTTAGTTTGTCAAACAATTTATCATTTACAGACTGACAGGTGCATGAATATCTAGTGAGTTTAGTTTTACACTGCTTTTAGCAATATCATGGCAGGGGTCACCAGAAATGGGCTTCACACATTGGACCCACTAGGCTTCCCCACCACCCCCATAAATATCTAACAAGCCTGACCTTCCAAAACTCTGTTTGAATCCGCTGTCAAGCGAGACCAAATTTGTAAAATAACTGAAAGAGTTGATAGTCACCATTCAAACAACATGATCTCAAATATGTTCAAACAATATTTGTTTAGGCCAAGTGTTCTACTTCTGATGGACATGTAAAGATGAAACTGAAAAAATTGCAGTCAGAGTTAAATAGAGGAATCTCTGACTGCTAATTGCACAGCACAAAATCAATTCACCATAAAATATTAAAAGCATCTAATGAGAAATGGAGCACCTACTCCGTGAATGGTGCTCCATACAAGACGGCTACAGCATGGAAGAGGAGCACACTGGACATGAACAACCCCGCCCCCTGAACTGCATGGAGGATCTGCAGCAGTAAAGATATGGTTTACAACATTAGCAGATGATGTGATTGTCATTAGGGTGTGGTGCTTTGTCTCCCTCTTGGCTTTCGGATCTGTGCATTATAAGTCTCTCTATCTGTAACTATATCAGTTCTCTAATGGTTGTGAAAAAACAAACTTTAAAAATACAGCTTGTTGGAAAGTGTTGTTTATGCAACCAATCTAGGCTGAAGCCATGAAACCTTTATAGGCTTCTTGGTGCAAAATGAGAAAACAAGTGATTTGTTGGCATTGTAATACCTGCAGTGCATGACCAGCTATTAAAGTAATTTATCATGAAGCTCAGAAGTAGTACCCAGCATGTCTGCTGTGAAACAGGGCCCTAAACACTGAGTGAGTGACTGGGTGGGTGGGTATTTGGGTGAGTGAGTTTAAGTGGAGCAGTGCAGAATATTGACTGGTTCTAAGCAGTATATGACTGACTGTTTATGATGAATATATCACATGTATACACTTTAAATAATAACATGCATTCAGATCAATCTGTTTTCAGCCTTAGGCTGATTTGAAGAACATGCAACACTATTTCTTCACAAGGAACAGGGGAAAACATTCAAAACCTAAGCGAATTGATTTCCCAATTTTAATAACATTTCAAGGGAATCGCAGAATCTTGCACTTGCAACAAGTTTCTTAATACGTTCGGGCAAAAGGGTTAATATATGTACTCCGTTCACATCTATAAGAATCTATAAGAATAACTTGCCTTGAAATGTTTGCTCTGCTTTGTCACAAGCCAAAACAACAGTTCGCTCACTGTAATTATTCCACAATAAACTAATGTCAGCGGCAAGGCATTTTGTATCAAATCCAGGGGCCCCTTTGAATTAGCAGGGATGTATACAATTGATAAAAGAATCACACATATCAAGACATTTGTCAAACTTTGTTTTAACACGGATTGTTTTGACATCCCATGCCCAGTCATGGAGGCAGCCATTTTGCCAAGGGAGGTAAGTCACGCGTGTTTTAACATTGCAAACCAACAGCTGCACACAACGTCATTTCTATAAGTAAATGAGTTGCAGCAGTAGGGTCATGTAAAATTGTAGTCTGCAATGTTAAAATATTATTGTCATGTATGCATACATTGTCATTCCTTCTGAAAGTATGGAAGACGTTTATCGGAAGAGGGAAGAGAGTGTTCATAACGGTTAACGTACTTCATATCCTCCAACCAAGGTTCCCTTATTTACAATAATACGATAGTCATTGGACTGTTGTTTATATTATTTAAATGATGATGTAAGCAGTTGGTATACGGAAGGAGTGGGTAGGCGAGCATTTGTGTTGTTGTTGTTGGTGTGTGTTTTTTTGTTTGTATTTTTTTGGTTTGTTTGGTTTGGGTTTTGTGTTTATTGTTGTTATTTGTTTGTTTTGTTGAGTTTTGTTTGTTGTTGTTTTGTTTGTTTGTTTGTTGGGGGTGGTGGGGGTTGTGTGTTTGTTGTTGGTGTTTTTTGTGGGTGGGGTGCGGTGTACTCTTTTTCTTTAGGGAGTGTGTGTGTTGGGGTTGTATCATCTGGATTGTGTTTTTATTCATGTATATTGCACAATACAGACCACTGTGCGATAAACTGTGTGTAAGACATCTGGTCCAGACATGATCAAGGTACACTATAAATTCTTGTATTGTTTATTTGTACATTATAATGAAATGTTATTATTGCCATCGTTGACCTTATACACACTCTCACGGTTGTCATATTTAATACCAACAGATGGCCATGTTAAAATTAATATATATTATATTGTCGCTGGTTCAAATGGACATTTTATGATGAAATACACGGATATTTTTATTATTTTTAACTTTGGGAAGGTCACGTTAACCGTGTACAATGGTAACCTAAAGTTATGACAAACATCGGGAATGGTCAGTATTTACAGTTCAAAAGTACGTTAAAACATCTAGGATGCTTGTGATTAAAATATTCAAATCCAGTTTCACATTAATGAATAGCTACACTTATTCCATGCCAATGTCAATGAACTATATAGCTTGTAAAATACAGATTTCATAACAATTTCAGCAAAACGAGGTTCCGACGAGGCTCGAACTCGTGACCTTCTGCGTGTTAAGCAGACGTGATAACCACTACACCACGGAACCCGCTCTGTATGGATCTTCATTCATTTTGATGGTCATGCGTTACTCTCTACGTTTTTTTATTTCAGAACGTTCCACGACGATAATAGAATGTATGTGAACTATGCTTCTTCTAAATAATACTGTAGCATCAATGCATCCTACTTAGCCTTCTATCGAATGCCATTCGTGACAAGTCGTGTTACTCCGGAATGCTTTGGAAATGACTGGATGTCACGGAAAGAAGCGAGTAGTAACGGAATGGTGTTCTGCTGGATTTGCGCAGGCGATTTCCCTAAGGACTGGGTTCTGTCTATATATCATTAGTAGTTATGCAAACCCATTCGGACCTATACAAAGGGCCAGTTTTACATGTTTATCTCTTAGCTATTAATAAAACTGGACCATATATTTATATAAAAACACAAGTGTAAAATCTCTTTGTTTGGAATAGTTACAGAAAATGCGTCATCTGAAGCGTACGTAAAATCTGAAAGACAGACACAGCAACAATCATCAGAGAGAATCTGTCAGCTTAAAATATATTCCGTGGAATAACTCACAAGTGACTGTTTTGGGTAAAACAATGTGTCTGTTATATCGGAGATGGGTTGTTTTTTTATTATACCGACTGATCAAATACCGCCGTCTGAGGCCTATGTAGGCATATCATACTGCGACACCATATATTGTAAGTGGCGGTAGCTTTCACATTTTGTATATGACAATAATATGATATCAATTCCTACAGGTATGTTCAGCTTCTCTGTACGTCGCGCTTTGCGTTTGATGTAGGAGTTGACCGAAAAAGGAATTGCGTCTGTGCCTTAGAGAAACTTTTTTAGTCGTGGTTGACCGCATACCTGATCAGATTTTGTGGTACACGTGTCTTTGATTAATCTAGTTATCTCCCGTGGTACTATGACGTCACAATGACGTGACGTCATGACAATCACTCCGACATCCACTCGGTAATGTCAACACGCTTGAGTTTTGCTCACTAAGGTTTTGCGACTCTTTCCGTGAAACAAGTGTTGAAAATGACTTATTGTGGCCGCGACTGGCTCCGAGGGGCAAGAACAGCTCCAGGTTAGTTTCAGCTTACAGTTAATGTGATTTTAAAGTAAGATACTTCATAATTGAAATCTATTTTGTTTCTTCTCTCTTCTTCAAACGCTGCACTGGCAATTTTCCCTCAGATAAGTCATGTGATGGGTTTGGTGTATATATGTTAAATAATGGAGAAAAGTTAAAGTCAACTGAAATTGAAAACAAGCTTTTGGAAGTTTTAGTCTGCGAAAGAAAATAATCGTCTGAATCTTCTGCAGAAACCGATTCCTTAAAATACATGTAAAAATAATGTGAATTAAATCGAGCATCTCATCTTCATCCAGTGTAATATATTTTATTTTAATTACAATTTGTGTTCACACCCTGCTTGCCTTTTTGACAGCAGGCTTGAATCTGAAGGGGACTAATTAAGACTGTCGACTTATTTCACCTTCCAGAGATTCAGCATCTGTTCAACAGTGAACTTCTGGATGAGTTTGACTCCATCCGCCTTTGGCTCCAACTGATCCGAAGCGCCATCCTCAAAGAAAATGAGGTAAGCACAGCATTATTTATGATTGAAATGTTTTGACTGGAACAAAACTACAAACCATTGAAACCTAAATTTGCCGAAGGCTTAAACTTTACCAAGTATGTTTTTAGAATGTCATTCATCCTTATGTTAATAGCCGTATTAAGTATAAAATTGTGAACAAAAACAGCTACTGTAAACATCTATGGAATATGAATGTATATCTTTTGTATTACAGGTGACTGAGAACAAGAGAGGCAAGCGAAATCTGTGGATGTTACAGAGAGAGGTTGACTGTGGTTGGACACAGATGTCCGAGCTTTTCCTCAGCAATGATCGCCACCCCAGCGTGCGGAACTCACTCGTCGACATCCACAACACCGTCACCACGGCCGCCTCTCACTACAGACTCTCGCGACTTCTCCCACCACCCATCTTCGTCCAGGGAGAACTGGTTCCCCCGGCTCTGCCCCCTAAAGCCGGGAAGCTCAGACGTTTCATCACCAGTGTCCGTACAAGACTGGCATATGTTGTCTCCAAAAACAAAGTGAAACCCACAGACGTTTCTGTTGTCAAATGCCGTGTTAGAGACACTTCTGGATATAAGTCTGTCTTTGTTCGTGTTGTTCAGTGTATCAGGAACATCACCAGCAGCAAGAACCAGGTTCTCCCTGTGTGAAAAGATACACATGTATTGTAAAACCTTTCTTGATGGGTGTACATTGAATGTGATTTGTTTGAACTTGTACATATTGTCTGACGTTATACATCTTTGTAAATCATGAAATTGTAAATCATTAATTGTAAAAAGCTATTAAATATCTGTAAATCATGTTTGCAACTATAAAATCTCTACTATTTCATCATTCCTGTGACCGCAGTAGGCCATAGCCAGTTTGGAAAAGGCCGACATAAAATGGAATGAATGAAATGTGAAGTAGTTTGTTATTTGTTTCCCTTGACGTGCTAACAGTTAGACAGACGTGTATTGAGATTCCGACCCTGATTAATGTGTGTCTTGTACAGAGTCTTGTGTCTTATCTGCATACACAGGACCAAGTACGCATGCTTGTACCTATGTGTGTTACACACACGCTTGACAGTGTAAACCTTGGTTGGTGCACGTGCTACATGCAAACGAACACTTTAACAAACACTGTTAATTTTGTCTCGCGTGAAGGAGGAAACAGTGCATGAGTAGATGGCTTTAAGCAATATTTCAACTGCAATCACTGCGAAGAAAATCCGCAGTGGGTTTGAACACATCTGGGATATCAAGTGGAGTGAGTTTAGTTTTACGCCGCACTCAGCAATATTCCAGCTATATGGCTGCGGTCTGTAAATAATCGAGTCTGGACCAGACAATCCGGTGATCAACAGCATGAGCATCGATCTGCACAATTGGGAACCGATGACATGTGTCAACCAACTCAACGAGCCTGACCACCCGATCCCGTTAGTCGCCTCTTACAACAAGCATGGGTTACTGAAGATCAATATTCTAACCCGGACCTTCACGGGTATTTCCAACAGTAGACAATGTCGTGACGTATCAATGATTGTCAACACACCAACGAGAAAAAGACAAGAGGAGATTTTCTCAAATACATCCAACTAACACTGATCTCTGTGAAGATATTAGTAAATTTTGTTTCCAAAGAAATCTGAATTGGTAAAAAAATCGGAAATACTAATAACAGTATTTTTCAAACCAAATAATTTATCATTATTAATTCATAGCAGATTACCAAACTTTCATACACGAGACAGGTAATCGCCAGCACACAAAGTCAGCGATAGTAATGATTTAAACATATTCATTTCCAAAGAAATCTGAATCGGTAAAAAAGCAAAACTTGCTTATGTAAATACCTCTCCAGGTAATGAGTTGACACAGCTGGTAATACGTTTTACAAGGTAGTGCTAAACATAATGTACTATGGGATCCTGGAAGGGACATGGTCGCATTGTCGCGCTTTGGTTAATTTTGCCTCATTAAAACATTGCTTGTTTTTGAGAGGGCGACAACGCGACAATGTCCCTTTACAGTTGCACAAACGGAAAATATACAGCTAGTAACTTAGAGTCAGTGGTGATAGTAACACCGGTCATCCTTAAGGTGAATTCGATTTTGAACATCAAAGACGCATTGAGTCAGCCTTGTCAATGCTATATACATGTTCGTTTTATTTTATTCAAAAGGGGATTAATAGTTTACATCGAGGGAAGAAGGAAGGTACGATGGCAATCAATGTTACGTTTGTGTCCGGTCTTACCTGGAATCATCACCATTTGATAGTTATTCATCAACCGAAGCTTCTGAAGTAGATGACATGATCAAACAGTTATGATAGCATGCTGGGTTTAAGGGGTTTTGTCGTTTCCAACATTGTGCCTGTACACAACACGATGTACCAGGCATATGTCTATGGCCTTATTAAACAAACAGTTTTTCGCATTTTCAAACTTGGGAGGTGTAGTCGTTGAAGCGTTGGCTCGACAGGACTGAGCCAAACTCTCCATAAAGTGTACATACCGTTTGATTTGGATACTGAAGAGGTAACACATTATACATTGACATTAATTCCTGACAGAGGCACAGGTAGAAATATTGAAATCTCTCAAAACGAATTGTTTGTCGGATAATTTTAATAAATCGGCAAAATCCAAAATAAATCTCTGCCAAAGCCAGTGCCCATGGTACGATTCTATATTGTATAGCGTGTATAATAGTAACATACTCATTGATACATGCTGTGAACTTATATTGCTTATATACAATGACGAATCACGTTTGACTGGAAATATGCATTGCGCAAACATTAGCACTACATAACATGCTTCAAGGCAAAGTCTATACTTCTATTATGTATATAATGTTTGTAAAGCATAACTTAATGAAACTTACGTCACTTCGCTATATGATAACTTTATTAACATTAATGCCCTTCTTGTCAAGGAGGCCCTCGACTCATGAGGCAGTACAACGTGGTATACAGCTTCTAATCAGGCATGCTGAGCATGGTAATTGACGATTACAATTCAGATACGAAAACAGCACACCTGGCAAGAATTAAAACAAATGAGAGTTATCTTCAGTTCAAGAATATGATTTTCACGCCAGTTATTGGCGGAAATCATTTCTTGAAAACATTTTGCGCTTTTCTTATTTATTTATTTTCACAGTTTGTTTCTATACCCGTTTGTCTTTTTCACATCAATAAAACTTTAAAGGAACTCACAGCTGATCTCACACACACACACACACACACTTCCCAACCCATTCCGCTGCAGTCATCCCATGAATCTCTTTTATTTAAGATTTACGTTGGGGTGAGGAATCGTTTATATTAAAAATTGATGAAAAGTTCGAACATCTCTGCAAATGGAGATCTTGGTACAAAATACATTTTTCACGTTCATCTCACTCCCTAACATGGCTGCACTCTTCTACGTTGTTTTCGCAAGACGATGAAAAATATATGATAAACAATGTGGTCATGATTGACAAAAAATGTTGTTTTATAATCAGTTAAGGTACACCGATTCCAACGCCTAATCTCCTTAACGGTTCATTCTCTTAACGATTAATCTCTTTTGTGGAGATCCAAGATGGCCGTCTTCGCTGTATCCAAGCTTTAAACAATCAGTGTAGTTTATAAAGAGATGTTGTTTTTCGAATGTTGTTTTAACAACTAGTCGTGCATCATTTCCACACCTTAGTGATAACCAATTTCATTGTTTTCTGGTCTCCCCCGTTCCGATGGAGACGTTATTACCGTCTCCATTTACTGAGATACAGGATATATATCGATGGACAGCGATCTACATCATCAAATGATACATCATGTCGTCTGTAGCCCTACCACAAGATTTGTGCGTCTTCTGTCGCCAAGTGTGCCGTCCGCGACAGCACTGCCTCCAGTGCGACTTCTGTTTCCACTGGCAACATCGTACATGCGAGACAGGTAAGTAACGCCTAATAACCTTCACGTTGCTAGTATTATCAATGTGATAAACACGGTATCATAAGTCAACATACGGAATGCCGACGCCCAACAGGAACTTCTTTCAAGGTCATACAACGGCACAAAATTGTTGGCTAATTTTCCCACAATAATAGATATAACACAATGCAATACAATTTGTATTTCTAATGTAAACTAAGTACTCGTTTGATGCTCTCTATGCATAAAGTGCTGCAATGATTCATTGGTGTTATTTTTTTACTTTAGTGAAAATGTCTGTCAAATAGTACAAATAGTAATGTTTACATTGATAAATGAGTTAATGATATCCTAGTTGCTAGAATATTTCACGAATATTTATTGAACGTTTTCAATATACAGGTCTGACTCAGGCGTTCTACCGTCAGCTGGTGAAAGGGGAGGCCACTCTCGATAACTGGCCATGCTATGTGTGCAGGTTGACGCAACATCTTCCTACACCCGCCATCACACCGCTGGATGAGGTTACGTCGGAGACGACGCGAGAAGATGGCAGCACCTTCGTCCCCACAGCAACAGCTTCTGCTTCAGTTCAACCCGACTTGGTGATCTCTACCGTCCACTCTACAGCAATAGAACCGACGGCAGATCAACACGACACTGACGGTTCAAAGTCGCCTGATGACGACGATGTGCCTCTGTGGCTGGTTTCATCACCATCGTCTGCATCATCGACATCAGCATCAGTGACCATCGAGGACCAGATCAGCGTGTTGTACCTCGAGGATTCTCCTCTTCCTCTGCCTCCGTCGACCACGCCCCGATCTCCATACATGTCGAAACTCGTCTGCCTCGATTCATCATCAGAAGAGGAGCTGCGATCGTACCTACCGCCCTCACCTCACCACACGACCCTGTCAACACCCCGACTTCCGGTTTCCCCGACTCCGGAGTCCCAGCCCGAGTGGTCAACTGCAACTGACTCGCCCCTCTCTTCACCTTGTCCCACCACTCCAGAAAATCAATGTCCCCCTCTATGTCAGGCGACGTGGTCTTCCGCTACCGACTCTCTTCTCCCCACACCTGCTGCCGTGACCCCAGGGACCTCCTACCAGTCAGACATCGCGTGGTCCTACGATGCCCCCTCACTGTTCCCGTCGCCGTACCCTGTCACCCCAGCAACGCCTAGTCAGGTATTGGTCAGGAACGACAGCAGCGTTCCGCCATCGCAAGCTTTGTTCCTGCATGTTGATGATGTTCACACCGGCGAGTCCGATTCCGATTCCGATCGTGGATCCGCTTCCGGTTCCGGTCTCGGCTCGCCCCTACGGCAGATTCGGAAGAGACTTATTGAGGAGCTCAAACTGTGATAGACTTGTGAGATAGTGCATATGGAAGAACGAACAGATTGACGCCCTCTAATCACCAAACGACGAAGTATCTTCATTATTAAACATCGGGCACGATATGTTATAAATCTCCCGACCTACGTGCACCGAAAGCATCTTCCCACAGCTGGTGCACCATCGTGTTATATATAAAATCACTTGTATCAGTTACGAATTACTTTTTTACTCCACCCTTCGAAAATAAAATATAGTCTTTGCAAACGCTGAGTCTATTTCGTTTATTTAGTTTTTTTTCACATGTACACGATTCTACTTCTCATCAATAATGTGTCATTTGCTATTTTTCAATATAAAATGTGGAAACAAATACAACACTTGTTTATCGATTGGTTCCAATGTCTTCCGATCGCCTTTTGAATATAGGTGAAACATGATGTATCTTCTTTTTCCGAAACATCATCAGATTATGCTAAATTGGTCATAATGCATATTACCCATGGGTGCACCCTGACAATATCGGTCTGAACACTGTCTTTATTTCTATCTTTTCATTCAGCACACCGATGGTTCTGGGATAGAAACAAACACTCCTGAGGGTCATACAGACAAGTGTATTCATCTATCGCAAGCCGCCAGCAATACTCGACGTCGAGCACCACGTACTACGTAGGGTTACACACTTAGCCTAGAGTCTGGTGACCTTTCAGCCTCCATGCTGATATCTGTCTGGTCAGTTAATCATAATCCAGTATGATATTCGCCATTATATCTCATATAAACAGTTACATAATGCGTCACTGCTTAATTAAAAGAAAGCCATGATGCTATGAATTAAATGTACGCTGGGGGTAAATTAAGATACTGAAAATAGGAACGACCTTTTTTATATTTAGGGGCTGGCATTTTGTACGGAGACAAGGCATTTTCACACCAGCAATGACCAGATATATTTTACATGTACCTTTATAATATTTTCATAAAAATCATCCCGCAGCAAAGTATATCTTGTGGTTGTTAATTTTTTCGTATTTTCATAACCTCAAGCATTGTTATTTGGTTCAAGTTTAATCTGGGTCAATGTTCAATACAACCCCAGACCTCCACCACTCCCACATATTGTCTCACTGCTCAAGAACCAAACACCAGTATACCTCAGCCTGTCTCTTCTATGTTATTTTATCTACCTGGCAGCCGTAGTCATGACAACGGTTTACCATATTCTACAGAACATTGGCATGTCGTTGTCACGAGGCCTATGGCAGGGAAACTGACTGCTCGTCGTGTGTGTTTGCCAAGGTTGTATTCTCTGTCTCGGTGTTCAGATCTAGTTCTGTGTCAAGTGTATCAGCTCTGCTTGTGTCCGTCATCGCTTCTGTGACAGCAATTTCTTTCGCTGTTTTCGAATCCAATCTGATCTCTGACGCGTTTATATCAGTTGTGTCATCCGTTGACGAATCTGTTTTGTTCACAGTTTTAGCTGCTTCTAATTGTGCTTTAAGTTGTGTTACTTCACCATTGAGAACCAGTATCATCTTGTCTCGCTGCAAATATAAATAAAACAAAACAACTGACCGAATGTGGACCTATATTCTGGGCCAGCAAAACTGTTAAGTTTACATATGTTGTGTGACGAAACGCTGTTCTTTGATCATCATGGATATTTAGTTGCGAGTGACAAAATATGAAATGGCCGCGCCCCAATTCACACACACACAGACGCACACGCACACGCAAATTTGTATATCACACTGTAGCATAGCATTGCATTTAAAATAATCAACAAGAAAACAGCCGGTATAGTGGAAAAAGCACAGCACAGTGATGTTAGATGTGCCACAGCACCGGAGTACACTAGCAATTTTAAAGGATAGGATAGCATAGCATAGCATAGCATAGCATAGCACTGGATAGCATACGAAACATTTATTTATTTAGTGAGGTGTGTTGTGTCGTTCGACCATTACGCCGGTACTATCACAGAAGAATTGGGGCTCACACATTATACCCTATGTGGAGAATCGACTCAGGACTTTGACGTGACTAGCGAATGCTTTACCCACTATGCTACCTAAGGATGTATAAAACTCAGTGAAACCAAATCAAAATGTTTTCAACGAATCTAATCACGATTTCCAAGCCGTTGTAAATGTTTCCGTTCCCTGGTTGAGGGGCGGTGGGGTAGACTGGTGGTTAAGGCGTTCGCTCGTCACGCCGGAAACTCGGGTTCGATTCCCCACATGGGTACAATGTGTGAAGCCTATTTTTTGTGTCCCCCGCCGTGATATTGCTGGAATATTGCTAAATGTGGCGTAAAACCAAACTCACTCACTCACTCCCTGGTTGAGAAGGGCAAGATAAGGGAATGGACTATCTGCCGGTTTGATTCCAATGCAGTATACCCCGGAACCAGGCTGAAGAGGTGCAATCGACAATGGAGTTGTCCCACGATCGTTTGTTTGTTGTTTAAGTGAGTGAATTTAGTTTTACGCCGCACTCAGCAATATTCCAGCTATATGGCGGCGGTCTGTAAGTAATCGAGTCTGAGCCAGACAATCCAGGGATCAACAGCATGAACTTCGATCTACGTATGATGACATGCATCAACCAAGTCAGTGAGACTGACCACCCAATCCCGTTGGTCGCCTCTTACGGCGAGCATGGGTTGCTTTAAGACCAATTCTAACCAGAATCTTCCCGGGTCCCCCGCGATCGTAACGCAGACAGATATCGTGTATTGTGAAAAATATGATCACAATAAGAATGGTACACTATTTCATCTCAACATACATCATTCCCTAACCTACCTTCTGCACTTGCGCCTGTAGAGCTGCCACCCTGGCGTCTGTGGTTGTGGCCAGGGAGGGTGGGGCCAGGTGGGTGTTGACTGTATTGGGGGCACGGGTAGTCACGGTGCCGGTATTATCGTCCCCGACCTGCGTCTTGTTCTGCTTGTAGGCTGTTATCTGGCGCAGGTAATGTTTTCAGGGTCAAATTTGTGTTAATTTCTCTTTCGTGTTGATTTTTCTGTTGCATTCAGTCGACACTGACTTTTTTAGCAATCTAAAATTAGTACACATTTGGATGCAAAACACAAAACAGTCACTTTTACATGATACACCCAGATCCCGCTTCAAAGAGAGCGTTAGAATGCAGACCTTTTACCAATATTGGTCCCTCGTAATGAATATATTGCACCGTGGTATCCGTTAAGTGAGTGAGTGAGGTTAGTTTTACGCTTCTTTTAGCAATATTTCAGCAATATAACGGCGGGGGACACCAGAAATGGGCTTCGCACATTGTACCCATGTGGGAAATCGAACCCGGGTTTTCGGCGTGACGAGCCAACGCTTTAATCTCTAAGCCACCCCACCGCCCCCATGCCATTAGAGTGCGGGCTGTAAACCACCGAGACTTGACCAGACAATCCAGCGAGAGAGCGTTCTTACCAGACAAGCCATGGACACGATAGCGCACACGGGAGAGTGCAGTTTTAATGTTTCGATCCAAATATGTTTTAGAAATGTTACAAACAAGACCGCCTGTAAGCGTTCGTTTCGGGACTCTGGGGCTGCCTGTACAGCGAAGTTATAGGTTGTGAAATATGCAAACACAGCATAAATAATGAATGTATTGACCCACAGTAAGATATTCCTTTTCCTCAATAATTTATTGGTCAGCGAACTGAAATGACACTCTTTTGCCATCATTGCTGGGCAACCTGTGAGGGATGCTATGATCCTGATGACATTTTTCTGTCCTTCCTTCACACTTCAACAACACAATTGCGCATATTGGTTTTTTGACAGGTTACTGTTACCCCCAAAGCTCCCGTAACACACTGCGTGTCATCGTGAACCGATGGGGTGGGTAGTGGCTCACAGTATAAATCACTGGATTGTCTGGTCCAGGCTTGATCATTTATAGACCGCCGTCATATAACTTGAAAGTCGCAGAATATGGCGACAAACAAGTACACATTAAGACGATAGAGATTTTCATGACATAACTGAATTTTATTAAACAATTTAGTAAATTGCCTTTTAAAAGCATGCTAATTTACAGCTGAAGATTCATGCACCTGGACCCCGACCTGTTTGCATTATTGACCAACGCCAGACTATTTGAAAATATAAATCTAATCGATCCAGAGATTTGAAATATGAATATTTCTTCTTAATTTATATTGATATCATTAACGTGTTAAAGACAACTCTTTAGTGTTTGAATTAATATAAATACATTCTTTAAAATACTAAATTAAAACCTGTGTTATCTTACGAACACCAGCCCCAAACCTTTATCTCTCCCTACTAAAGATTTTGAGGAAATATATCTAAATATTGAATAATGGAATACACATGTTTATTCTTATTTATATTTTTTCGTCCTACCGACCTGAACATTTCGGCCCAAATCCACAAACCAATAACCCAAAGCTCGACCTTGCGATACATCATTTTAGCATCAAACCAGTGTTCTTCGGTGATGAGGAATTCACCCCACCATCACTGAGCCGTAAGACATGCTGTGGACTGACTGAAATGCGGTTCAATCTCTCATTCACTCATGGAAGACCCCGACCCGTGAAGATTCAGCTTAGAATTGGTCTTCAGCAACCCATGCTTGTCGTAAGAGGCCACAAACGGGATCGGGTGGTCAGGCTTACTGACTTGGTTGACACATGTCGTCGTATCCCAATTGCGCAGATCGATGCTCATGCTGTCGATCACTGGATTGTCTGGTTCAGACTCGATATTTACAGACCGCCGCCATATAGCTGGAATACTGCTGAGTGTGGCGTTAAACATCACCCAACCAACCCATTAATATAAGAGGTTGCAGTTAGGCGTGCAGAGTTGCGTCACTTCCGACACGTCCTAAGGGTTCGAGTCCTGGTGAGCCTTGATTGCAGTTCTGTCAGAACCAACCCGTGAATTTGATGCCTGCCTCACTTTCTTCCTCCCACATGAATCATAATGTATTTCCTCTAATAAGCGCCCGTGAGCTTATAGTTTCAATGGACTTCCAGACCCGGCGCTTATTAGAGGACGTACGGTACATGAGTCTCATTAACCAGTTCAGACAATAACCTACTTTTCAGCCGATCCGAATTTTCTCATGTGAAAGTGAAAAGAGACACTACAAACACCTATGGTTACACTGAATTCCACTTCCTTGTTTCATAAGAAAATTGTATTTACAAATTGATTGTCACAGACTGCCCCTGTTTGAAGAGGTCGTACACTGATTCACAATTAATCTGGCTCAATGAGTTACACCCGTTATGTGTTTTTTCAACAGTATTTTTGTAACGTACAATGTGATTGATATCATATCAACTCCGTACCAGACCGCGAAACCTTTCGGCCCCAAATCCACGACAAACAACCCAAACTTCTTTGAGTGGCATTTTAGAAGTTAGGAAGTACAATATAGAACAAACTTTATGGATAACAACTTCTTTTATTCGTGAGTGCGACGTTTCGATACAGATTCTTGTACCGTTGTCAAGCATAATGGGACGGGGGAAGTGTATATATACTGGATGTGACAATGTGACAAAAGAACACAACATAATTAACATAATTGGCTAGGCAGTAGGCTGATGAAGCCAGAGAGTAGACAAAGGACAGGCGTAGAAGCCAATGATGTACAAATGATAATGACATGTTTATACAGTGAGTTTATACAGTGGATTGGGCTTGGTGGATGAGTGCATCATAAGCGGATGGAATGAAGTATCCTTGGTCTCGGTTGATGGTGGGCTTTTTGGCGTTTTGATGTGGATGAAGCTTCGGTGATCAATAACCCAAAGCTAACCCAAAGCCGACCTTGCGATACATCATTTTAGCATCAAACCAGTGTTCTTCGGTGATGAGGAATTCACCCCACCATCACTGAGCCGTAAGACATGCTGTGGACTGACTGAAATGCGGTTCAATCTCTCATTCACTCATGGAAGACCCCGACCCGTGAAGATTCAGCTTAGAATTGGTCTTCAGCAACCCATGCTTGTCGTAAGAGGCCACAAACGGGATCGGGTGGTCAGGCTTACTGACTTGGTTGACACATGTCGTCGTATCCCAATTGCGCAGATCGATGCTCATGCTGTCGATCACTGGATTGTCTGGTTCAGACTCGATATTTACAGACCGCCGCCATATAGCTGGAATACTGCTGAGTGTGGCGTTAAACATCACCCAACCAACCCATTAATATAAGAGGTTGCAGTTAGGCGTGCAGAGTTGCGTCACTTCCGACACGTCCTAAGGGTTCGAGTCCTGGTGAGCCTTGATTGCAGTTCTGTCAGAACCAACCCGTGAATTTGATGCCTGCCTCACTTTCTTCCTCCCACATGAATCATAATGTATTTCCTCTAATAAGCGCCCGTGAGCTTATAGTTTCAATGGACTTCCAGACCCGGCGCTTATTAGAGGACGTACGGTACATGAGTCTCATTAACCAGTTCAGACAATAACCTACTTTTCAGCCGATCCGAATTTTCTCATGTGAAAGTGAAAAGAGACACTACAAACACCTATGGTTACACTGAATTCCACTTCCTTGTTTCATAAGAAAATTGTATTTACAAATTGATTGTCACAGACTGCCCCTGTTTGAAGAGGTCGTACACTGATTCACAATTAATCTGGCTCAATGAGTTACACCCGTTATGTGTTTTTTCAACAGTATTTTTGTAACGTACAATGTGATTGATATCATATCAACTCCGTACCAGACCGCGAAACCTTTCTAGCGGCCAAGCCTCTTTTTGATATTTCCACGATTTCCAGATTTCCGTTTGTCAGAGCACGCTGTATGACTGAGCACGCTGCACGACGTGTTTGCAGCTCCGCAAGGATTAGAAAGAGCGTAGTGTTGCAATATACGAGTGATTAGATGTATCAAATAATACTGATTAATATTTATATATCCAGTTGAATGAGTTGGTCTCAAAATTCTGGACTGGTTATTGTACTAAGTTGCGCAATAGGACGGAACCCAGTCAGCAGGAAACGAGACTGTTTTGTAATCAATGTTTTGACTTGCACGCTGTTATACACAAAACTCACTAACGTACTCACTCACCCACTCACTAATACAGAAAACAAAACCCCAATTGTACGTTTAAGACTTAAGACAAGACCACACAAAACAGTTAGAGTGCCACTAAAACGACCGGAATTAATCAAGCGAGTGGTCCTTTCTCTTAATGGTATTCCTAAATAACACACCTTTCCGCCCGTATTCATCAATAAATTCATTTCCTTTGATCCTTATTAAAACGGTGATATTTAATGCATAACGGATATTGACAGAAGTATAAAGGATATAAAATACAATTCATCTTTACTGATGTGCTATACATATTCCAGTGCAGTAATCCCTCATAAACTAACGGATTTAATCTCCTTTTTATCTGACTATAGTACTGAAAGTACTGTCCAATCACAAATTTCAAAGGTCTGCGATAATCCATCCGAGATAATTAATTATCAATTTACGATCGTTACTCTGTTTTTGCGATGCCAATGCGCAGTGACCAAAGAAGGCTGCAGATATTACTACATTTGTCAAACATGACCATCGATCCGGATTAGGTGAGGTTTTGTCGCCATATTTGAGGGTTTTTTTATTTTTGAGTATTCCCATTTGGATATTGCCTTGAAGTGACAAGTAATCAGATTAGTAATGCTAAAGGACATTCTAGCCTACAGAAATGTACAGTTTTGTTAGGCGGTAAACGGCGTAAATCCCTCTTCATAAAACTATTTTTAATCTCTAAAACACCTCGTGCAGATATGGGATTATTAATATGTCTTGGTAAGTCTAATCTACAATCTCCTGGAGCAAGTCAAAAGATGAAATAGATAATCTGGCACTTTTTTTCCCCTTCTCTGTCTTTCTTAAAACGTATCTTTTTAAAAATATAATGTGGAAATATTTGATACATGCTTCACAAGAACCTACACATGCCATTTTGCTAAAAGCCTCTGAGTTTTTATAATGTTGTTCAGTGTCTAATGGTTTAAAAAAGAGCCATTATCATATTTGGACTTTCGACATAGCGGCAAGACCATTAACCAGCTCTAACCCCTTCTATACCTTGGGGACGATGATGAGGCACTGCGTGACGGTGGTGGCGATGATGACTACGAGGGAGGTGAGGCAGTAGTTGAGGCTGACCTGGTCCCCCATTGCCATAGAAACCGTCACACCCAGAACGCTGAGGACGACTACGTTGTAGATGCAGATGCCGATCATCTTGGAATCGTTCAGGCCTTCAATTTTCACCTTGAGTAACGAAAATACTGTAAATGAGCGGGGTATTTACTTGGTGATGTAGTATTTTTTGCTTGGATTTAAGAAAGCAACTTCAAACATATTTCAATGAAATAAAAATACTTACAATTTAATTTTCATTCCTTGCAAGTCCTCATTTGTATTTAATCATCTTCTTTTTATACTGAACAACATTAGAAACGCACCACACTTAAATGCACCGACGATGCTCAGATATCATGGGTACATTTCAGTCTGACGGGGATATTTCTTATTATATGGGTGGTGCATTTCTAATGTTTTTCAGTATATATAAGAAGGCAGAGTACAACATCTTTTAAGGGACGTGATCTTTCACTGTATTCTTCAGGATCCTATCTGGATGAACGGGGTTTCATTGGATACATCAACGTCACGTCTGGATTAACGAGGTTTTAACTGGTTCATAACCGTCATATCTGGTTGAGAAAGGTTTCGCTTTGCGAAATTATATTTACGTTTATCTATTTAGATAAAATAGGATAACTTTATTCTAGGACTAAATGACTAAACTGATGTCACCCTATGTCCGAGAAACCTAGAACTCGGTTAACTGGTTGCACCCTTTGCATGTGTAGGTCAAGATAATGGTACATTTCATCTGGACGAAAACCTTGGTCAGGAGTGTTCAGGGTGGGTCTAAGTGAATATGGTTTTACCCGACTTTACGTTTACAAATACCTAACTTTGTTACCCGACCGTCCGAAATAGTTCCAAGGAATATATTTATATACGGAACATGTGTGAGCGCGTGCCTGCGTGCGCGCGCGCGTGTATGTATGCCTGCATATTGTGGAAGAAAATAGGACCAAAGATCTACAAATGAGTGCACCAATGGCGTTTCACATTTCAGTGGGAAAAAAAGCGAAATTATGAAGTATTTTTCGAGTTCACTGAGTTAGGATCCATTACGATGATCCAAAACACAATTGATCCACTTCCAGCACGCTTTTTCTTCCTGTCACTCGGTATAAAGAGCCGGTATTGATCTCTCCCTCAAAGTTTATATGATCCATCCCTTCTAACTGTTTTACTCCCGTCTCAGTCACTGACAGCGATGGCACAGCTGTTCCGCCCAACAAGACGGTACTTACTTTCCCTGATGAAGTCGTTGTGGTAATCGACGTTGTGGTAATCGACGTTCCATTACCCCATGTCTCAAGTAATCGTTTTCACAAATATTCAATGTTTTTTTCGTGAGACCCATATGTGTGGTGTTTGTATGTTTTTAAGGTTTTTTATGCGTCCATTCATCTGGACCTCTTGTGAGCTCCACAGGGACTTAATCGATATGCCTGGGATAATTACCAGGATTTGGTAAAGGTCATTCCATAAACTGCTAGAAAAGAAAGCATACACGCATCTTTAATGGTGTCTATAAATGATCCGTATAAAAACGGTTATATTCTTTCGATAATGATGTGTTTCAAACCTGGTTTGTCACTATGTTGTGACCTCTCGTTGTAGTGTTGTAGTGATGTTTGGCCTTGTAACGTTTTGATGACGTCCGTAATTGTCTTTCTATAATACCCATAAATCTCTGTTTACCTGTGAAAAATATTTATCATTGAACATAAGTAATAAGTGCAAGCGTCTGTTCACATTATTTAGATCAGGATGTTATGCACTAGGTATTTAATATATTAGTAGAGGCATTGCCTCTTGTCATGATGATATTGTGTTATGTAAACACTGTAAAAGTATTGAGGATGAAATCCATATTGTTTATATTTGTAAACGCTATGAGGATATGCGTCGGTGTTACATTCCGAAAACGGTCCATGGATATTACTATTCTCTCCACAGCATATGTACATGAATAGACATTAACATCATAACTAATTTTGTCAAGTTCTTAGAACATGTCTATTCTGCTCCTGTTAACGTTGTTGTGTGAAAATCACTATTGTACCACCTTGTACGATGGGTCGTATGGCCTTTATAAAAATAAACCCTTCTTCTTCTCCTTCTTAATGTTTGGGTTAAATCCAATTTTAAAATGTAAGCCGAAAAGACTGAACAGTGTGTCTTACATACAATATCCTATCACCCGGGCGTTATGAACTCTGTGCTATCTAACATTGCTACCCCACCGACTAACAACAGCGGAGTCAGATATAGTTTGGAGAATCCCATATAAGGAAAAGACTCACATCTAGTGGGTAATAGCTGGATTGAGAGTACAGTAAACTGAGCACTGATCCGATCAAGATTGTTACGCGAAATAGCAAGCCTCGACCTGAGATTTTTGTTTTGTTTTGGTTTGTTTTTTTTTGCTTGTTTGTTTATATTGTTGTTGTTGCTGCTTCTGTTTCTGTAGTGTATTACGCCGCACTCAGCAATATTCCAGCTATATGGCGGCAGTCTGTAATTAATCAAGTCTGGACCAGACAATCCAGTGATCAACAGCATGAGCATCGATCTACGCAAATGGGATACGATGACATGTGTCAACCAAGTCAGCGAGCCTGACCACCCAATCCCGTTAGTCGCCTCTTACAACAAGCATAGGTTCTAACCCGGATCTTCACGGCTCTGCTGTTTCTTTACCATGGATGTGGCGCAAAGGGAACTTTATCCCCGTCACTACTGTAGTTATATCAGTTATATATGAGATAATCCACCTCCATGACTAGGGTAGTAGAAATGCAGAAGCTTGTACACAGTATGAGGTGTGCACGAATGATTCTTTTGAAGACAAGTGTGTACCAAATTACACACATAGAACTAAAATGAGACGTAAACATGTTTCCTGAAAACACGTAATAGAACATATGTTTACCATTGTGATGAATAAAAAGAGAATAAGATATCATTTATATTTAGCTTTGACTACATTCTCCGACCACAGGCAAACTGTAGCGCAAACAGGGTTTGAAAAGAGAAAATGACCAGGCTTCGTATATGCGAGCAAAGCGAGCAAGGTCGCTTCGCGCGCATATACGAAGACTGGTCATTTTCTCTTTGTTGCGCAACTCTGTTTGCGCTACAGTTTGCCTGTGCTCCGACCATCCAGTATGTATGTTCTTTTATTTCTTCCCGTCAGTAAAGTGTGACTGAACTGCCTACCTTCCGTGTCTCCCAAGCCAGGAAGGTCCCCAGGAGCAGCAAGATCCCCTGTATACCGAACAGTGTGGCTGAGAAGTAGAGTTGGTTTCTCGACTCACACGTCTCCACATAAGCCCGGGTCTCTCGGTCATTAGCCTCGTCTCGCTGCAACCACACGCCCGAAATCGTGGAACCTTTATAGTTTCCAAATATTTTTCTAAATCTTTAAAAGCACTCAAAAGAATGTCTTCACAATTATTCATAAGCGGGGTGAGAGCAACCTTTATCCAAGAAGAGAACACCATCACTGGGTATGTTCAGACAATGGCGAAGTACTTTTGCAAAATAACCTTGAGCACGATGGGACCAAGAGCTTGAACGTATTTATTTATTGCAGATTACTGAAGGTTCGGGTCAACTTTATAGAAAGGATCTGAGGTTTTATGCACCTGAACATCCGAATTCTGAAATGTCCCAATTAACGGGTTTCGGATTAACAGGTGTCCGCTGCATATTTAGGTCAGACTACAACTGGCATGTTCCACGAATTGTCCCACGAGAAGCAAGGGGCGCTTTCAGTTGGTCCTTCACATAACAAGGAGACCATCATTCTCTTCCCCAGAGGCTGCTTGTCATATCTTCCTGCGAACGTAGGAAGATATGACAAGTAACCTCTGTGGGAAGAAAATGGGAGACCACTGCCGTTGTGGAATAGATCCAGCATCTGCTCGGAGAGCGGAAAGTCTGTGTTTCGATTCCCAGCAGCCCCAAACCAACGTAAAAGATGGTTCCAGTTCTGACTCTCCATGACGTATAGCATCGAACACGTAGCCAGAAAGTTGGATCTCAACTTGGATATCCGTGTTGAACTGTAACCTGGCATAAGGTGCCCTTACACAAAGTAATCTTATAGCTACGACAGTCGTAATTCTATGCTAAGATATGGGGTTTGAGGTCACCTTAACGATAAAGATCGTTTTGTACAACGGCAGCCAGCAAAATAAAACCCGGGCTCGTACAACCGCGTACGCACACGCACACGCACACGCACACGCACACGCACACGTCGCTATGCATCCCAATCGTTATCTGTGTGCACTGATTTTGAACGTAACGTTTTTCACACACCACATAACCAAGAGAAGATCGCATTTAAATATCTATATCGTACTACCCTCAATGTGGCGACCAGGGATATCCCTACCTGGGGTATGGAGTCCTTATTGACGACGGCAACAGGGTCGACAAGGACCCACACGACGACCACGGTGGAGTTGAGTCCCACAAGGGCGCCTACCATCACGAACAGCTGAGTGTCGGTCAAAATCTGTTGAGATACAATGGTTCTTTAAACACTTTCTAAAGTTATTGTCTCAAAGCAGCTCTTCTACATGCAATGCTTTATTTATCCCCAGCACGCAGATAGGACGTTAACAACACCAAAACAGGTTAAATGAGGGGCAAAAGAAAATATACTGAGTTTGGTTTTCATGTAAATGAAATTGAATAAAAACTGTTAAAGTTCATAAACTTTTATAGAGTGCAACTGGGTAATTTGTGCATTTGTAAAGTGGTTCAATCAGGAATTTTGGTAATTTTAATCACATTTCAATGTGTGAATCGCATTTCTGGTGTCCCCCGCCGTGATATTGCAGGGATATTGCTAAAGGCGGAATCTTGGATCAGCAATTTCAGATACAGACTGTCAGTTAGACTTGCATTCAGTGTACCAGCGTTCTTTGTACATTCCAACAATGTATTGCATCTTCCTTAGTCGTTATTTCCATGCCTCCGTTTACCATTTTACTACCCTTGACCTCCGAGGAGGTCACTACATCACCTGAGCTGAAATAATTGTATACCTTTTTCTGTTTGGTGGCGTTAGTGAAGATGTAGTGTACTCGCCAGGTTTTAGCAAACAGGGCCCCAAACGCGAACGAGAACCCGATGACCAACAGCAGAACTTTAACCTGTTTGGTATAAAATAGTTTATAATATGTGAAACCGATTATATATGTCTGAAATATATAATCTGGAACATATTTTAATATAAATCGAAAGCGATAATTGTTAAGAAAGTTATTGCTAACAATTTAAGGTAATGAGCGAGTATTGTTTTAAGGTCACATTTGAATAGTATGCCAGTTATATAACGGTGGTCTGTTTAATGTGGGTGGAAAGCCCGAAGTGTTGCAGGTCTCATATGTTTACCTCGTACATGACGGGCGGTGGGGTAGCCTAGTGGTTAAAGCGTTTGCTCGTCACGCCGAAGAACCGGGTTCGATTCCCCACATGGGTACAATGTGTGAAGCCCATTTCTGGTGTCCCCCGCCGTGATATTGCTGGAATATTGCTAAAAGCGGCGTAAAACAATACTCACTCACTCGTACATGACAAACATTATCGGGGCGTACAGGGCTTTGAAACCACAATCACAGGTTTCTGGAGGGCCCAAGGGACGCAACTCTGCGCAGCGAAACGCCGCCATTATTAAAGAGCTCTGCTAAAAGTTAAGTCTGTTGTAGTATTGCGACTATTTCATAAGCATGTATTGCGATCAAATAGGACTGCTACCAGTTGTTCACGCAAAGGAACGGTGTCCAAGCGATAGCTTCCATCACAAACACGCCTTTATGGTGAAATTATGAACTAACTGACCGTTATTTAAATATCTGAAAGTTTCACTTTTTTAAATCAACAACGTGCCTCCGTAAAACTGTATGTGTTTAAGGTTGTGAAAAAACACGAATGAAGTGCACTTTTCGGATGGGGATCGAAGTCATGTCATTTATTAGCAATAGCTTTTCCATTTCTTTTAACAGCTACACTCGGAAATTTTCAAAATATATGACGAAGGCCTATAAATAATCGAGTCAGGAACAGACAGTTCAGAGATCGATATTGAGAGACACTACCCATGGGGCACTAGGACACATTATAATCTCATTAAAACCATATCTTATATCTCATACGTTACAGATGCCAGAAAGATCTGATTTACGGAGACTGGGACAGGATATTAACCAAATCACCGGCCCTGACCACCGGATGTATATCATTTGCGACCGAATTTTAAAGCGAGAAAACAATGGCCCTTATCAGCCACCATAGTTTCCTCCTGCAAGACTAATCTAGGTTGCAGCTGGTCGTCTCATTCTGAATCCCCTCAAGGGTAGCAATCCCTGATCTGATAAAGCTTTAGGGGGAGATTGTTTGTATAATAATGTACATATATCTGAAAACCGTAGCTTGCCTTGCAGATGTCACCGACGACGGTCGATGTCATGTCGTAAAGAAAGACGGTGACGTAGAGGAGGAGGCAGCCAATGAGGATGAGGTTGTTAAGACGCGGGGACGACATCTTCACGATTCTGGCAACACAATAAACATGTATTGATGTTTTCCTAGTGCTGAATTGACAGAAAGGGGCGTGGAGGGATAGGGGGAAGTGGGGTGGCTTCTACATGTGAAGGGAATGTTTGGCTAACTGGGCATTCCACGTGCGGAAACACATAAGATAATAGTATCTATACTATATTATAGATGTATCTTCAGATATCAATGTTTGTGTGAACCGCCTGTGTACAGTGCCATCTGTGCTTGTCTTCAGCGTATTGTGATCAATACATCATTGATTCTGATTTGTTTTTTTCGGATCCAGATTCAAGTTTATCGATCAGGCTTCTCGCATCGATAACATGATCTATTATATACTGTTATAAACTTGTGGATGTTCCATAAAAAGGTCACAACTATCGATATTTTATATATTTAAAATGAGATAAATATTTTAACAGAGACATTTGACTGAGATTTGCATTAGTCGTTGAACCTGAATACCTGACACGTTTTATGAATAACAAATTCTTTTTACGGCGTTTCAGAGCTAATTCTTGCTGCTTCATCAGGTTAATGCTGAGTCAGTGCGCAGAGTGAATATATACACACAAAATATGTTTACACAACGCAAGGTGGGAGAATGTATGTAGTATAAAGAATTTTAAAAAGTTGTTATCCATAAAAACATGCCACGTATTCGTGTTCGTCCAACTGCTAAATGCCTTTCAAGAACTTCTATAATCACCAAAGATTTTGATAGATGACTGGCCAAAGCGGCATATTGTCCACCACGTCTTTTACAAAGAATGGTCAAGACCCCGTACATCCGCCTGTGTTCTCAAGACAATACTGAATTCAACGAGGCATGCACATAATCAAGCGACCATTGTCAACTTGGTTCATTCTATCCAGAGACCATATACCGATATATGGTATATGGTCTCTGATTCTATCTCATTCTTCCTTCAGGGCAGCGCCATGTGCGTTGACATTTGTCTGTGGACGTAGTCCAAGGATAATACATAAAGATGTTCTGTCAGTAACAGTGACCCCCACCCCACAGCATTATTGCATCAAAACGATCGTTCTGTCTAACTGCTTCTGTTCTGTATCATAAAAGATGTTCTATTCGGCGACGAAAACATCGCGCTGACCTAACGAGACTCTGTTGCGCATGAACATCAACGACGTCTTGTAGTGATGTGACGGTCCGAAGTCGTGGGATAACCCGTGGACGTCGGGCGTCGGCGGGCAGGTCTCATCTGTGGAGCCGATGACGAATTGTCTGTCCACTATTTAACAACTGTGGCTCTGTGAAGTTCATCTCCAGTTCATTTGACCATAGGTTTGTAGCGCAGTCGTGCAAATGAAACGGTTGTGTGCACGGTTGTCGCACTTGGTCGACCAGATCGGCATCTGTCATCGGTTTCTGTTGATATCGTGATTTTAATGTTCTAATTACTAACCGTGAAGCGTTAAGAGTTCGTGTCACAATGCTGTCTGGCCCAACTTCCAAGATGCCAATTGCACGTAGTCGTTCCTGGCGTGACAGACTCGTTACAAAAGGTTGAATAGGGCCCGTAAATAGTTCGCGGCACTTCGCGAGACTTTAGTACTTCCGGTGACAAACAACATTTCATACCTTTTCGAATGGTCTCATATTTACAAGTTGACAGTAAGGAACCGACAATCCTTGCAGGAATAACAAAATAAATTTTCTATCAAATCATCCACAAATTAGCTAACTATTACGACTATCAACAGCTGTGACAGCCAAGCATGTTTGTACACTTGGTCCGGTCTAGTAAAGTCATATTTGGAACCAGAACTGGTTCTTCATTATACGCTTGTCACCGGATATCCCGTACTGGAAGTAAGCTGGGCCCCGTCTCGCATATCGCAAGTTGGCGCGTGCAAAGGGAGCCGGGAGCCGGGAACCAGCTTACCTCGCGAGACTTAAGCCTATCGAATGAAAAAACAATATCCGTACAAATATCTAGTTTTTATCACTGAAATGTACAGCGACACAATGACACGTTTCATTTTAAATTTCGATTTTTAACCCAAACGTGTTTAGGTGCACATCATAAAAAAGCTTACACGAGATTGTCGTGTTAATACGAAATTCATAGCACGTTGAGAATGAAATAATCATTCTGTAAATGCATAAACAATCATACAACTTGGTTCCCATATAATATCACCCTAAATGGAATAACCCCTTATTCTTTTATTAGACTCATAATATCGTTTATGTTGGTGTGGAATAAGTAAGAACATCGCATTATATTACAAGTCGTAATCACTCTCTATTATATATTTCTTTCATATGTGATTAAAGGTACTGACTTAATTTTCCGGAAGTGAATGTTGAATGCCAGAAAGAGGCAGCTGAGAACGATGCCCAGTCCGGCCAGTGCGCACATACAGATGTACATGGAGAGGGGAAGACGTTCCAGCTTCCTGATCACCTGGACCGAGTCTTTCGGTACCTTGTTACCTGCGGGGTAGATCACAAAATATACTGAAGTACAAAAAAAGTACACACCCTTACTTATATATACCCTTTCATACCCTTTACTGATATGCCCATTTCGGATGTCCCCCGCCGTGATATTGCTGGAATATTGCTAAAAGCGGCGTAAAACCATACTCACTCACTCACTCACTTTACTGATATGACGTTTTAGTGATATGTTTTACTTTTTATGCTATTTGCAAGATATTGATACTTTATATGTAAACTGTCGGTTTAAAATTACTTGAAAACTGAATTTGACAAATTAAAAAAGCTTCATGAAACCATTTCTATGCCGAAACCAGACGCTGATCATAAGGTCCGACAACAACTATGATTCTCATATCAAATACTTCACAATCGAATAAGCATTTCATTGCAACGTCTCTTCGGGAGGGTAGACATTTATTGTCTGGTGGATTACATTTTAACCAATCATTTAGTAATTATTTTAATCAAATAACGCAGCTTCGATGCCAAATTTCAGGTCAGGATTTGACAGTTTACATCCTGTGAATAAATATAGAGAAAAATAATTGTCGCAGGAGATGTTTATTGCTCCAAAATTATTCAATCAAACAAATATTGTCGCACGAGTTGATTTTTTACCAAAACAAGTTTAGCCTTATTAATGAAGTATGCGGTTTTGCAGATGTAGCAGAAGGTATCAGTGGGTTTTTTTCATATTTTCTATTAATATTTACAACAGCAGATCCACATGGGTACAATATGTGCAGCCCATTTCTGGTGTCCCTCGCCTTGATATTGCTGGAATATTGCTAAAATTGGTGTAAAACCCAAATCACTCACTCCAACATTATTAAACCAGCTGTGTTTTTTTCATATCGCGTCTCACGATCTGAGATGCTCCCTGTACCCTGTTGCATAACTCCCACCTGCCATCACTCAGGAATCACATGTTATTTGATTGATATCATAGACCTCAAGGCACAAGTTATCACTTAGTGAGGTGAGGTGAAATTGGGTTTTACGTCGTGCTTGAGAATATTTCGCTTATGACGACGTGCATGCGTGTGTATGTGTATGTGCGGCTGCTTGTACTAGCCCAGACTGAAGCTAGTTTTATAGTGCTAGCCCACTGAGATACCATGCCGCAGTGAAGCATGAATACCCCACTCAGACACATTATACTGACTCCGAGCCGACCAGTCTTTGTTGTACCCATTAAAGCCGAGCGCCAGGCAGGGACCAACAAGTACCATATTTTAACGTCTTTTGGTATGACGCGGTTGGGGATCGAACCCGCGACCTTCCGCTCTAACCACTACACCACGAAGGCGGTTAGTTATCACTTATTACATATGAGTAGCCATTGTCGTGACATCTGTGATCAGACGAGGAAAGTGTATTGAACTGACATCTACTGGCAATATATGCCCTCGAGATATTGACACCGAGCTAACGATGTTTATACGGGTATTATGTAGCAAAGTTCCTGATGGTTAATGAGTGAAACACCTACAAGCGTAACAATCACAATGCTGACAAAGTGTATTTGCTAAAATATAATTGGGTGTCATGTCATTGTCACGAGGGCGGGAACATGCATCACGCAACTTTGTAATTAAAGCAAGATTTGTTTGTAAGAGAAAGTTTATGAAGACACAACACATTAATAAGAAATACGGGAACAATAGCATTCGATTATACAAACGACAAAACCCATTTCTCAATGGTAAGAAATCATTACTAGAATCTATTGTACTGATATTGTATTGCGTCTATTGTACGATACCGACATCCTCGGCTCTCACAAAATATATCTTTCCAGATGCATAGATGAAGGATCATGATAGAATGCCCTTGCCTTAACCTAGCTGCCAAATGGTTGCCTTATCACTGGGTTTACAGATAGTACTTATTATGAAGAGCCAAGTCGTGTCTTCAGTAACCCAAGCCGACGCTTCTGCTTGGCGAGCATGTCTTTACTATAATTCATACAGTTAAACACACTAAATATAAAGAAATCAGGTTATTTTATAAGTTAGTAATGGCATTTGTGTCTGGTTTCAGGAAACAACATGCATATCTAGATGAATAAACGGAACAGACTAACGTCCGGTAGATTTTCTGAATAGAGAAATGGAACAGACTGAATAAGGTGGTGAGTTTCATAGATACTTCAATGCGATATTTACTTCTTTATGAGGGTGAGGTGAAATGAGGTTTAACGGTGCGTTGTGGAACGTTGAGCTTATAGAGAATATTTTGCTCATATGACGACGTGCATGCGTAACTGTGTATGTGTCTCTGCGGCATGCTTTGTCTTAGCCCTGACTTAAAGCTGGATTTATAGTGCTAGCACATCCAGATACCATGCCGCAGTGAAGCATGGATACCCCACTCAGACACAGTATGCTGACCCGAGGCAACATTTCTTGATCTAATGCCTAGCGTCAGGCAGAGTAACAACAAGTACCATTTTGTACTGTATTCATGTTTGATGCGGCTGGACATGAAATCCACATCTCTCGCTCTCCACGCTGACTTTCCGTCCACTAAAACACTGGTTTGGCCTTCAATACGCTACATTTACAAAGTAACAACCTTGGTGGAAGGCGATAAAGAGATAGACTTCATGCAGGTATACGGTACCATGCCAATTGACGGGAGCAGAGTCGACCAGCCACTCGATCTTGACGTCAGTCTGGAGGTTGGCGTCGTACAGCCCCACCATGTCGATCTTATTGTCTGAAATATGAAACATGGTCTGAGGACACTTCACTCACGGATCACGGCTAAAACAGATCGCGCAAACAGTCAAACACAAAGTGTCATTTGTGCTAACAGTGTCGAGAAGCATTAAATAGGAAAAAGGCTGTGATGTTGCCTTAAAAATATAAGAGTAAAGTAGATTTAAGTTATTAAATGGACATATTAAAACACGCTACCAAATGAAATCCATTAACTAATTGCATACTGAGGTTGCTCGGCCGCTTT
Source organism: Haliotis rubra (assembly GCF_003918875.1). NCBI lineage: Eukaryota > Metazoa > Mollusca > Gastropoda > Lepetellida > Haliotidae > Haliotis > Haliotis rubra. The sequence continues at coordinate 213,204 of NW_025767010.1, forward strand.
TAGTCGGCAAGATTCGCGTGTATATTTCCGGGGCATTCATGACCCAGCAATGATGTACTTGGGAGGCCAATAAAATCGGATAAGGCTTGCAGATTTCAATTTAAAAAAAGTAAATAGTCTACGCACATACACACATGCATACATACACACATAACTCAGAGATACACACGCACATGCACAGGCACACACACATACACTAATGCATGTGCGTATCCATGCATGTACACACACACACACACACACACACACACACACACACACACACACACACATACACACACACATACATACATACATACATACATACATACATACATACATACATACATACATACATACATACATACATACATACATACATACATACATTCGACACGCAAGAAGGTCATTTAAGTTATGTCCGGCTACATTAGACAAACGGTATGGAAGTCATATTCGCAAAACCACTTACTCTGAAGCCTGTCTACGCGGTACAGTGAAATCATGTCCCCCTTATCGTTGAACCTGAAATGCCCCCTGACCCCCAGGAACTCGACTCTCCTCGTGTTGTCCAGCAGCAGCATACCCATGTCGTCATCGGAGTAGTCAAAGTCTTCCAGTCCTTTGCTGCTACCTGAAGAACACCGTAGCAGATGTCGTTGGCATGTGGTGTCATTGCGAGTAGGAATAGTCGTCCTTGTTAACATTGTTTGAGTGGCATTTTAGAAGTTGAGACATGCAATATAGACAAACTTTATGGATAACAACTTCTTTATTTCGTGAGTGCGACATTTCGATACAGATTCTTGTACCGTTGTAGGAATTCCTGCTAGACAACGGTACAAGAATCTGTATCGAAACGTCGCACACACGAAATACAGAAGTTGTTATCCATAAAGTTTGTTCTATATTTTGTTAACAATATAAAGAAGGTGGATTGAAATAGGACATTTGTTTCTGTTTTAAAAATATTTACCACTTCTACATATTTAATTCACCATGGCAACTCAAAGGAACAGTCATCACTCAGTCTGGAAGATAGTGAGATCTTATTTAGTTTGGGCATCAGATTTGTGTATTCTCAAATAAGCAGTTAACGGGAAAACACGAACAACGACAGCAGTTTTCAGTGTAATTTTACAATTTTGTAATCTTGTTTTAAATTATAGTTAAACATCATGGCAATGTGAGCGAATTATCATTTTGCAGCTGTTGGAGGGGCGACGTAAATATGAAGTCAATGAAAGTGGGCGAAATCTTCTCATTTTGCTTGTTTGCTTTTAGCTAGTTTAAAAGGGAGTACTAGGCAGATACCGTGTACATGTGCAGTGGCTTTACTCACCGCAAACGGGATCGGGTAGTCAGACTCGCTGACCTGGTTGACATATGTCATCGTATCCCAGTTGCGTAGATTGGTGCTCATGCTGATGATCACTGGATTGTCTGGTCCAGACTCGATTATTTACACCGCCGCCATATAGCTGGAATATTGCTGAGTGCGGCGTAAAGCTAAACTCTTGAGATCCGTAAGAGTACCATACCGTGTAATTGCTATACGCACCGTTATGTTTGAGATCTTGACCTGGTTGACATATGTCATCGTATCCCAGTTGCGTAGATTGATGCTCATGCTGTTGATCACTAGATTGTCTGGTCCAGACTCGATTATTCACAAACCGCCGCCATAAAGCTGGAATATTGCTGAGTGCTGCGTAAAACTAAACTCTCTCACTCACTCCATGAGAGTACCATACCGTTTAGTTGCTATACACACCGTTATTCTTGAGATCCGTGAGAGTACCATACCGTGTAGTTGATATACACACCGTTATTCTTGAGATCCGTGAGAGTGCGATACCGTGTAGTTGCTATACACACCGTTATTCTTGAGATCCGTGAGAGTGCCATTCAGTGCCAGGCATATCGCCCAGATCGTATCGTAGGTCATGGGACCATAGCGGAGACCGGGCATGTCGGGGGTCGTTCTGGAAGCATACTGGTCCAGGAACTCCTTAGGGGTGAGACCAGACAACGCCTTCTCACCCCGGGGGTTCTGGTAGATCCTGTCAACAGCCCAATACCCCTCGACAGCTTCAGCCAACTGTTCCACCGTGCAATCAATCAACGGGTTGTCCACCTTCCACCATTCTGTCTCGTACCACCCGTTGACCACCCACACGACCTTGGGGCCATACAGTCCCACCTTGTACGCCTGAGTATAATGTAAAAGGTGGATTGTGAATGTATTCAACGAGGAACCAGAAGGTTCACATGAGAATCACGATTATCAGTTTGTATTATAAAGGTTATAATACAACAAAGAGGGTAAACATTTTCGTGTTAAATGTAACTGTATCATATCTACATCCAAATGCACCATCACATATTACTGTGTCGGTATCTGTATGGTAAAACAAATCTATTTCCCAAACGTTTTTCTTTACTTATAATCATCGGAAAACTGGATTTTATCGATCACTTGATTGTCTAGTTTGTTTACAGGCCTCCGTCGCATGGTAACAATACCAATAAGAAAACAACAATACCATTTTTAGACAAACACCTGGTGCCGTCACTGACTTTCGGTGATCCATTCATATAATTTCCCAACTAGTTTATCCTGTATGCCAAACGGAATGTGCTTTAGAATAGCCCTGACTAGGTATTCTTTACCACTGACGTTCTATATATACTACAAATGTTGTAACATGCAATCGTACCACCAAGTCTCTTATTGGAAAGATTACAAGGCTACGCTCGCTTTGCGCAACTAAACCCAGGATAATATTCTAACTACTGACCAAAACAACAATATTGTGTGTTTATTTATATCACGCATCATATATTTACCTTTCCCAGAAAGGCGTTACATCATGAAAGGGGTAAGCATAATTATTTGTTTTTAGAAACATTTGTTAAAGTCACAAAAACATTAACGTGCAGTTGTACTCACATGACAAAATACTTGCTGGGCCATATCTGCATAAAAACTGCCAACAATTATTCGGACGTCATTTGTCTGAAATAAGCAAAGATATGGAATTCTAGGCGTGGAAGTCGTGTTTGGGAGGTATTACATGCCTGCATGTGTGTTACTGTAAGCTTATTGTACGTGTATTGGAAAAGGAAATGAAAACATAGTCGATATACCACGACTCGCTTGATTTGTAATGAACAATTCTGGACCATTTGAAGTGGTAAACACGAAACTGCATATTTCCATTGGGGACACATAACGAGTACATTGTTGCGTATCTTGCTGAACTGTGATAGCTGAAAGGTGGAAATTTATGGATGTCAATTTCTTGGAAGGAACATGACGTTTGGGACTATATTCATACGCCTCATCTGTGACATTCCATCGTACACATGATTTGCCTATTATGAGGAACACAAAGTTTCGTTGTATATTCTCACGTCATCAGGTGATAATGAATGAGTAAGTATATCCCCCGAAATGTCGTGTTCTCTATAATAAAGAAGTTGACGTCAATAAATTTTTACCATTTTCATCATTTCCGTTCAAAAGGACTTTGTGATTTATGGATGAAACTCTAGGAGTTAAGTTAACTCGAGATGGAGTGCCGTGGAGAAGGCAAGACAATTATTTCTACCTTGAGATTCTCCACCTGTATTTGGGGAGTGCTGCTGATGATCTCAGACCTAACGATGGTGATGTTGGCCGCCTTCATGCGTTTGATCAGGTCAGCAATTGGCTGGATGGGAAGAATAACAATAAGTTAACACTCGATAAAGTACATGAGAGCTGACAAGAGGAATTTCGTTCCTGACATTATCGTCCGGGTAGTCATGTTTTTAGTAATGATTCCCAAACAAACTAGGAGTTTCACATAATAAACAATGTCACCCAAAACAAGGTCCTGTCATCTATCACAACATCAGGAAAAACATCTGACAGTGAATTGGGTATCTGTTACTAATAGGTGCGGTGCAGCCAAGTAGTTATAGCGTTGACTGACATAGGTACTATTTGTGAAGGCCAGTCCTTGTGTTTCATCGTTATATTGACGGAATGCTGCGAAAAAGTTACATCTACCAAAAACAAGTTCGTGGATTTAAAATAAGGGGAATCTAAGTAAACAGTTCATTACTTGCCAATCTGGCAGAAAAAAATATATGCACCCATAGTTGAAATACACGGTTGAATACGGGTTGAAGTTGTGTTTGGGACCTTAAGACTATAGCGTTTCGTGAATTGTTTTCCGTAGGAACGATTTTATAACATTTGTAATTTCTTGGTAAAATTAAGTTTTCAAGTGTATAGTTTACCCGTTAGCTAAGGTATGAAATAAGTTCTTTTTTTTGTTGGGTGACATCTTATAGCGGCAAATTACCACTGTCAGAGTTGACAGCTAACAATGGAGGATCCGGTATCACAACATTCTAGACAGCTAAATCCTGCTGCAGATTGTGTATGTTTGGCATTTAAATTCCGACACTGGACACAAAACAGAACTAGTTCATATATTTTAAAACATAAAACTATCTGTGCAAATCTTTCAGTTTTGAAACTCACCGCCGAGAACAGCTCATACGATTGGTGAATTGTTGCAATACTCGACCAACCGAACTGCTTGAAAATGTCGACAATGGCAGGATTGACATCTACATCCGGGGTATTTGCACGGAAAAAACGTGGAAAGCGAGTCTTGTCTGATAGAGCCGGTGACACCGATATATAGGACATCTGGAAAGATGAAAATATTGGGAAACTGACTGAAGTTGCACAAGAAATCTAAATTTATAGACTATCTTATAACATTATATAACATGTATTTATATTGATATAAAGCATTTGAAACACTGTTCTGAAAACCAGAGATATGTTTGTTCATAAATAAATAGTGTTCTATTCTTGTAACTCGTACACTTGATGTTCATTACCAATGTAAGTTTATTTAAGCAACCGTTTCAAGTGTTTGCTAACAACTGTTTGATGTAGCTTTAACAAGTGAAGGTCTTTACGGACTTTGATATTCCAGTTCAATGAAAGCCGACCACAATGGCATCAAAAGAGTACAGAGAGGACTGCATACACTATACGCCATCTGTTGACCCAGTTAACAAGCTTGACCATTCGGTCCATTAACGTAAGATGTAGTAAGGAGATTCATTGTAGTATGATGTTGACAAGAAACGACTGGTATCAAGTAATTTCATGTGAATGAGTACCATAACTTTCTGGATGGGCGTAACCAGGTCATAGTATGGCATAACATAGCACATGATGTTGCCGAGCAATTATTGTTATCAAGTAAGTTAATCTGAATGCCTACTATATATTTCTGGATGGGCGTAACCAGGTCATAGTAGGGCATAACATAGCACATGATGTTGCCGAGCAATTATTGTTATCAAGTAAGTTAATCTGAATGCCTGCTATATATTTCTGGACGGGCGTAACCAAGTTAATCTGAATGCCCACTATATATTTCTGGATGGACTTAACCAGGTCATAGTATGGCATAACATAGCACATGATGTTGCCGAGCAATTATTGTTATCAAGTAAGTTAATCTGAATGCCTACTATATATTTCTGGATGGACTTAACCAGGTCATAGTATGGCATAACATAGCACATGATAATAACATAGCACACGATGTTGGCAGGCAATGACTTGTATCAAGTAAATTCATCTGGATGACTACCATAAATTTCTGGATGGGCGTAACCAGGTCAAAATGTGGAATAACATAGCACATGATGTTGACAAACAATGAACTGGTATCATGTAAGTTAATCTGAACGCCTACTATACATTTCTGGACGGACTTAACCAGGCCATAGTATGGCATAAAATAGCACATGATGTTAACAAGCAAGAACTGATATTATTATGAAGTAAATTAATCTCAGTGTCTACTATAATTTTCTAGATGAGCTGAACTAGGCAGTGGAAACCCTGATTTAATACTCTGTCAACTATAATGTGTCTACTGTGACATGTGTCTACTATAAAATGTTACTACTGTGACATGTGACTACTATAACATGTGTCTACTGTGACATGTGTCTACTATAAAATGTGTCTACTATGCAACGTGACTACTATAACATGTGTCTAATGTGACATGTGACTAGTATAACGTGTGTCTACTATGCAAGGTGACTACTATAACATGTGTCTACTGTGACATGTGACTACTATCACATGTGTCTACTGTGACATGTGACTACTATAACATGTGTCTACTGTGACATGTGAATACTGTGACGTGTGACTACTGTGACATATGTCTACTATAACATGACCCTACTATAACATGTGTCTACTGTGACATGTGACTACTATAACATGTGACTACTGTTACATGTGACTACTGTGACATGTGACTACTGTGACATGTGACTACCCTACCTGCACCATGTTCCACAGGTGTGAGGCTTGTGCCGTTGCCTGACTCACAATGGAGCATGCGGCTCCTATGATCATCACCTTGGTGGGCGGGGAGATGAGGTTCTTGTACATGATGTCCACGCCGATACCAGGGTCGCACTGACCACAGCAAAAATAGTCGGTCACTTCACAGGACTTACCACCCATAATGATATCAAGCAATTCAATTATAAACCTACAATATATTAATTACAATGTACTTAATTAAGTAGAAACCATAAATAGCTGACAACAGGTACAACAGTTCTGTAAAGGATACACAATAAAAAAAATGATATTTCTATAAAACATAAGTTGTGCCAGAATAATTATCTGAACATATTTTATCCGCACGTCTTGTTGTCAGACTTTTAATTCATCATATCTGCCTGACGTTTTTTGGTTAATCTATATTATGTTCCCTTGACGAAAGTTAATAATATATTGCCTCTCCTCACTTTTCAGGAAGTTAAGGATGTATTCTGAGACGTAATTTCCACAGAACGTAATAATAATCATGTTTTGGGTTTTATATTCTGAGGAAGCTATCAAATTTCTTTGGATAATTATAATTATCTTTAGTCTGGCCTTATGTGAAGATATAAAGGATAGTGCATTTCTTATGCTCGTGATATCAATTGATCTAAAAATATTTCAGCGAAGGCACAAGGGCCTGGTCTGCATGTTACATAAAATATTAGGTCCAGATCTGTGAATTGCATTACTATACACTACATTTCTGCAGTTGTTGTTTATTAACTGCGTGAATTCCTAATTACGGATGTGCACATATTTAACCAACTCTCTTGAAGATGAATTACCGCCTCATAAGTCGATACAAGAATATCATCGGCCTGGCAGGTCCATTATATAATCTCATTATACTGTAATATACGACTCGTAATGATTGGTTGTTTGTTTTTAAGGTATTTTTCTTGTTTTGTGTGTGTTTATTTCTTCTTATTCTATTTTTCGCGGATCACGTGCACGACTAACATGTCCTCAAGAAAGAAATTGATTTGAGAAATGAGGTGTTGCACAAACACTGATATTCTTGTGCAGAAACATATATTCTCCCCAAAAAAGAAACGCATCATGAAAATAGCAGTTTCATGTAGCAATGAATTAAAACGTGATTCATTTTACAAAAGGTTTTGCTCTGTTTATGAGTCCTATGGTGTTTATGTTTTGAAACATCACAACAAAACGCACCATCCGTAAAATACCCGTATTTAATAGCATGATTTTCAATTTCGGCGTGTAGTGTCACAGAATACACAATTCACGTGCAAAGCACGTGAAAGTTGGGGATCAGATAGTCTCAATGATGGGTATAAAAGGTTGATCGCTGTTTGTCGGTTATTCACTGTATTTGGAATATTGTTGACGAACGCAAAATGCCACGTCTAAGTGAAGCCAACCGTCATATCGCCATTGGTTTGCTTGAAGCTGGCCAGTCTCAATGTGCAGTTGCCCGACGCATGAATGTTCACCAAAGCACCATTTCACGGCACCGGGAGAGATATCGCCGGCAGAATGCGGTAGCAGATGCCCCTCGTAGTGGGCGACCTCGAGCGACCACTGCGGCGCAGGATTGCTACATCCGGGTACATCACCTGCGTCATCGAACAGCTACGGCGACCAGGCTGCCGTTCCACTAACCGATCTTATCTAAGATCAATATTAGCAAGTTACGCCAAGTTTACAATCGTCTTAGCTAAAAGTTACACCCGTTCCACTAACCGACCTTAGGCCGATCGTAGCCGGTCCCGATCTTACGATCCGATCCAAGCTTAGATCGAGACTCTTTCGTGCGAGAGATACAGGAATGCGAGGCACGAGTTATCTTCCTTTGCATAGTCTAGCAAATGATAGAAAGTAGTTTACGAAGTGAGTTTAGATTTACGCCGCACTCAGCAATAGTCCAGCTATATGGCGGCGGTCTGTAAATAATCTAGCTAAGATGCATAGCGTTCACTAACATGAGCGTTCATGTTAGTGAACGCTATGTATCTTAGCTATAAATAATCGAGTCTGGACCAGACAATCCAATGATCAACAGCATAAGCATCGATCCGCGCAAATGGGAACCGAAGACATGTGTCAACCAAGTCAGCGAGCCTGACCACCCGATCCCGTTAGTGGCCTCTTACGACAAGCATGGGTTATTGAAGTTCAATATTCTAACCCGGGCCTTCATGGGTATTTTTCCAACCAAGTGTAAACGTGGAGAAAAAACCTAGAGCAAAATATTAGGGTAGTGAGCACCTTGGTTTCAGGTGCAAGTGCGTGTGAACGCTGGGTATCAAGCATAATATAATAATAATAAATGCATATTTATAGTGCGCCTATTCCACATCCTTGGGCATGCTCAAAGCGCTATGTACAGATAATTTACTCGAGAATATTTACAGCCGAGATTATAAGTAATATACAGAGAACAGGTTTTAAGTCTGGACCTTAAAAATGTCAATTGTGTCAGAGCTTTTAATATGTGCCTTAACCTTGTCAATCAGAATAAACAAGGCGTGACGAGGCTATAACGTATGTAGAATCTGTCAGTGGTCTTGAATAACACGCGGCCTGCCTTTAGAATCCCCCACCAAATATGCGCAGTGAAATCAAACATATTTGTATCTTTTTGTTCACTTCAGGGCTGTCCCTATTCTTAACCATGACGTTGCAATACTGTTGTACAAATGTGTTATACCGACACGCTCGGTTGTGTTCCCATGACGACAGTGGTCAGACTGGCCTGACATTTGTAAGGCTTCAGTGCAGTGTTTGTTTACATCACAGAAATATACAAATTCATTTCATGGGGGATTTTAGGGGACGCTCACGGTGAAATGCTCGCTCTTACTTTGCACACAGAATAGGAAAGCTACCATTTTGGTTTCTCTACGATTGATTTTAGCTATCCTAAGTTGGTCATGAGCAACTTAGACTTTGAATCTTAACTTTACGATTGACTTGGGTAAGATTGGTTAGTGGAACGGTATGCCGATCGTAACGTCACGCTAAGATTGGGATTTTAGGGGTTTACGATTCGCGTAGGGCTAAGATCGGTTAGTGGAACGGCACCCAGTACCGCTCGACAAATACCCGGATTGAGAAGGCTTTCTGCACAGACCGTCAGGAACAGGTTGAGTGAGGCTGGTTTACGTGCCAGAAGACCTTATTTTGGCCCTGTGTTTCGACGACAACATCGTCGACATCGAGTTCAATGGTGCACGTACCAACGTTCAGGCCTGGAACCTACCGAATTGGTGTAGAATCTAGTTCAGTGATGAATCACGATTCTATTGGAACGACGCGGTGGAAGAATGCGGGTGTACAGTCGTCGACGTGAACGTTTCTCCGACGCTTGCGTTCCCCAGGTGGACAGATTCGGCCGGTGAAGTGTTATGATGTGGTGAGCGATCACCTGCCGTAGGAGAAGTGATTTGGTGATGAACCAGGGCAACCTGACAGCTCAACGGTACTGTGACGAAATCCTACGCCCACACCTCCTTCCAATCATTGATCGCCAGAGGGAGTTGTTTCAACAGGACAATGCCAGGCCCCACACAGCACGTCACACTAGAGATTTCCTCCAGAGCCACAACATCAATGTGCTCCCCTGGCCCTCCAGATCACCGGACTTAAACCCGATCGAACAGCTGTGGGATGCCCTGGACAGACGGGTGCGACGCCGTAACCCTCAGCCCCAGACACTTCAGCAACTCGCACAGGCACTACAGGCAGAGTGGGCTGCGATTTGGCAACACGAGATTCTGAGACATTCGTTCGATGCCGAGGCGATGCCGTGCAGTTCTGGATGCCCACGGTGGTCACACGAGGTATTGACTTCAGCGCCACCACACGTCGCCATGTGACACTCAAACTGACTTTCCTCGAGTCGGTGCCAAAGACGGATAAGTATTCATTCCCAGTGTGCAATTTCGCTATATTTCATTGACTCATAAAGCCTACAAGATGTTTCAAAATAAACATAAAAATACAGTTGAAATTCCTATATGCGTTTCTTTTTCGGGAGAGTATATTATCGATAATGATCATGAAAATGAAAAAAGACAGATGCGTAGGGGAACATGCAGTCCTTTCGCCTGAAACAAGTGAGTGAGTTTAGTTTTACGCCACACTCAGCAATGTTCTAGCTTTATAGCGGCGGTCTGTAAATAATCAGACAATCCAGTGATCAACAGCATGAGCATCGATCTACACAATTGGGATACGATGACATGTGTCAACCAAGTCAGCGAGCCTGACCACCCGATCCCGTTAGTCACCTCTTACGACAAGCGCATTGTTTGCTGAAGATCAGTTCTATTCCGGATCTTCACGAGTAACGCCTGAAACAAAGACAAATGAGGACGCTCGTTTTGTACCTGTTCATGTCAACCGATGTAAGATAGATGGAGACAGGGAGGTGCTCCAAAGATATAAACTTACCAACACGCTAGTTTTGTTAGAACTAGATGGCACAGCAATGTGACTCGCCATGACTCTCTATGCTGTTGTTGGGTCCCCTGGTCGCACCAGGATCCTCTGAATTCAACTATTACTTCACATTATTTTGTTCTTGGTTTGATAATATTGATTATGTTGCAATACACAGTTCAGGTGTTTATTTATTCAATGACTATCAGGAATATGTATTTATTAGAACGTATCCTATTAAGCGCATCGATGCGTTTTGGACATTTCCGTACATACCATCGCTCGCTGGAGGAGCGGAGGGTATAAACAGTAATGATTTGTGAGTGAGTGAGTTTAGTTTTACGCCGCTTTCACATATTCAAGCAATATCAAGTCGGGTAAACACCAGAAATGGGCTTCACACATTGTACATATGTGAGGAGTCGAACCCGGGTCTTCGGCGTAACGAGCGAACGCTTCAACCACAAGGCTACACTTTCGTCCCAATGAGTTGCAATGATCACATATCAGGCATACAGTGTTTAGGTGAAGAGATATCAGTTATAAACGATTACTGCAAAAGAATAACGCGAAAATTAGCAAACACTTTCCCATGTTACCTAGAGTAGTCATTTCGTTCTCAAAAATAGTTGCGATACCAAGAATCAATATATATTCCTCGTTCCTGTTCAACGAATACACCCAAACAATGTCCGGGATGGACATGTTACGTACATAACGACATTAGGCTTGTACAGTTCCTCCCCAATCCCTTCCACGATGACGCAAGTTTTGGCTTGCAAAATATTTCTCTTTCCTGTTTTGTTTTGATTTGTGAGTTAGTGAGTGTGAAGATGTCTCATGATGTAACATCGTTATTGATTCATTTTGTTAATATAAAATTCCTTTGTCAGATAAACATCTCTTCATCTAATATTTATCCGTCGATTAATGCTGCTTAAACTAACGAAAATATCATCCTTTTATAATCAATAGCACGGCATTCACCACCAACAACTTATACAATTAAACAATATATGAACTTGTGCTCTGGGCTCCAAGGACCTAGAACTCTACTTGATTTAGTATTGATGACTTAATTACTATACAATAATAGCTAATTTTCAAGTCAGACACTGACCAAATGAGGTTACACTGACGAAAGGTGGCAAAATATATACAGACAGCGTTTCATTAAATGCTTTCGGATATTTTGCTGTGAATAAATATATATATAAATGTGTAAACATAAATAAGCTGGTGATGCTGCATGCTTGAAAAATATTCAAACTTGTTTGAAACTTCTCAAAATAAGTACGCTTTTTATCTGTCATAAAAGAGATGCACGTTAAGAATTATTATTTTTAGATGTGGTTTTTTTTCATGACAATTAATAACATTCGGGTGTGTTCTGAAGTTATTTATATTTTTTATATTTTCTTATGTTACAGGGCTGCAAGAGAAAGTAACTGCACCAAAACACTCAGATGTGATATGATATTTTGTTCCAACATCTCTGAACTTATTTTCATTACAAGAATATCCTTTCTTCCACCTATGGTAGTGTGATCTGTTTCATTGGCCTTTTAGAAGTTGATGAATAATAAGAAAGGTATGATACTTTATGGATGAGAAGTTGCAGTGTCATTAAAGCGTTTATTCATAACTTGTGTTATCCAATGACCACAGAGGAAGATTAAGTCTAGCACCAGTAAAACAGTGATTACGAAGGGATATGTGGAAAGCCTTAGACCAGCGCTAGTCGACATGAGACTGAACGTTTACAATGGATAAGTAGATTGTTTTAGACCAGCCCTAGTCGACATGGGACTGAACGTTTATGTGGGGCAAGTATATCATCTTAGATCGTTTATGTGGGGCAAGTATATCATCTTAGATCCTCACTTGTTGACATGAAACTGAACGTTTATGTGGGATAAGTAGATTGTTTTAGACCAGCACCTAGTCGACATGAAACTGGATGCTATATAGATATAAATAAATGGTATCAGCATGACACTAACATGACACAAAGAAAAGTGAACATTTATCTCGGACAAGTAGAAAATCTGTAAACTAACGAAAATATCATCCTTTTATAATCAATAGCACGGCATTCACCACCAACAACTTATACAATTAAACAATATATGAACTTGTGCTCTGGGCTCCAAGGACCTAGAACTCTACTTGATTTAGTATTGATGACTTAATTACTATACAATAATAGCTAATTTTCAAGTCAGACACTGACCAAATGAGGTTACACTGACGAAAGATGGCAAAATATATACAGACAGCGTTTCATTAAATGCTTTCGGATATTTTGCTGTGAATAAATATATATATATATGTAAACATAAATAAGCTGGTGATGCTGCATGCTTGAAAAATATTCAAACTTGTTTGAAACTTCTCAAAATAAGTACGCTTTTAATCTGTCATAAAAGAGATGCACGTTAAGAATTATTATTTTTAGATGTGGTTTTTTTTCATGACAATTAATAACATTCGGGTGTGTTCTGAAGTTATTTATATTTTTTATATTTTCTTATGTTACAGGGCTGCAAGAGAAAGTAACTGCACCAAAACACTCAGATGTGATATGATATTTTGTTCCAACATCTCTGAACTTATTTTCATTACAAGAATATCCTTTCTTCCACCTATGGTAGTGTGATCTGTTTGATTGGCCTTTTAGAAGTTGATGAATAATAAGAAAGGTATGATACTTTATGGATGACAAGAAGTTGCAGTGTCATTAAAGCGTTTATTCATAACTTGTGTTATCCAATGACCACAGAGGAAGGTTAAGTCTAGCACCAGTAAAACAGTGATTACGAAGGGATAGGTGGAAAGCCTTAGACCAGCGCTAGTCGACATGAGACTGAACGTTTACAATGGATAATTAGATTGTTTTAGACCAGCGCTAGTCGACATGGGACTGAACGTTTATGTGGGGCAAGTATATCATCTTAGATCATCACTTGTTGACCTGAAACTGAACGTTTATGTGGGGCAAGTATATCATCTTAGATCCTCACTTGTTTACATGAAACTGAACGTTTATGTGGGATAAGTAGATTGTTTTAGACCAGCACCTGTCGACATGAAACTGGATGCTATATAGATATAAATAAATGGTATCAGCATGACACTAACCTGACACAAAGAAAAGTGAACATTTATCTCGGACAAGTAGAAAATCTGTAGACATGTAAACGCTTGGAGGTCTGAAATATGAAGGTGTGATGTTTGTCTACGTTTGGGTGGTGTAAATAGAAGCGAAAAAGCCCTCTACACATCCGTAAGAAATCTCTGCTAATAGCAGACTCGATTGTAGAAATCACTTCAAATCAGACTATACCACGAGTATTTGTTTGCTTGACGCAGGATTACAACTGTATGACGCGCTCTGTAAACAATCGAATCAGAACCAGAAAATCCAGTGATTAACACCATGAGACATGATGAGAGAGGATGTGTTTATGAATCACTATCAAATAGAAATGATACCGCATGTTCGCTAAAAGGAGAGGGTATCCTGCCAAACCGGTTGCACCCGTCAGAAACATAATGCAAAAACTAGCCAGCTGTTCAAGCGGGAACGTATGGTACAATTCAAAATAGGGAATTGGATTTTTTGTCACTGATGCATAAGCCTACCTTGGTGTTGTTCCAGATGAGATTGAGCCTGTATCCAGGAAGAATGTCCTCCCTAGCATTCACCTCTGCTAGCGCCATTTCCACTGCCACCACCTGCCCTGCCCCTCCTCTCCAGGCCCCTTCTAGGGGGAACAGTCCTAGGAGGTACAAGTCATGAACACCTGTCACCACCCCCAGGGTCGACAGGAACCACACCACACCCAACATGCACAGAGACAGTTGATACGCAGAAGGATGCAAGCGCGCCTTGATGTTTTGAAAACACCGTTGCTGGTGGTTATATACAAATAGCAACTATATATCTTTCAATCTTATGCCAGTGCAAGCACCCTGAACCTCAGATGAGTTCCAACTCCTTCTGATTGTTCTTCAACACAATCTGGCCAGTTCATTCAGTATTGATTGTGCCAGTCACCAGTGCCAGTGTGCTTCCACCAATAGCCTTTGATTGGGCTCTGTCTTCTGAACAGGTGGGAACGTATAGCCTGTCCATGAGCTGAATGTGAAGAATATTTGTCATGTTAGAAAAACGGACGTTATTACATGGAATATCGACCACATAATAATATTGTGGTTCTTATGTCGAGTAATGACTCATTCTCCAGTAGCTGTCTCTTGACATCCATGCTGAGCTGCTGCGAATGTCGCCGTTACCGGTGGGAGCGAAATGTGGCAGTAATAATATATGTTCACTGTGGTTAACTGTCACTTGTCTGACAAGGGTGTCATCTCGGATCATTTCGTAGTTTGATCGAACAGGTCGTTTGCTGTGGTTGTCTTCTTTGTGAAAACGTTCGAAAAAAGAAGAGCGATCTGACAACACATTGCATGTTCATTACGAGAGCATACCGCATGTTCTACAGGATCGTTAAAAGTAGGTAGAAACTGGGATTTAATAGACTATTGGCCACTCTTGTTTCGGGTAGATGGGAACGTATGGTACAAATGCTTCCGACAATATTTTGGTCTTTTGTGGAAATGCCATCCATGTTTCTGCATAATACCGTGTTAAAATCTTACGTCAGACATGTTTGTAAATGCAGAGGTTGATTTAAACATGCAACGTCAATTAGCTGGACGGCTTGTTGTTTAACGCCACACTCAGCAATATTCCAGCCATATAGCGGCGGTCTGTAAACAATTGAGTCTGGACTAGACATTCCAGTGATCAACATCATGAGCATCGATCTACTCAATGGGGATACGATGACATTTGTCAACCAAGTCAGCACGCCTGACCACCCGATCCCGTTAGTCGCCTTTTACGTCAAGCATGGGTTGCTGAAGACCAATTCTAACCCGGATCATTCTATTTAAAGGGCAAAAGAGCTGTGAAAATAAAGGTAATATATATAACATACACTTGGGTCAAGTTGACGTCAACGCTACACCAGACTAAAAAATCTTAAGCTAATCAAATACCCATTAATCATCGATGTGATATTTAGAAGAAAAACATCATGTCAAACCTCAGATCATTGTTAGTAGTATTCAAAGATTTTCTTTTCTTCACCGATGGAATTACATAAACATCCAGTACATTCTATTGATCCTTTGTTATCATAGAAAGATTGACTTAATTCTATATCCAGCATGTCTTTAATATCCTAGCATTTCAGGATCATCAGTGAATGTCACTGCTCTCATGAACCCCAACACTGTTCAGTTTTATTGATTAAGAACCAGTTCTTTTGTATTGATGTGCGGTGCCATGGTTTATTGACGCCAAGGTCTGGAACAATGACAAATTACACAAAACACAGGTAATACTAATTTAGCATGGCAAGTGTACTGAGTTTTTCATCGACCGAATTTATAACGAGTTTAGTGGGTCACTCACAAATTGGTAAACCAGTTAGTCTGGTCATTTCAACTGTTTGTGTTGGGACGACCTCAAGTAAGATGTTTCGCTCAGACGCTTGAGGATGGTCAATAAGCTGGAACTACGCTCACATCATGCATGTATGGAATGTTGAGTGAGTGAGTATGATTTTACGCCGCTTTCAGCAATATTCCAGTAATATTACGGTGGGGACACCAGCAATGGGCTTCACATATTGTACCCATTGTCCCCGAGTCTTCAACGTGACGAGCGAATGCATTAAGCACTGGGCTACCCCATCGCCCCGTATGGAGTGTTGAATGAATTTTCCTATGACGCCCAAGTTGTCTTTCATTCCAACTCAAGAGCTGGCATAATGTTGAGTGAGTGAGTGAGTTAAGCTGTACGCCGAACTCAGCAATATTCCAGCTGTATGGCGGCGGTATGTAAATAATCGAGTCTGGACCAGACAATCCAGTGATCAACAGCATGAGCATCGATCTACACAATTGGGAACCGATGACATGTGTCAACCAAGTCAGTGAGCCTGACCACCCAATCCCGTTAGTTGCCTCTTACGACAAGCATGGGTTACTGAAGATCAATATTCTAACCCGGATCCGGTTCATTATGTTGAGAGCGGCGTTAATCGACAAATCCTAAGTTGATATGAAGAATTTCTTTTAAAGTATATATATACTGAAAGGCTTGATACGGAGATGTCATATTTCATATAGAAAGAAAGCGAGAGGTTGCATTTCAGGAGTTTGACACTGAGAGAATGTGTTTCCGTAGTTTCATACATTGTATTTGTTCAAGCTGATATAGAGGTTCTATGATAAGTACATGTAGTGTCATACAGAGTAGTTTGTTGTAGAGAATGTATATTTCACGTATTTGGAGAGCTTTTTAATTCAGTTTGTTTGATACAGAGTTTCTATTTCATGTAGCTTTATACAGCATTTTCTATGTATGTTTTATATCTAAATAAAGCAACATAATTTCCCGTAATCATGAAAAGTATGTATGGTTCGAATCCGACTACATAATAAACATGTGTTCGTGAATCAGCAAGATCAAATAGTGATGTAGGTGATCGTGAACAGGTGAGCACATCCTGCCGGACCCGTAACATGAGTCACAAACACACGCAAAGGCTTGTCATGTGTTCACCTGAAATACCACGGGAACATGGTACAAGTCAGAATATGGAACTGCGTTCCATTCCCTAATTTTAAAATGTGTCTTTCTTCTGCCACAAATCACGGATGGAAAACAGCCTAAGGCACCACATATACAGAACATTTCCTCGTTGTTAATATTAAAGTGTAAGTGTTATTTTTTCCTCTTTTTGTGTGCCCATTTCTGGTGTCCCCCGCCGTGATATTACTGGAATATTGCTAAGAGCGGCGTTCACTCTTTTTGTGTGTAGTGTGTGTGTGTGCGTGTGCTTGCGTGCGCAAGCGCACTTTGGGAGGACAGCCATTAGGATGTTTGTTTGAGTGAATATTGTTTTAAACTGTATCCGTTTCATTATATAACGACTTGTGTCATCAATGCACTATACCAATTCCATTTTCACATCCTTTTATAAAAACCCAAATCAATAAATATTAACTAATCAAGGCCAGATACCGCCATTTAGTTAGTATCATCAATTACCCGATATATAAGTCTGAACCGAAGAACCTTTCACAATAATACGTATTTCGTTTGCAAATCCCGCAGGGTAAATTGAGGATTATCAATAAAGAGACACTCAGCATTTAGTTATGATGGCACCGTGAAAGAAGCAAAGTAGTGTCACTATCATTTTCAAGAGGATCAACCAGAATTAGTTTGACATGATCACCATTCAGGAAAAGCCATGCGGTACATTTGGAAAGGTTCGCTTGAGAGGATTACATTTGAACATTAATTTCAGAATCTTACTATTCCAAAGCTCTGAAATACTGAATAAGTCTACGTGCTTCTTAAAGGGAAAGACTCCATGTCATAGGGAAGAACCATGTTTCTTTTCACGGAGGTTTAATTTTCGATGCTTTGTATTGGTGTGTGTGTGTGTGTGTGTGTGTGTGTGTGTGTGTGTGTGTGTGTGTGTGTGTGAGTGTGAGAGAGAGAGAGAGAGAGAGAGAGAGAGAGAGGTGGTGTGGTGGATGGTGTGTGTGTGACGTGTGTGTTTGGTTGGTGTGTATGTGGGTGGTCTGTGTGTGACGTGTATGTGTGACGTGTGTGACGTGTGTATGTGGTGTTTGTGTGTGTGTGCGCGCGCGCAATGTTTGTTTGGCACAGAATATTGTTTCAGTTGGCTTTCAAGTTTAGGCATTGACTGAATGATGACTTTTATCAAGTAACGTCTTGCGTTCTCGATACAATCATCCAATCCAATTCACTTGGTATCAGGATTCGACAAATATGCAAATTACATCCAATAGCAGAAACTACTTTCGACAGGGTTTTTCCGCGGGTATTTCTTAAGGCCAACATGGCTGCACATTATTTGGTACTATATGATTAACCGGGCAGTTTACTCAAACATTGTATCCATACGCGTTTTCATACCTGCTCCACTGAGTAAAGTTATCTTTCAAACGTACGTTATTTTGACAATGGCATTATGTGATAAAGTAATATATTAAGAACCCATGTTTGTCGTAAGACGCGACTAACGTGCTCAGACTCACTGATTTGGTTGATGCATGTCATCGTATCACGCTGTTGATCACTGAATTTGTCAGACAGCCGCCAGCAATATAGATTATTTGCAGACAGCAATATATCTGGAATATTGCTGAGTGCGGCGTTAAACAACCAACCAACCACCGCGTGATTCAGTATTGTCAACGTTCGTACAGGCTCGCATTAGACCATTTTTAACCTAATATATTCCCTCCATGAATACAGAGGCCGTTTCCAGTATACATCCAGGACTGCATCACGAGCATGTGTTTATGAATCCCGATCAACCTATTCTCCTCGAGAAAACGTGAGCGTATCCAACCTGACCTTTGCCATTCGTCACAAACACATGCAAAGGCTAGTCATATGTTCACCTGAAAACACACAGGACCATTCAGCCAATAAATGCGTGTATCAGACAACCAGAGTCATGCAGTAATAGTGAGTTTGGTTTACGCCGCTTTTAGCAATATTCCAGCAATATCACGGCGGGGGTGGGGACATCAGAAATGGGCTTCACACATCGAACCCGGGTCTTCAGCGTCTTCAGTGTGCCGATCGGACGCTTTCACCATTAGCCTACCCCACCGGACCGTTACCTACAAGAACAGACAATAGCATTGAACAAATTTGTCTTTGTGATGGAATATTCCATACAATGAAGGTGACCTGAAATGGGGTTTAACATCGCAGTTTAAGAATATTTAGCTCATATGACGACGCGCATGCGTGTGTATGTGTGGCTGCTTGTACTAGCCCATACTCACGCCGGTTTTAGTGCTAGCTCACTGAGATACCATGCCGCAGTTAAGAATGAATACCCCACTCAGACACATTATACTGACTCCGAACCGACCAGTCCTTGTTGTACCCATTAATGCCGAGCGCCAGGCAGGGACCAACAAGTACCATATTTTAACGTGTTTTGGTATAACGCGGCCGGGGATCTAACCCGCGGCCTTCCGCTCTCCGGGCGGACGCTCTAACCACTACACCACTGAGGCGGTCGCCATACAATGTATGTAGCTAGTGAGATTCTAGGTGTACTCACTCGAATGACAAAAGCAAGCTAAATGAAGAGGTTGGTTTATGGATTTAAACTAATACAAATAACGAATACCTTTCGTTCAGACCTCGAGGTACGACAGGTAATAAAGGTATGACTGCTCATTACAACGAGGCCCGCTTGTTCAGAACCCACACATTGTAACGTAAGCTAAACTCGTAACCAACCATTAAATATTGAATCGCACGTAACAAACCGTTACCTCACTATTAGAAAATCAATAGATAACAATTTGGTTAGCTAACCATCAGTTACAGTTTAATATATTGGTTAAAGCATCGATTAAGTTATATGTTATCCTATAGTTCCAAGCGTAGGAGCTTGGTGTGGTTCTCAATAATGGCCGAGACATCCCGAGGAAACTAAAAGAAAAATGGCAAACAAAGAAAAGGATTTTTTTCTGAGGGTAAAAATACAATCGAGTCATTGGAGGGTTGCATTTCACACGTACTTCGTGAAGAACACAGATATAAGTTAATGACAGAAAGTTTGGTATTTGGAAAGCCATAACCTGGGCATTTAATACGTAGAGCATTGCACTGAAATTTGGTTGTGGGTTGGTGAAACTTATCAAGGAAGGCCAAGAGTGAGTGAGTGAGTTTAGTTTTACGCCACCCTCAGCAATATTCCAGCTATATGGCGGCGGTCTGTAAATAATCGAGTCTGGACCAGACTATCCAGTGATCAACAGCATGATCATCTATTTCCGCAGTTGGGATATGATGACATGTGTCAGCCAAGTCAGCGGGCCTGACCGTTAGTCGCCCGATACCGTTAGTCGCTTTTTACGACAAGCATGGGTTACTGAAGATCAATTCTATCCCGGACCATCACGGGTCAGGAAGACCAAGAAAAGCTTCACTGACTATATAGGCCGCCAAACAGGAAGACCAGAAGTGGATCTCAGAGACCCGAACCGAGGTTGGTTACTCCTTGTATTGTATGCGATAACTTCCGGTTTGAATGCATTTAGAGTGAGTGAGTGAGTTTCGTTTAACGCCGCTTTTAGCAATATTCCAGCAATATCACGACGGGGGACACAAGAAATGGGCTTCACACATTGTGCCATGTGGGGAATCGAACCCGGGCCTTCAGCGTAACGAGCGAACGCTTTAACCACTCGGCTATCCCACCGCCCCGAATTTAGATCAGTGAAATTGACTACGCCTAACAAAAAGACAGCCAAAGCACCATTATCAAAAGGGAAAAGATGTTTTCGATCTGACGTCGGGTCTTATATTGATAAGAGTCGAAAAAACTGGGGAAAAATACACTGAGTGCATGTCGCATTTAAACCCCTCGGTGGCAGGAGGATATCGTGCATCACAATTCCATCTGTTGTAAGGAACATCTATCGTCACATTGTATGGTGTCAATAAAATACTAAACATGCGGGATGGTAATGATTTGTAGCAGTGCACCTCCATTGTGTCTTCATTCGATTTCAGCGTGAGAAACATATGAAACTCTCATCTGGACACATAATCGATCTTCACTGATGCTACGGAAAACTTATCAAGCTGCGGAAAAACATATTTGTCAAACATGCATACTGGGAATGATGACATTTTTATAGAAGCATCACGTATGATTACATTTTTGTATAGGAACATCACGTATAGTTTTCTTGAGGCATCAAGTACGATCCTTTTTATAGAAGCATCGCGTATGATTACATTTTTGTATAGGAACATCACGTATAGTTTTCTTAAGGCATCAAGTACGATCTTTTTTATATAAGCATCACGTATGGTTACTTTTTTGTATACGAACATCACGTATAGTTTCCTTGAGACATCAAGTACGATCCTTTTTACAGAAGCATCACGGAGGATTACATTTTTATAGGAGCATCACGTATAGGAACATTTTTCTTGAGGCATCAATTACGATCGGAGGATTACTTTTATAGAAGCATCAAGTAGGATTACATTTTTATAGAAGCATCAAGTAGGATTACATTTTTATAGAAGCATCAAGTAGGATTACATTTTTATAGAAGCATCAAATAGGATTACATTTTTATAGAAGCATCGCGGAGAAATACATTTTTTTAGAAGCATCAGGTAAGATAGCCTTTTTATAGAAGCATCGCTGAGTATTACATTTTTATAGAAACATCAAGTAGGAAGCAACGCAGAGGATTACATTTTTATAGATGCATCAAGTAGGATAAGATTTTTATAGAATCATCAGGTAAGATTACATTTTTATAGAAGCGTCAGGTAGGATTACATTTTTATAGACGCATCAAGCAGGATTAAATTTTTTATAGAAGCATCAAGGAGGATTACACTTTTATAGAAGCATCAAGTGGGATTACAATTTTATCGAAGCATCGCGGTAGATTACATTTTTATAGAAGCATCAAGTAGGCAGCATCGCGGAGAATTACACTTTTATAGAAGCATCAGGTAGGATTACATTTTTATAGAAGCATCGCTGAGGATTACATTTTTATAGAAGCATTAAGTAGGAAGCATCCCAGAGGATTACATTTTTAAAAAAGCATCACGTATGATTACATTTTATAGAAGCATCAGGTAGGATTACATTTTATAGAAGCATCAAGTAGGATTACATTTTACATTTTTCATAGACGCATACATTTTAAGTAGGAATTACATTTTTTCAATAGGAAGCATCAATTACACATTTTATAGAAGCATTACACATCACTGAGGATTACATTTTTAGAAGCATCGCGGAGAATTACATTTTTATAGCATCAAGTAGGATTACACTTTTATAGAAGCATCAAGCATCAAGTCAAGTAGGCATCGCAAGAGGATTACAATTACATTTTATAGAGACGCATCACGTAGGATTACATTTTATACGTAAGATTACATGATTTATATAAAGAAGCATCACGTATTAAGCATCACATATGTTTCTGCTGTTTCCTTCATTGATCTTATTCAACAAACAAAATGATAGAAGTTGGAGACAAACTATTTCCTGTGAAGTAAATTAACCTATTTCTGGTCAATAGTGCTCCAGTACTACCAACAGGAAGCAGCTTATCACTAATAACGTATTTGTATAAACACAAGAGTAGTGAAAAAGCTTTAGGCAGGTAAATGCATCCGTCTTAATCCACCAATGTTCATTTTCCAGAATTTGATTACTTGGTACATTAGTGGATGAAAAACAGTGATTCACCTGTCCCTCCAGTGTATAAATAATAACCGGCCCCTTAAATCCACCTTTGGGCCCCAGAGTTCGCGAGTGGATTAGTGAATATGTATCAGTGGGCTTTGTTAACATGGGTTCACTTATCTCATGGCGTGTCAGCTTGACTCAAACGCAAACTCTTTATTCTCTACAAACCGCCAACGGCGGTACATGAGATAAACGTATATACATTTACATAGTATACAAGACAGCAGCTTACACGATAGCAAGATATAAGATAACAACAATATTTCATTTTTTAAATGCATTAAATATATGATTCAGTAATAAGAAAGGCCTTTAAGGTCGCTCATGCTGGTAGTAGACAAGAGTTTCTTAAAGATGGACAAATTTGGAAATTCTAGGTATTTAGTGTTCAGAGACTGACGTCGCAGTTGGAGAAAAGCTTCACATGTGGGGCAAACTTTAACAGCTGCAGGTCTTTGATGATTACCATATTGGTTAAACCGTATGGTGATAAACCAAAGAACAGGGATTCGAACGCACCTGTAGCATGGGCGTTAGACAACTGGGGCCACCCTTGCCCGCTGGTCATGACAGGGCGGGATGACCACTGGTCAGGTGAGGGTTCAGGTTTCTATGTTTGGTCAGCCGTGGAGATAAAGAATCTAAAGAATGTATAATCTGGCAGAAATCTTTTCGTGACGGTGTTTGGTCATTGTACTCAAAAACTACAAGTACGATCGTATTCTAATTTGGCATGATCCATTATAATTGTTCTACTATTGTGACTTTTTATTTTCATGAATTATGATTTAATAATAAAAAAGTTGTTTAACAAACTATCATTAAAATATTGACACATTTCACTACTTGTTACGAGGGAGGAGTGCAGAGAGAGGAAATATGGTGCAGAGAGAGGGTGCTATTGATTCATTTACCTGTGCTGAGCCTTTCTCTTACACCTGGCTGTTCTCTCTACACTCCTCCCTCGTAACAAATAGTGAACTGTGTTTTCTGCCAGACGATACCTCTCAAGGCAAACCAAAGCTCGATGCCCTGTTAGAGAATTCCCGGCACATTCTCATAGGTTGGGGGTTGTCTTGCATTATAAGCATTCATGAGTGCATGTTCGGTTTGTTTCAGCTGACCGACATATAGCTGGAATATTGCTGAGTGCGGTGTCAAACACCACACACAATCCGCAGAAATGGTCTATATTTATATTTACGATCTTTACTCTTCCACAACCACAACATCAATTACAGTTATCAGGTACAGGACAACCTACATGAATGTACAATTACAGTAATACAGTAGATGACAGCCTACATGTATGTACAATTACAGTAATACAGTAGATGACAGCCTACATGTATGTACAATTACAGTAATACAGTAGATGACAGCCTACATGTATGTACAATTACAGTAATCCAGTAGATGACAGCCTACATGTATGTACAATTACAGTAATCCAGTAGATGACAGCCTACATGTATGTACAATTACAGTAATCCAGTAGATGACAGCCTACATGTATGTACAATAACAGTGAATCAGTAGATGACAGCCTACATGTTTGTACAATTACAGTAATACAGTAGATGACAGCCTACATGTATGTACAATTACAGTAATCCAGTAGATGACAGCCTACATGTATGTACAATTACAGTAATACAGTAGATGACAGCCTACATGTATACAATTACAGTAATACAGTAGATGACAGCCTACATGTATGTACAATTACAGTAATACAGTAGATGACAGCCTACATGTATGTACAATTACAGTAAGATGACAGCCTACAGTAGATGACAGTAATACAGACCTACATGTTTGTACAATTACAGTAATACAGTAGATGACAGCCTACATGTATGTACAATTACAGTAATACAGTAGATGACAGCCTACATGTATGTACAATTACAGTAATACAGTAGATGACAGCCTACATGTATGTACAATTACAGTAATACAGTAGATGACAGCCTACATGTATGTACAATTACAGTAATACAGTAGATGACAGCCTACATGTATGTACAATTACAGTAATACAGTAGATGACAGCCTACATGTATGTACAATTACAGTAATCCAGTAGATGACAGCCTACATGTATGTACAATTACAGTAGTAGATGACAGCCTACATGTATGTACAATTACAGTAATACAGTAGATGACAGCCTACATGTACAATTACAGCCTACATGTATGTACAATTACAGTGAATCAGTAGATGACAGCCTACATGTATGTACAATTACAGTAATACAGTAGATGACAGCCTACATGTATGTACAATTACAGTAATCCAGTAGATGACAGCCTACATGTATGTACAATTACAGTAATACAGTAGATGACAGCCTACATGTATGTACAATTACAGTAATCCAGTAGATGACAGCCTACATGTATGTACAATTACAGTAATACAGTAGATGACAGCCTACATGTATGTACAATTACAGTAATACAGTAGATGACAGCCTACATGTATGTACAATTACAGTAATCCAGTAGATGACAGCCTACATGTATGTACAATTACAGTAATCCAGTAGATGACAGCCTACATGTATGTACAATTACAGTAATCCAGTAGATGACAGCCTACATGTATGTACAATTACAGTAATCCAGTAGATGACAGCCTACATGTATGTACAATTACAGTAATACAGTAGATGACAGCCTACATGTATGTACAATTACAGTAATACAGTAGATGACAGCCTACATGTATGTACAATTACAGTAATCCAGTAGATGACAGCCTACATGTATGTACAATTACAGTAATACAGTAGATGACAGCCTACATGTATGTATTACAGTACAGTAGATGACATTACATGTACAATTACCAGTAGATGACAGCCTACATGTATGTACAATTACAGTAATCCAGTAGATGACAGCCTACATGTATGTACAATTACAGTAAATCAGTAGATGACAGCCTACATGTATGTACAATTACAGTAATCCAGTAGATGACAGCCTACATGTATGTACAATTACAGTAATACAGTAGATGACAGCCTACATGTATGTACAATTACAGTAATACAGTAGATGACAGCCTACATGTATGTACAATTACAGTAATCCAGTAGATGACAGCCTACATGTATGTACAATTACAGTAATACAGTAGATGACAGCCTACATGTATGTACAATTACAGTAATCCAGTAGATGACAGCCTACATGTATGTACAATTACAGTAATCCAGTAGAGGACAGCCTACATGTATGTACAATTACAGTAATCCAGTAGAGGACAGCCTACATGTATGTACAATTACAGTAATACAGTAGATGACAGCCTACATGTATGTACAATTACAGTAATCCAGTAGATGACAGCCTACATGTATGTACAATAACAGTAAATCAGTAGATGACAGCCTACATGTATGTACAATTACAGTAATACAGTAGATGACAGCCTACATGTATGTACAATTACAGTAATCCAGTAGATGACAGCCTACATGTATGTACAATTACAGTAATCCAGTAGATGACAGCCTACATGTATGTACAATTACAGTAATCCAGTAGATGACAGCCTACATGTATGTACAATTACAGTAATCCAGTAGATGACAGCCTACATGTATGTACAATTACAGTAATCCAGTAGATGACAGCCTACATGTATGTACAATTACAGTAATACAGTAGATGACAGCCTACATGTATGTACAATTACAGTAATCCAGTAGATGACAGCCTACATGTATGTACAATTACAGTAATACAGTAGATGACAGCCTACATGTATGTACAATTACAGTAATCCAGTAGATGACAGCCTACATGTATGTACAATTACAGTAATCCAGTAGATGACAGCCTACATGTATGTACAATTACAGTAATGACAGTAGATGACAGCCTACATGTATGTACAATTACAGTAATACAGTAGATGACAGCCTACATGTATGTACAATTACAGTAATACAGTAGAGATGACAGCCTACATGTATGTACAATTACAGTAATACAGTAGATGACAGCCTACATGTATGTACAATTACAGTAATCCAGTAGATGACAGCCTACATGTATGTACAATTACAGTAATCCAGTAGATGACAGCCTACATGTATGTACAATTACAGTAATCCAGTAGATGACAGCCTACATGTATGTACAATTACAGTAATCCAGTAGATGACAGCCTACATGTATGTACAATTACAGTAATCCAGTAGATGACAGCCTACATGTATGTACAATTACAGTAATCCAGTAGATGACAGCCTACATGTATGTACAATTACATCCAGTAGAGGACAGCCTACATGTATGTACACAATTACAATTACAGTAATCCAGTAGATGACAGCCTACATGTATGTACAATTACAGTAATCCAGTAGATGACAGCCTACATGTATGTACAATTACAGTAATCCAGTAGATGACAGCCTACATGTATGTATGTACAATTACAGTAATCCAGTAGATGACAGCCTACATGTATGTACAATTACAGTAATACAGTAGATGACAGCCTACATGTATGTACAATTACAGTACTCCAGTAGATGACAGCCTACATGTATGTACAATAACAGTAATCCAGTAGATGACAGCCTACATGTATGTATGTACAATTACAGTACTCCAGTAGATGACAGCCTACATGTATGTACAATTACAGTAATCCAGTAGATGACAGCCTACATGTATGTACAATTACAGTAATACAGTAGATGACAGCCTACATGTATGTACAATTACAGTAATCCAGTAGATGACAGCCTACATGTATGTACAATAACAGTAATCCAGTAGATGACAGTATGTACATGTATGTACAATGTACAATAACTACAGTAATCCAGTAGATGACAGCCTACATGTATGTACAATTACAGTAATACAGTAGATGACAGCCTACATGTATGTACAATTACAGTAATACAGTAGATGACAGCCTACATGTATGTACAATTACAGTAATCCAGTAGATGACAGCCTACATGTATGTACAATTACAGTAATCCAGTAGATGACAGCCTACATGTATGTACAATTACAGTAATCCAGTAGATGACAGCCTACATGTATGTACAATTACAGTAATCCAGTAGATGACAGCCTACATGTATGTACAATTACAGTAATCCAGTAGAGGACAGCCTACATGTATGTACAATTACAGTAATCCAGTAGATGACAGCCTACATGTATGTACAATTACAGTAATCCAGTAGATGACAGCCTACATGTATGTACAATTACAGTAATCCAGTAGATGACAGCCTACTACATTACAGTAATCCAGTAGATGACTACATGTATGTACAATTACAGTAATACAGTAGATGACAGCCTACATGTATGTACAATTACAGTAATCCAGTAGATGACAGCCTACATGTATGTACAATTACAGTAATACAGTAGATGACAGCCTACATGTATGTACAATTACAGTAATCCAGTAGATGACAGCCTACATGTATGTACAATTACAGTAATCCAGTAGATGACAGCCTACATGTATGTACAATTACAGTAATCCAGTAGATGACAGCCTACATGTATGTACAATTACAGTAATCCAGTAGAGGACAGCCTACATGTATGTACAATTACAGTGATCAGTAATCCAGTAGATGACAGCCTACATGTATGTACAATTACAGTAATCCAGTAGATGACAGCCTACATGTATGTACAATTACAGTTATCCAGTAGAGGACAGCCTACATGTATGTACAATTACAGTAATCCAGTAGATGACAGCCTACATGTATGTACAATTACAGTAATCCAGTAGAGGACAGCCTACATGTATGTACAATTACAGTAATCCAGTAGATGACAGCCTACATGTATGTACTACAATTACAGTGATCCAGTAGATGACAGCCTACATGTATATACAATTACAGGCGTTGTTCTCTTTTTGCCTGCAGGCATGGTTTAGGATTAAAATCAGTGGACCGAAGTAATCCTTAGAACAATGGGGATTAAGACTATAGATTGTATTAGAAATGAAAGTTTGCCAGCAAATAAGGAGAAGCGGTAAAGTTTATTATGTTATGTTTATTGCATATAATTGCAGCACTCCGCACAAACTGCTCCACGTCGGGGTCGTTGTGGAAGGTTGTCTGAAGTCCATAACGTTGAGCACCATTCCAGACAGCTTGTCTGAAATGGACCATACAGCCTTTCATTTGGCACTGAAAGGATGTCCGTTCACCATTGTGACCAGCTACCTCCATGTATATTGCTGCTGGCTGGACTCGGATATTGAGCAATTGGGCTTCCTCTGTGATGACCTGGAACAATCTGATGTTTGTTGCCTGTTTCTTGTAAGGGAGAAAGGCATACACCAGTGGAAACATTTTGCCATGGAGAAAAGCATGTATCGTATAAATATGATAGAACAGATCTGGACACATGCTGAATGTACCATCACAAAAGTATGTTTCAGCTGCAGCAAGGGGACGAAGGTTATCGGCAGTAGAGAAAATAATCAAATTGTTGTTGTCTTCAGAGTGAAGAAGGAAGCTGTCTCCGGTTGTTGTCTGCTTATAGTTGTCAGGAAGGTTGAAAAAATACATCTTTTTACCTACATATGTCGGAGTTGGAAGGCGGACCGGGACTATCGGATTAACGAGACTAAATTACGTTTATTCAATTTGTTACCAACAAAAGCATGGGATAAAGCCGATTGTCGGATAAACGGAAGTCGGCACTGGTCTGTGGTCTACTTTCACGAGAATAAGTCCATCTTGAGCTTGGCATCGTCTGCTACATGATTGTTGATGTTCCTGTATGTTCTAACAAGGCTGTTGGCAGTTTTTATGGTTGCAGGACAACCTGTCGTACAACATCTGCAGAGGACAGTTTGATTTCTTCTTGATTTCACTCTAAACATCAACATTAAATTTGTTCCCAGAGATTAGCATTCAATGGTTATTAAAACCATTGAGTACTAATCTCTATAGTTATAAAACCATTGAGTACTAATCTCTATAGTTATAAAACCATTGAGTACTAATCTCTATAGTTATAAAACCATTGAGTACTAATCTCTATAGTTATAAAACCATTGAGTACTAATCTCTATAGTTATAAAACCATTAGTTATAAAACCATTGAGTACTAATCTCTATAGTTATAAAACCATTGAGTACTAATCTCTATAGTTATAAAACCATTGAGTACTAATCTCTATAGTTATAAAACCATTGAGTACTAATCTCTATAGTTATAAAACCATTGAGTACTATTCTCTGGGAACAAATTGAACACGTGCCTCTGCCATTGTAGAATGACTTGTCGTAAACTAAATTGCTGTTTTTATTACCCCAATGCCTCATGTCATATTTGATTACTTTCAATGACTGAGTTCACTATAATGATTATGAACTGTGTTCTGTGTGGTCGGTGAGTGAACTCCACTTACTCGAACAGGCTATAATTGGGGGTTAACTTCTTTGAGAGGCATTTTGGAAGTATAGATGAAGCAAAATCAAGTGCTATGGATAGTCAACTTCTTTATTGCAACGAGTGCGACGTTTCGGTGTAGGTACTAACACCGTTATAAAGCAAGTGATGCTTGATAACGGTGTTAGTACCTACACCGAAACGTGTGCTTGATAATTGTGTTAGTACCTACACCGAAACGTCGCACTCATTGCAATAAAGAAGATGACTATCCATAGAACTTGATTTCCTTTATAATTGGGGTGTTCTCTTTTTGCCTGCAGGTATTACAGTAAGCCAGTAAAGAGTCATGCTTCAACAGGCAAAGCAACCAGGAAGCGAATCGCCCTTGACCCAGAAAGCTGTTTACTGTTTTCCTCCACAAAGAAGAGTTCCACCTGTACGTACACCTGAACATCTGTACCTCCTGGAATGGCGTGGATAACCTTAGACGTTCAGCTTCTCGTACAGACGTTCCTGTACGCCGCAAACATTGTGCTGGGACTAGCCGTCGCCGTACCCCTCGGGATTACAATTGTAGGTATCTGTGCCCTCTTTGTAAACTACGCATATTATATACGCATGCGCTCTGTAACACTTGGCATTACGCCATTGTAGCTGCAATACATTGTATGACATTGAACAACTTAAATGAGAAACGCGTAAATGTCCTTTCGCAATATTTGATCGCAATATTTTGTAATGTTTCATGCAAATGCACCCATCATATTTAGCGTTGTGTCACATACGTAGTCATCTTGGTAAAAGTCAGGTAAAGAAGTTAGGTCGCAGTCCACTAAATGTACAAGTCTACAAATGTATGTACTACAGGTCCTTGAATTGTGTGATAACAAAACATCCAAAACAACTACAAAATGGCGATGGTACAACAATGGAGACACGTGCTGGGGTCAGTTAACCTGCCTACCCCCAATCCCAGTGTCAAGTTACGCGTAACACAAGACATACTACATCCCCACCCAGACCGGTATCCATGTACAGTTCTCAGCTGTGTCACGGTGACCCCTCTTAGGAGCGAGTAGGAGACAAGAGGCAAAGGCGAACAGAAAATACAATATAGTCATGCTTTCGCCGTGGGACTAAGGTTCATTTACTATCATCTGTTTATCTGGTCAGACTCATCAATAACTAAGAAAACAAAGGTTTAATGTGGACAGACTTCATCTGGACTTGAAGTAAAAGTATTTGTGAGAAACATTTTATTGGGAAATCTTATGGTAAAAAATATACACAATCAACAGTCGGAAAGATACAACGGGGGGTGAAACTTGCAGTTATATACACGCCAGTATTTTTGTATCTACTACCAATAGATGCACACTTGCGAGGTAAATACAATTACGCTATCTTACCGCCATAGAAATCGGTAGGATTTCATTACTGACATGTTGTAGTCAACACATTTATTTCATTCTTATTTACTTTATCCGAAAGACAGCCTAGTAAAGACGTTAATCCTCTTTCGCAATTTCTACAAGTGAACCAAACATATCAGGGACATGATCAATCAAGCAATAAGCGATGCTGTTGACTTAAGTCTGAATACAATTGTAGTAGGTGACTTCAATATGAATATATTGAAAGACGGTAGACTTAAATGTGATCAACTGCAACTTTTGTATGGACTTTCTCAAATTATCAACGATCCTACTAGGATAACCCAAACATCTAGCACTTTAATTGATCTCATTTTTGTTTCTAGTAATGGCGATATCCTAGAGTCTGGAGTCTTGGATCCTATATGTAGTGACCACTGTCCAATATTTGTTACCATCAAAGAAAAAGACATGGAAACCACCATTTCCAGTTGGTTTCCGTGTGGTTTCCAAAAGTTTCATTGTGGTTTCCATGAAAACTGAAACTGAATTTTGCACCATTTCCGGTTGGTTTCTAGTGCGATTCATTACCAACTCCTCCAAGCCGGATCCAGCTGGTTTCCGTGTTTTCGTTTATTGTAGGTTTCAACCTGGTTTCCGTTTTTTCGTTTATTGTAGGTTTCAGTGAGAAGTGTTAACTACTAAATCTTTGTGAACTGTAAATAATTCTATATTCTACATGTGGACTTCTACCATACAGACAGGTTATATCAGGTTTACATGCAAATGACTTAGGGAAACATATACTTGAGGTTATCCGTGACGCCGAGATAGTTCAAAATAGCATGTTTCTATTTACAAAGCACAACAAATATGTTCGTCGGGGAAAAGATCAAGACGCGTGTATTCGTGAATACAAATACATGACGCGGGCACATTAGCAGTTGCATCAGCCCTTAATATGAGTACACTAAGTGAGGCGGAGGTTCAACCACCATAACCCTCATTGCGGGTGTGTGCTACATGTCAAATGTGTGTACTGAGTATGACGAAATAGGACAGGAATTTGCTAATGTCTAGAAACATAATAGAGGTACAGGCTGTTTCTATAACAGTTTTTACACTGCCACAGTATGCTATTGTCCGGACGGAAATTAGACTCCGGGCAGTAACGCCATAACATGTGTTTGTCGCTTAGCTTTTTGTTCATCGCATACAGATTGCTGTGAATGGTCGTTGACAGAAACAACGTCGTATTTGCATTCATTTATGCATCCATGCTTCCTGTTAGGCAACATGTATGTCATGTTGCGTCTACCGTAAAGTTTTAAACGTTTTAGTTGGAACATATGTACTTGTCCCGACCTAGGTATTAGGCCACATTCACTGTTAAAGCAATTTTGGGGTCTGGCAAGATCAGTCAGCACATTATGCGTCGAACTGAATATACAATATTTGTGTGAATCCAGCCTACATCAAACTGCGCTGTTTGCTCCTCTCGTCAGAGTGTGAACAATACTGTATCCATAAATATAGATTGTATATCCTCGCTACGCTCACGTGTTACAGTTGGTTGGACATGCATATGTATGCAGGCTAACGGTGGTGTCATCCCATTACGCAGACAGCCAGTTCGCAGACACCTTAAAACAACAACATTTACGGTTCAGTGAACAGATAATCTACTACCTGTTACCTACACATTATAATGGAATAGTCCAAATATAAACACAGGAACAAACTGAAGCTATATTATTTATTTTGAAAGATTAACGAAAAGAGTAATTTGAATTTTTATTGCTGCAATATAAAACAGTTTATTTTCATAAACATTTCGGTTTAACCTTCTAGTCTAACGGGAGTCGGCATCGTCATATTGAAAACATTAGCTTAGCTATTAGAAATTGCGACACTGTTGTATCATATAAATCAAATAAAGACAAATGTGAACCTAAATATTATTCATATGGAATAAAGAAGTTATATTTTTTGCACACAATATTAAGATAGATACTGAGTCAAAAAAGAAACTTCACATTCTTTCTTCAGGGCACTATAAAAGAACAAGAGATGGTAAGATGGTTTAATTGTTATTATTTCATTGCTGAGATCTGTGTGATGTACTCGATACACTGACAGTGTCATAATCAGTTCCATTAGGCTACACCGCCGTTCCAAAACATGGGTATACAGAATGTCAAGTCACAAGAATAAAAATGCGAAATTTCTCAGTTCAATATCGTGTATGGCCGCCCCGCGCATTCACCACTGCCAAACACCGTCTCCTCATCGACTGCCTGATGCTTGTGAACACGTGGTTGGGGATTCTGCGCCATTGCTCTTGCAAGGCAGCGCCAAGTTCCTGCAAATTCTGAGGTTGGTTCCTAAGACCACGATGCCTTCTCCCAAGTGCATCCCAAACGTGCTCTATTGGATTAATTAAGGTCAGGGGACCTCGATGGCCAGTCCATGACGTTGATTCCAGCGTTTTGAAGGAAATTTCGTGTCAACATCGCGGTATGCGGCCGAGCATTATCATGCTGGAACTGTAGACCTGGGCCATGAGCCGCCATGAAAGGAACGAGTTCAGGGGTGAGCACCTGGTCGCGGTAAGCAGCAGCTGTGAGGTTTCCACGGATGACCAGAAGTCGGGAACGGTTGTTCCCCACAGAAAGCACCCCACACCATGCAACTTCCGCCCCAGAATCTGTCGACTTCCTGTACACAACATTGGGCATACCGTTCACGACGTCGTCTCCAGACTCTATGCCTGCCGTCCGCGAATCTGAGGGTAAACCTGGATTCATCGCTAAAGACGACTCGATTCCAGTCTCTCTGGGTCCATCGGAGGTGACGTTGGGCCCACAGCAGACGTTGACGTTGATGAAACGGCGTCAAAATTGGCCCACGATATGGACGTCGAGAATGGAGATTGGCAGCCCGCAACCGATTTCGAATGGTCTGTGAGGACAGTCGACCTCTAAACATCTCAGCCCTGGTTCGTGTAGCCGGCAGAAATCTGTCACGTAGGTGACGTAGGACGATTTGACGGTCTTCTGCTCGTGACGTCACACGGACGACCCGACCTTGGGCGATCAGAAGTGGTGCCAGTTTGTTGTAGACGACCTCGCAAGTCATACACAGTACGACGGCTGCTTCCAATTGCTCTTGCGACGTCAATAACTGATCTTCCCGCTTGCAACACGCCAACGGCACGTTCACGTTGCACATTTGACAATCGTGGCATTCAAGTACCGTTTGAACTGTGGTTTAAAAGTGTTTTTTCAATTCTTGAGGCCAATGCAAACACGTGCTTATGAAGAAAACTTCGATGCGAAGATCACGTGATCGACTGCACGTGCAAAACCTGATTTGGCACTAACGTCATTTGCACGACAAATGGATGGGTTTGAGTGGGTTTTGCTTACGTTTTTCTAGAGTCGAAAGATAGGGATCCCATTTCGGATACATAGATGTATCATCAGAGAAAAATTATTCATTATTTTTCAAATTACATTTTGTGAAGTTTCTTTTTTGACTCAGTATATATGACGAGTGCACTTACTTACAATTTATTTAGAATCTATATTTAAAATATGACGCAACATGTGAATGTGGCCATGGATGTGAGAATGTTTTTCATTACTTCCTTGAATGTCCATTGTATACTGCTCAAAGACATAAACAACTGCCTCTTGTCATTGAACAACACAAGATCATGCGTGCCGATCCACAAAGCGTTCGTAACAGACAGACATTGTTTATTATCAGACACATTATACTCCGACTCCGAGACGACCATTAATGCCGAGCGCCAGACAGTAATCAACAAGTACCATATTTTAACGTCTTTTGGTATGACGCGGCCGGGAATGGAACCCGCGACTTTCCGCTCTCCGGGAGAAGAAGAAGAATTTTTTTTTTTATTCTAGTGTCTAGCGATACAGGATAGATTTGCACAAATGCATACAAGTAAAACTCGCCCCGCCAACTATAGGGCCTAATAGACACCATTACCATTAATGTCGACAACAACAAATAATCCGTCCAAGTTACTTGTCGACTGACAGAGGAGTGAGTACAGCTAACAGAACAGCCAGGCGAGGGGCTAGACTGACTGACTGAGTTTGGTTTTACGCCGCTTTTAGCAATATTCCAGGAACATCTCGGCGGGGGACACCAGAAATGGGCTTCACACATTGTACCCATGTGGGGATTCGAACCCGGGTTTTCGGCGTGACGAGCCCACGCTTTAACCACTAGGCTACCCCACCGCCCCGCGAGGGGCTAGAGGTACTAATTAGTGGCTTGTAACAACAGGGGCTAGGGGACAGGGGCTAGGGGACGGGGGCGGGGGCTAGGGCTAGGGAATGATGCCGAATAGATATGGATGTTATATTGAAATGATATATGCGAAATTAATAAAAACAATGAATATATTCTTCTTTATCATTTTTACATTTTGAAAGCACATTCATTGTTAAAAGTACATGGTTGAATTACTAGTAATCGGTTATGTGTTTCAAATGTATTAGATCTATTTATTATTAATTATATAATGTGGAAAACAATCATTTTCTAGTTTCTATAACTGGGCGTTCAGTTTATTTCCAGCATACAACAGGAGAAAATGGGACCAACTCATCGAATTATACGTCATCAAATTTGCTAAAGTAAAGATGCTTACATGCTTAAGTTCTATATTCAATCAATGTGGTCGTTCAGATCCATGTTTTATGTGTACGATGTCGAGACAATAACGATCTGACACGAAATATCAACGCATATGTCCGTATTGAAAATGGGGTCTGTGTTATTGTTTACATTAGGCCCATGTATAACGATTTTCGTGTCTCGAAACTGCAGAAATAACTATCGATGTTTACCGAAGAGAGGCCAGTGCTAATGCGAGGGTCAGTGGTCAAATATGAAATGACAAATTGAATACGATGAACAGAAAGGTAAAAGAATGACCCACAAGCTCAACACATGTTTTGGGTGAAAAACGCAAGGTTTGATTGAACCGCACGTTAAAATATTCGGGCTGTCCGGTTTTCGATCAGGTTTTTAGCATCGCGGGTGTCACCCCTTGTTTATTTTATGTAACGAGTGTAGCAGTATACTTTTCTAAAATATTAATTTCTTCACCGATTTCGTTCAAATATGAAATATATGTTAATCATAACATATAAAATACAATATAAAATTATTGTCCAAACTG
This sequence comes from Haliotis rubra, assembly GCF_003918875.1. Taxonomy (NCBI): domain Eukaryota; kingdom Metazoa; phylum Mollusca; class Gastropoda; order Lepetellida; family Haliotidae; genus Haliotis; species Haliotis rubra. The sequence continues at coordinate 250,415 of NW_025767010.1, forward strand.
ATTCGAACCCTGTGCGCTGGTGTGTAGAGAGAAACTTCAGATGATAGGTTGTAGTCACAGATCGTGGTGCAAAGTCTGTTACCACAATACCGTTCGCTAGATGCCACAAAAGTAATGGACGTCTTAGGCCTGCATATCTTTCTTTCCACAATAAGCTGACTCAAGGTAACACGACTGAACAGTCTAAGTAAACCTTGGCTCAGTATTATTCGTTACACTGCTATACTGAGTCTAACAAAACCTTGTGGAAGGTCGCGTCAGGTAACCTTTTCAATTGACCAATCAGAACACAGCTTATCAAATCGCGAAAGTTGACATTCGCATATACAATTAATAAAAATAATGAATATATTCTTCTTTATCATTTTTACATTTTTGAAAGCACATTCATTGTTAAAAGTACATGGTTGAATTACTAGTAATCGGTTATGTGTTTCAAATGTATTAGATCTATTTATTATTAATTACATAATGTGGCAAACAATCATTTTCTAGTTTCTCTAACTCGGCGTTCAGTTTATTTCCAGCATACAACAGGAGAAAAGGGACCAAATCATCGAATTATACGTCATCAAATTTGCTAAAATAAAGATGCTTACATGCTTAATATAAGTTCTATATTCAATCAATGTGGTCGTTCAGATCCATGTTTTATGTGTACGATTTCGAGACAATAACGATCTGACACGAAATATCAACGCATATGCCGGTTTTGAAAATGGGGTCTGTGTTATTGTTTACATTACGCCCATGTATAACGATTTTCGTGTCTCGAAACTGCAGAAATAACGTTTTCGTAGATGTACGGAAACTATCGATGTTTACCGAAGAGAGGCCAGTGCTAATGCGAGGGTCAGTGGTCAAATATGAAATGACAAATTGAATACGATGAACAGAAAGGTAAAAGAATGACCCACAAGCTCAACACATGTTTTGGGTGAAAAACGCAAGGTTTGATTGAACCGCACGTTAAAATATTCGGGCTGTCCGGTTTTCGATCAGGTTTTTAGCATCGCGGGTGTCACCCCTTGTTTATTTTATGTAACGAGTGTAGCAGTATACTTTTCTAAAATATTAATTTCTTCACCGATTTCGTTCAAATATGAAATATATGTTAATCATAACATATAAAATACAATATAAAATTATTGTCCAAACTGATTCGAACCCCTGTGCGCTGGTGTGTAGAGAGAAACTTCAGATGATAGGTTGTAGTCACAGATCGTGGTGCAAAGTCTGTTACCACAATACCGTTCGCTAGATGCCACAAAAGTAATGGACGTCTTAGGCCTGCATATCTTTCTTTCCACAATAAGCTGACTCAAGGTAACACGACTGAACAGTCTAAGTAAAAACCTTGGCTCAGTATTATTCGTTACACTGCTATACTGAGTCTAACAAAACCTTGTGGAAGGTCGCGTCAGGTAACCTTTTCAATTGACCAATCAGAACACAGCTTATCAAATCGCGAAAGTTGACATTCGCATATACAATTAATAAAAATAATGAATATATTCTTCTTTATCATTTACATTTTGAAAGCACATTCATTGTTAAAAGTACATGGTTGAATTACTAGTAATCGGTTATGTGTTTCAAATGTATTAGATCTATTTATTATTAATTATATAATGTGGCAAACAATCATTTTCTAGTTTCTCTAACTCGGCGTTCAGTTTATTTCCAGCATACAACAGAGAAAAGGGGACCAAATCATCGAATTATACGTCATCAAATTTGCTAAAATAAAGATGCTTACATGCTTAATATAAGTTCTATATTCAATCAATGTGGTCGTTCAGATCCATGTTTTATGTGTACGATTTCGAGACAATAACGATCTGACACGAAATATCAACGCATATGCCGGTTTTGAAAATGGGGTCTGTGTTATTGTTTACATTACGCCCATGTATAACGATTTTCGTGTCTCGAAACTGCAGAAATAACGTTTTCGTAGATGTACGGAAACTATCGATGTTTACCGAAGAGAGGCCAGTGCTAATGCGAGGGTCAGTGGTCAAATATGAAATGACAAATTGAATACGATGAACAGAAAGGTAAAAGAATGACCCACAAGCTCAACACATGTTTTGGGTGAAAACGCAAGGTTTGATTGAACCGCACGTTAAAATATTCGGGCTGTCCGGTTTTCGATCAGGTTTTAGCATCGCGGGTGTCACCCCTTGTTTATTTTATGTAACGAGTGTAGCAGTATACTTTTTCTAAAATATTAATTTCTTCACCGATTTCGTTCAAATATGAAATATATGTTAATCATAACATATAAAATACAATATAAAATTATTGTCCAAACTGATTCGAACCCCCTGTGCGCTGGTGTAGAGAGAAACTTCAGATGATAGGTTGTAGTCACAGATCGTGGTGCAAAGTCTGTTACCACAATACCGTTCGCTAGATGCCACAAAAGTAATGGACGTCTTAGGCCTGCATATCTTTCTTTCCACAATAAGCTGACTCAAGGTAACACGACTGAACAGTCTAAGTAAACCTTGGCTCAGTATTATTCGTTACACTGCTATACTGAGTCTAACAAAACCTTGTGGAAGGTCGCGTCAGGTAACCTTTTCAATTGACCAATCAGAACACAGCTTATCAAATCGCGAAAGTTGACATTCGCATATACAATTAATAAAAATAATGAATATATTCTTCTTTATCATTTACATTTTTGAAAGCACATTCATTGTTAAAAGTACATGGTTGAATTACTAGTAATCGGTTATGTGTTTCAAATGTATTAGATCTATTTATTATTAATTATATAATGTGGCAAACAATCATTTTCTAGTTTCTCTAACTCGGCGTTCAGTTTATTTCCAGCATACAACAGGAGAAAAGGGGACCAAATCATCGAATTATACGTCATCAAATTTGCTAAAATAAAGATGCTTACATGCTTAATATAAGTTCTATATTCAATCAATGTGGTCGTTCAGATCCATGTTTTATGTGTACGATTTCGAGACAATAACGATCTGACACGAAATATCAACGCATATGCCGGTTTTGAAAATGGGGTCTGTGTTATTGTTTACATTACGCCCATGTATAACGATTTTCGTGTCTCGAAACTGCAGAAATAACGTTTTCGTAGATGTACGGAAACTATCGATGTTTACCGAAGAGGCCAGTGCTAATGCGAGGGTCAGTGGTCAAATATGAAATGACAAATTGAATACGATGAACAGAAAGGTAAAAGAATGACCCACAAGCTCAACACATGTTTTGGGTGAAAAACGCAAGGTTTGATTGAACCGCACGTTAAAATATTCGGGCTGTCCGGTTTTCGATCAGGTTTTTAGCATCGCGGGTGTCACCCCTTGTTTATTTTATGTAACGAGTGTAGCAGTATACTTTTCTAAAATATTAATTTCTTCACCGATTTCGTTCAAATATGAAATATATGTTAATCATAACATATAAAATACAATATAAAATTATTGTCCAAACTGATTCGAACCCCTGTGCGCTGGTGTGTAGAGAGAAACTTCAGATGATAGGTTGTAGTCACAGATCGTGGTGCAAAGTCTGTTACCACAATACCGTTCGCTAGATGCCACAAAAGTAATGGACGTCTTAGGCCTGCATATCTTTCTTTCCACAATAAGCTGACTCAAGGTAACACGACTGAACAGTCTAAGTAAACCTTGGCTCAGTATTATTCGTTACACTGCTATACTGAGTCTAACAAAACCTTGTGGAAGGTCGCGTCAGGTAACCTTTTCAATTGACCAATCAGAACACAGCTTATCAAATCGCGAAAGTTGACATTCGCATATACAATTAATAAAAATAATGAATATATTCTTCTTTATCATTTACATTTTTGAAAGCACATTCATTGTTAAAAGTACATGGTTGAATTACTAGTAATCGGTTATGTGTTTCAAATGTATTAGATCTATTTATTATTAATTATATAATGTGGCAAACAATCATTTTCTAGTTTCTCTAACTCGGCGTTCAGTTTATTTCCAGCATACAACAGGAGAAAAGGGGACCAAATCATCGAATTATACGTCATCAAATTTGCTAAAAAATAAAGATGCTTACATGCTTAATATAAGTTCTATATTCAATCAATGTGGTCGTTCAGATCCATGTTTTATGTGTACGATTTCGAGACAATAACGATCTGACACGAAATATCAACGCATATGCCGGTTTTGAAAATGGGGTCTGTGTTATTGTTTACATTACGCCCATGTATAACGATTTTCGTGTCTCGAAACTGCAGAAATAACGTTTTCGTAGATGTACGGAAACTATCGATGTTTACCGAAGAGAGGCCAGTGCTAATGCGAGGGTCAGTGGTCAAATATGAAATGACAAATTGAATACGATGAACAGAAAGGTAAAAAGAATGACCCACAAGCTCAACACACATGTTTTGGGTGAAAACGCAAGGTTTGATTGAACCGCACGTTAAAATATTCGGGCTGTCCGGTTTTCGATCAGGTTTTTAGCATCGCGGGTGTCACCCCTTGTTTATTTTATGTAACGAGTGTAGCAGTATACTTTTCTAAAATATTAATTTCTTCACCGATTTCGTTCAAATATGAAATATATGTTAATCATAACATATAAAATACAATATAAAATTATTGTCCAAACTGATTCGAACCCCTGTGCGCTGGTGTGTAGAGAGAAACTTCAGATGATAGGTTGTAGTCACAGATCGTGGTGCAAAGTCTGTTACCACAATACCGTTCGCTAGATGCCACAAAAGTAATGGACGTCTTAGGCCTGCATATCTTTCTTTCCACAATAAGCTGACTCAAGGTAACACGACTGAACAGTCTAAGTAAACCTTGGCTCAGTATTATTCGTTACACTGCTATACTGAGTCTAACAAAACCTTGTGGAAGGTCGCGTCAGGTAACCTTTTCAATTGACCAATCAGAACACAGCTTATCAAATCGCGAAAGTTGACATTCGCATATACAATTAATAAAAATAATGAATATATTCTTCTTTATCATTTTTACATTTTTGAAAGCACATTCATTGTTAAAAGTACATGGTTGAATTACTAGTAATCGGTTATGTGTTTCAAATGTATTAGAACTATTTATTATTACTTGTTTGAGTGGCATTTTAGAAGTTGAGACGTACAATATAGAACAAGTTTTATGGATAACAACTTCTTTATTTCGTGAGTGCGACGTTTCGATACAGATTCTTGTACCGAGTCAGCCGACTCCTGAAACAACAGGCAGGCATAGACACAACCTTCTCAGCGTCCTCCAGCCTCAACAACCTCCTCCATGCCAACGGAAGAAAACAACCCACCGTCAACAACAACAACCCGAAATGTGTTATTTACAAAATAAACTGTGATTGTGGACAATGCTACATAGGTGAAACATCCCGACCCATCAACACCCGAGTCAAAGAACATCGCACCTCTGTTGCTAATTCCGACACCAAGTCAGCTATCTCTGACCACATCAAAGCTAACCCCAATCATCAAATAGAGTGGCCCGACATCACCATTCTCGCCAACAACCAAACGGACTTCACTAAACGCAAGCTCACAGAAGCCATTCACATCAAACGCCACAAGCCCACCATCAACCGTGACCAAGGATACTTCATTCCATCAGCTTATGATCCACTCCTCCACCAAGCCCAATCTATTGTATAAACATCGCATCTATTGTTTAAACATCTCATTGTAACTACATCTCTGGCTTCCATTCACTATCCTTTGTGTACTCACTGGCTTCTTCAGCTTACTGCTTAGCCAATCATGGCAATTATGTTGTTTCCTTTGTCTATTATGTTGTTTCATTGTTATATACAGTATATATATGCAGCTCCTACACTTCATGTATCACTCTTTGCTTGACAACGGTACAAGAATCTGTATCGAAACGTCGCACTCACGAAATAAAGAAGTTGTTATCCATAAAACTTGTTCTATATTGTATTTATTATTAATTATATAATGTGGCAAACAATCATTTTCTAGTTTCTCTAACTCGGCGTTCAGTTTATTTCCAGCATACAACAGGAGAAAAGGGGACCAAATCATCGAATTATACGTCATCAAATTTGCTAAAATAAAGATGCTTACATGCTTAATATAAGTTCTATATTCAATCAATGTGATCCATGTTTTATGTGTACGATTTCGAGACAATAACGATCTGACACGAAATATCAACGCATATGCCGGTTTTGAAAATGGGGTCTGTGTTACTGTTTACATTACGCCCATGTATAACGATTTTCGTGTCTCGAAACTGCAGAAATAACGTTTTCGTAGATGTACGGAAACTATCGATGTTTACCGAAGAGAGGCCAGTGCTAATGCGAGGGTCAGTGGTCAAATATGAAATGACAAATTGAATACGATGAACAGAAAGGTAAAAGAATGACCCACAAGCTCAACACATGTTTTGGGTGAAAAACGCAAGGTTTGATTGAACCGCACGTTAAAATATTCGGGCTGTCCGGTTTTCGATCAGGTTTTAGCATCGCGGGTGTCACCCCTTGTTTATTTTTATGTAACGAGTGTAGCAGTATACTTTTTCTAAAATATTAATTTCTTCACCGATTTCGTTCAAATATGAAATATATGTTAATCATAACATATAAAATACAATATAAAATTATTGTCCAAACTGATTCGAACCCCTGTGCGCTGGTGTGTAGAGAGAAACTTCAGATGATAGGTTGTAGTCACAGATCGTGGTGCAAAGTCTGTTACCACAATACCGTTCGCTAGATGCCACAAAAGTAATGGACGTCTTAGGCCTGCATATATTTCTTTCCACAATAAGCTGACTCAAGGTAACACGACTGAACAGTCTAAGTAAACCTTGGCTCAGTATTATTCCGTTACACTGCTATACTGAGTCTAACAAAACCTTGTGGAAGGTCGCGTCAGGTAACCTTTTCAATTGACCAATCAGAACACAGCTTATCAAATCGCGAAAGTTGACATTCGCATATACAATTAATAAAAATAATGAATATATTCTTCTTTAGCATTTTTTACATTTTTGAAAGCACATTCATTGTTAAAAGTACATGGTTGAATTACTAGTAATCGGTTATGTGTTTTAAAATGTATTAGAACTATTTATTATTACTTGTTTGAGTGGCATTTTAGAAGTTGAGACGTACAATATAGAACAAGTTTTATGGATAACAACTTCTTTATTTCGTGAGTGCGACGTTTCGATACAGATTCTTGTACCGAGTCAGCCGACTCCTGAAACAACAGGCAGGCATAGACACAACCTTCTCAGCGTCCTCCAGCCTCAACAACCTCCTCCATGCCAACGGAAGAAAACAACCCACCGTCAACAACAACAACCCGAAATGTGTTATTTACAAAATAAACTGTGATTGTGGACAATGCTACATAGGTGAAACATCCCGACCCATCAACACCCGAGTCAAAGAACATCGCACCTCTGTTGCTAATTCCGACACCAAGTCAGCTATCTCTGACCACATCAAAGCTAACCCCAATCATCAAATAGAGTGGCCCGACATCACCATTCTCGCCAACAACCAAACGGACTTCACTAAACGCAAGCTCACAGAAGCCATTCACATCAAACGCCACAAGCCCACCATCAACCGTGACCAAGGATACTTCATTCCATCAGCTTATGATCCACTCCTCCACCAAGCCCAATCTATTGTATAAACATCGCATCTATTGTTCAAACATCTCATTGTAACTACATCTCTGGCTTCCATTCACTATCCTTTTGTGTACTCACTGGCTTCTTCAGCTTACTGCTTAGCCAATCATGGCAATTATGTTGTTTCCTTTGTCTATTATGTTGTTTCATTGTTATATACAGTATATATATGCAGCTCCTACACTTCATGTATCACTCTTGCTTGACAACGGTACAAGAATCTGTATCGAAACGTCGCACTCACGAAATAAAGAAGTTGTTATCCATAAAACTTGTTCTATATTGTATTTATTATTAATTATATAATGTGGCAAACAATCATTTTTCTAGTTTCTCTAACTCGGCGTTCAGTTTATTTCCAGCATACAACAGGAGAAAAGGGGACCAAATCATCGAATTATACGTCATCAAATTTGCTAAAATAAAGATGCTTACATGCTTAATATAAGTTCTATATTCAATCAATGTGGTCGTTCAGATCCATGTTTTATGTGTACGATTTCGGAGACAATAACGATCTGACACGAAATATCAACGCATATGCCGGTTTTGAAAATGGGGTCTGTGTTATTGTTTACATTACGCCCATGTATAACGATTTTCGTGTCTCGAAACTGCAGAAATAACGTTTTCGTAGATGTACGGAAACTATCGATGTTTACCGAAGAGAGGCCAGTGCTAATGCGAGGGTCAGTGGTCAAATATGAAATGACAAATTGAATACGATGAACAGAAAGGTAAAAGAATGACCCACAAGCTCAACACATGTTTTGGGTGAAAAACGCAAGGTTTGATTGAACCGCACGTTAAAATATTCGGGCTGTCCGGTTTTCGATCAGGTTTTTAGCATCGCGGGTGTCACCCCTTGTTTATTTTATGTAACGAGTGTAGCAGTATACTTTTCTAAAATATTAATTTCTTCACCGATTTCGTTCAAATATGAAATATATGTTAATCATAACATATAAAATACAATATAAAATTATTGTCCAAACTGATTCGAACCCCTCGTGCGCTGCTGTGTAGAGAGAAACTTCAGATGATAGGTTGTAGTCACAGATCGTGGTGCAAAGTCTGTTACCACAATACCGTTCGCCAGATGCCACAAAAGTAATGGACGTCTTAGGCCTGCATATCTTTCTTTTTCCACAATAAGCTGACTCAAGGTAACACGACTGAACAGTCTAAGTAAACCTTGGCTCAGTATTATTCGTTACACTGCTATACTGAGTCTAACAAAACCTTTGTGGAAGGTCGCGTCAGGTAACCTTTTCAATTGACCAATCAGAACACAGCTTATCAAATCGCGAAAGTTGACATTCGCATATACAATTAATAAAAAATAATGAATATATTCTTCTTTATCATTTTTACATTTTTGAAAGCACATTCATTGTTAAAAGTACATGGTTGAATTACTAGTAATCGGTTATGTGTTTCAAATGTATTAGAACTATTTATTATTACTTGTTTGAGTGGCATTTTAGAAGTTGAGACGTACAATATAGAACAAGTTTTATGGATAACAACTTTATTTCGTGAGTGCGACGTTTCGATACAGATTCTTGTACCGAGTCAGCCGACTCCTGAAACAACAGGCAGGCATAGACACAACCTTCTCAGCGTCCTCCAGCCTCAACAACAACCTCCTCCATGCCAACGGAAGAAAACAACCCACCGTCAACAACAACAACCCGAAATGTGTTATTTACAAAATAAACTGTGATTGTGGACAATGCTACATAGGTGAAACATCCCGACCCATCAACACCCGAGTCAAAGAACATCGCACCTCTGTTGCTAATTCCGACACCAAGTCAGCTATCTCTGACCACATCAAAGCTAACCCCAATCATCAAAATAGAGTGGCCCGACATCACCATTCTCGCCAACAACCAAACGGACTTTAATAAACGCAAGCTCACAGAAGCCATTCACATCAAACGCCACAAGCTCCACCATCAACCGTGACCAAGGATACTTCATTCCATCAGCTTATGATCCACTCCTCCACCAAGCCCAATCTATTGTATAAACATCGCATCTATTGTTCAAACATCTCATTGTAACTACATCTCTGGCTTCCATTCACTATCCTTTGTGTACTCACTGGCTTCTTCAGCTTACTGCTTAGCCAATCATGGCAATTATGTTGTTTCCTTTGTCTATTATGTTGTTTCATTGTTATATACAGTATATATATGCAGCTCCTACACTTCATGTATCACTCTTTGCTTGACAACGGTACAAGAATCTGTATCGAAACGTCGCACTCACGAAATAAAGAAGTTGTTATCCATAAACTTGTTCTATATTGTATTTATTATTAATTATATAATGTGGCAAACAATCATTTTCTAGTTTCTCTAACTCGGCGTTCAGTTTATTTCCAGCATACAACAGGAGAAAAGGGGACCAAATCATCGAATTATACGTCATCAAATTTGCTAAAATAAAGATGCTTACATGCTTAATATAAGTTCTATATTCAATCAATGTGGTCGTTCAGATCCATGTTTTATGTGTACGATTTCGAGACAATAACGATCTGACACGAAATATCAACGCATATGCCGGGTTTTGAAAATGGGGGTCTGTGTTATTGTTTACATTACGCCCATGTATAACGATTTTCGTGTCTCGAAACTGCAGAAATAACGTTTTCGTAGATGTACGGAAACTATCGATGTTTACCGAAGAGAGGCCAGTGCTAATGCGAGGGTCAGTGGTCAAATATGAAATGACAAATTGAATACGATTAACAGAAAGGTAAAAGAATGACCCACAAGCTCAACACATGTTTTGGGTGAAAACGCAAGGTTTGATTGAACCGCACGTTAAAATATTCGGGCTGTCCGGTTTTCGATCAGGTTTTTTAGCATCGCGGGTGTCACCCTTGTTTATTTTATGTAACGAGTGTAGCAGTATACTTTTCTAAAATATTAATTTCTTCACCGATTTCGTTCAAATATGAAATATATGTTAATCATAACATATAAAATACAATATAAAATTATTGTCCAAACTGATTCGAACCCCGTGCGCTGCTGTGTAGAGAGAAACTTCAGATGATAGGGTTGTAGTCACAGATCGTGGTGCAAAGTCTGTTACCACAATACCGTTCGCTAGATGCCACAAAAGTAATGGACGTCTTAGGCCTGCATATCTTTCTTTCCACAATAAGCTGACTCAAGGTAACACGACTGAACAGTCTAAGTAAACCTTGGCTCAGTATTATTCGTTACACTGCTATACTGAGTCTAACAAAACCTTGTGGAAGGTCGCGTCAGGTAACCTTTCAATTGACCAATCAGAACACAGCTTTATCAAATCGCGAAAGTTGACATTCGCATATACAATTAATAAAAATAATGAATATATTCTTCTTTATCATTTTTACATTTTTGAAAGCACATTCATTGTTAAAAGTACATGGTTGAATTACTAGTAATCGGTTATGTGTTTTAAATGTATTAGAACTATTTATTATTACTTGTTTGAGTGGCATTTTAGAAGTTGAGACGTACAATATAGAACAAGTTTTATGGATAACAACTTCTTTTATTTCGTGAGTGCGACGTTTCGATACAGATTCTTGTACCGAGTCAGCCGACTCCTGAAACAACAGGCAGGCATAGACACAACCTTCTCAGCGTCCTCCAGCCTCAACAACCTCCTCCATGCCAACGGAAGAAAACAACCCACCGTCAACAACAACAACCCGAAATGTGTTATTTACAAAATAAACTGTGATTGTGGACAATGCTACATAGGTGAAACATCCCGACCCATCAACACCCGAGTCAAAGAACATCGCACCTCTGTTGCTAATTCCGACACCAAGTCAGCTATCTCTGACCACATCAAAGCTAACCCCAATCATCAAATAGAGTGGCCCGACATCACCATTCTCGCCAACAACCAAACGGACTTTAATAAACGCAAGCTCACAGAAGCCATTCACATCAAACGCCACAAGCCCACCATCAACCGTGACCAAGGATACTTCATTCCATCAGCTTATGATCCACTCCTCCACCAAGCCCAATCTATTGTATAAACATCGCATCTATTGTTCAAACATCTCATTGTAACTACATCTCTGGCTTCCATTCACTATCCTTTGTGTACTCACTGGCTTCTTCAGCTTACTGCTTAGCCAATCATGGCAATTATGTTGTTTCCTTTGTCTATTATGTTGTTTCATTGTTATATACAGTATATATATGCAGCTCCTACACTTCATGTATCACTCTTGCTTGACAACGGTACAAGAATCTGTATCGAAACGTCGCACTCACGAAATAAAGAAGTTGTTATCCATAAAACTTGTTCTATATTGTATTTATTATTAATTATATAATGTGGCAAACAATCATTTTCTAGTTTTCTCTAACTCGGCGTTCAGTTTATTTCCAGCATACAACAGGAGAAAAGGGGACCAAATCATCGAATTATACGTCATCAAATTTGCTAAAATAAAGATGCTTACATGCTTAATATAAGTTCTATATTCAATCAATGTGGTCGTTCAGATCCATGTTTTATGTGTAATGATTTCGAGACAATAACGATCTGACACGAAATATCAACGCATATGCCGGTTTTGAAAATGGGGTCTGTGTTATTGTTTACATTACGCCCATGTATAACGATTTTCGTGTCTCGAAACTGCAGAAATAACGTTTTCGTAGATGTACGGAAACTATCGATGTTTACCGAAGAGAGGCCAGTGCTAATGCGAGGGTCAGTGGTCAAATATGAAATGACAAATTGAATACGATGAACAGAAAGGTAAAAGAATGACCCACAAGCTCAACACATGTTTTGGGTGAAAAACGCAAGGTTTGATTGAACCGCACGTTAAAATATTCGGGCTGTCCGGTTTTCGATCAGGTTTTTAGCATCGCGGGTGTCACCCCTTGTTAATTTTATGTAACGAGTGTAGCAGTATACTTTTCTAAAATATTAATTTCTTCACCGATTTCGTTCAAATATGAAATATATGTTAATCATAACATATAAAATACAATATAAAATTATTGTCCAAACTGATTCGAACCCCTGTGCGCTGCTGTGTAGAGAGAAACTTCAGATGATAGGTTGTAGTCACAGATCGTGGTGCAAAGTCTGTTACCACAATACCGTTCGCTAGATGCCACAAAAGTAATGGACGTCTTAGGCCTGCATATCTTTCTTTCCACAATAAGCTGACTCAAGGTAACACGACTGAACAGTCTAAGTAAACCTTGGCTCAGTATTATTCGTTACACTGCTATACTGAGTCTAACAAAACCTTGTGGAAGGTCGCGTCAGGTAACCTTTTCAATTGACCAATCAGACACAGCTTTATCAAATCGCGAAAGTTGACATTCGCATATACAATTAATAAAAATAATGAATATATTCTTCTTTATCATTTTACATTTTTGAAAGCACATTCATTGTTAAAAGTACATGGTTGAATTACTAGTAATCGGTTATGTGTTTCAAATGTATTAGAACTATTTATTATTACTTGTTTGAGTGGCATTTTAGAAGTTGAGACGTACAATATAGAACAAGTTTTATGGATAACAACTTCTTTATTTCGTGAGTGCGACGTTTCGATACAGATTCTTGTACCGAGTCAGCCGACTCCTGAAACAACAGGCAGGCATAGACACAACCTTCTCAGCGTCCTCCAGCCTCAACAACCTCCTCCATGCCAACGGAAGAAAACAACCCACCGTCAACAACAACAACCCGAAATGTGTTATTTACAAAATAAACTGTGATTGTGGACAATGCTACATAGGTGAAACATCCCGACCCATCAACACCCGAGTCAAAGAACATCGCACCTCTGTTGCTAATTCCGACACCAAGTCAGCTATCTCTGACCACATCAAAGCTAACCCCAATCATCAAATAGAGTGGCCCGACATCACCATTCTCGCCAACAACCAAACGGACTTTAATAAACGCAAGCTCACAGAAGCCATTCACATCAAACGCCACAAGCCCACCATCAACCGTGACCAAGGATACTTCATTCCATCAGCTTATGATCCACTCCTCCACCAAGCCCAATCTATTGTATAAACATCGCATCTATTGTTCAAACATCTCATTGTAACTACATCTCTGGCTTCCATTCACTATCCTTTGTGTACTCACTGGCTTCTTCAGCTTACTGCTTAGCCAATCATGGCAATTATGTTGTTTCCTTTGTCTATTATGTTGTTTCATTGTTATATACAGTATATATATGCAGCTCCTACACTTCATGTATCACTCTTGCTTGACAACGGTACAAGAATCTGTATCGAAACGTCGCACTCACGAAATAAAGAAGTTGTTATCCATAAAACTTGTTCTATATTGTATTTATTATTAATTATATAATGTGGCAAACAATCATTTTCTAGTTTCTCTAACTCGGCGTTCAGTTTATTTCCAGCATACAACAGGAGAAAAGGGGACCAAATCATCGAATTATACGTCATCAAATTTGCTAAAATAAAGATGCTTACATGCTTAATATAAGTTCTATATTCAATCAATGTGGTCGTTCAGATCCATGTTTTATGTGTACGATTTCGAGACAATAACGATCTGACACGAAATATCAACGCATATGCCGGTTTTGAAAATGGGGTCTGTGTTATTGTTTACATTACGCCCATGTATAACGATTTTCGTGTCTCGAAACTGCAGAAATAACGTTTTCGTAGATGTACGGAAACTATCGATGTTTACCGAAGAGAGGCCAGTGCTAATGCGAGGGTCAGTGGTCAAATATGAAATGACAAATTGAATACGATGAACAGAAAGGTAAAAGAATGACCCACAAGCTCAACACATGTTTTGGGTGAAAAACGCAAGGTTTGATTGAACCGCACGTTAAAATATTCGGGCTGTCCGGTTTTCGATCAGGTTTTTAGCATCGCGGGTGTCACCCCTTGTTAATTTTATGTAACGAGTGTAGCAGTATACTTTTCTAAAATATTAATTTCTTCACCGATTTCGTTCAAATATGAAATATATGTTAATCATAACATATAAAATACAATATAAAATTATTGTCCAAACTGATTCGAACCCCCTGTGCGCTGGTGTGTAGAGAGAAACTTCAGATGATAGGTTGTAGTCACAGATCGTGGTGCAAAGTCTGTTACCACAATACCGTTCGCTAGATGCCACAAAAGTAATGGACGTCTTAGGCCTGCATATCTTTCTTTCCACAATAAGCTGACTCAAGGTAACACGACTGAACAGTCTAAGTAAACCTTGGCTCAGTATTATTCGTTACACTGCTATACTGAGTCTAACAAAACCTTGTGGAAGGTCGCGTCAGGTAACCTTTTCAATTGACCAATCAGAACACAGCTTATCAAATCGCGAAAGTTGACATTCGCATATACAATTAATAAAAAATAATGAATATATTCTTCTTTAGCATTTTACATTTTTGAAAGCACATTCATTGTTAAAAGTACATGGTTGAATTACTAGTAATCGGTTATGTGTTTCAAATGTATTAGAACTATTTATTATTACTTGTTTGAGTGGCATTTTAGAAGTTGAGACGTACAATATAGAACAAGTTTTATGGATAACAACTTCTTTATTTCGTGAGTGCGACGTTTCGATACAGATTCTTGTACCGAGTCAGCCGACTCCTGAAACAACAGGCAGGCATAGACACAACCTTCTCAGCGTCCTCCAGCCTCAACAACCTCCCTCCATGCCAACGGAAGAAAAACAACCCACCGTCAACAACAACAACCCGAAATGTGTTATTTACAAAATAAACTGTGATTGTGGACAATGCTACATAGGTGAAACATCCCGACCCATCAACACCCGAGTCAAAGAACATCGCACCTCTGTTGCTAATTCCGACACCAAGTCAGCTATCTCTGACCACATCAAAGCTAACCCCAATCATCAAATAGAGTGGCCCGACATCACCATTCTCGCCAACAACCAAACGGACTTTAATAAACGCAAGCTCACAGAAGCCATTCACATCAAACGCCACAAGCCCACCATCAACCGTGACCAAGGATACTTCATTCCATCAGCTTATGATCCACTCCTCCACCAAGCCCAATCTATTGTATAAACATCGCATCTATTGTTCAAACATCTCATTGTAACTACATCTCTGGCTTCCATTCACTATCCTTTGTGTACTCACTCGGCTTCTTCAGCTTACTGTTTAGCCAATCATGGCAATTATGTTGTTTCCTTTGTCTATTATGTTGTTTCATTGTTATATACAGTATATATATGCAGCTCCTACACTTCATGTATCACTCTTGCTTGACAACGGTACAAGAATCTGTATCGAAACGTCGCACTCACGAAATAAAGAAGTTGTTATCCATAAACTTGTTCTATATTGTATTTATTATTAATTATATAATGTGGCAAACAATCATTTTCTAGTTTCTCTAACTCGGCGTTCAGTTTATTTCCAGCATACAACAGGAGAAAAGGGGACCAAATCATCGAATTATACGTCATCAAATTTGCTAAAATAAAGATGCTTACATGCTTAATATAAGTTCTATATTCAATCAATGTGGTCGTTCAGATCCATGTTTTATGTGTACGATTTCGAGACAATAACGATCTGACACGAAATATCAACGCATATGCCGGTTTTGAAAATGGGGTCTGTGTTATTGTTTACATTACGCCCATGTATAACGATTTTCGTGTCTCGAAACTGCAGAAATAACGTTTTCGTAGATGTACGGAAACTATCGATGTTTACCGAAGAGAGGCCAGTGCTAATGCGAGGGTCAGTGGTCAAATATGAAATGACAAATTGAATACGATGAACAGAAAGGTAAAAGAATGACCCACAAGCTCAACACATGTTTTGGGTGAAAACGCAAGGTTTGATTGAACCGCACGTTAAAATATTCGGGCTGTCCGGTTTTCGATCAGGTTTTAGCATCGCGGGTGTCACCCCTTGTTTATTTTATGTAACGAGTGTAGCAGTATACTTTTCTAAAATATTAATTTCTTCACCGATTTCGTTCAAATATGAAATATATGTTAATCATAACATATAAAATACAATATAAAATTATTGTCCAAACTGATTCGAACCCCTGTGCGCTGCTGTGTAGAGAGAAACTTCAGATGATAGGTTGTAGTCACAGATCGTGGTGCAAAGTCTGTTACCACAATACCGTTCGCTAGATGCCACAAAAGTAATGGACGTCTTAGGCCTGCATATCTTTCTTTCCACAATAAGCTGACTCAAGGTAACACGACTGAACAGTCTAAGTAAAACCTTGGCTCAGTATTATTCGTTACACTGCTATACTGAGTCTAACAAAACCTTGTGGAAGGTCGCGTCAGGTAACCTTTTCAATTGACCAATCAGAACACAGCTTATCAAATCGCGAAAGTTGACATTCGCATATACAATTAATAAAAATAATGAATATATTCTTCTTTAGCATTTTTACATTTTTGAAAGCACATTCATTGTTAAAAGTACATGGTTGAATTACTAGTAATCGGTTATGTGTTTCAAATGTATTAGAACTATTTTTATTATTACTTGTTTGAGTGGCATTTTAGAAGTTGAGACGTACAATATAGAACAAGTTTTATGGATAACAACTTCTTTATTTCGTGAGTGCGACGTTTCGATACAGATTCTTGTACCGAGTCAGCCGACTCCTGAGGAAACAACAGGCAGGCATAGACACAACCTTCTCAGCGTCCTCCAGCCTCAACAACCTCCCTCCATGCCAACGGAAGAAAACAACCCACCGTCAACAACAACAACCCGAAATGTGTTATTTACAAAATAAACTGTGATTGTGGACAATGCTACATAGGTGAAACATCCCGACCCATCAACACCCGAGTCAAAGAACATCGCACCTCTGTTGCTAATTCCGACACCAAGTCAGCTATCTCTGACCACATCAAAGCTAACCCCAATCATCAAATAGAGTGGTCCGACATCACCATTCTCGCCAACAACCAAACGGACTTCACTAAACGCAAGCTCACAGAAGCCATTCACATCAAACGCCACAAGCCCACCATCAACCGTGACCAAGGATACTTCATTCCATCAGCTTATGATCCACTCCTCCACCAAGCCCAATCTATTGTATAAACATCGCATCTATTGTTCAAACATCTCATTGTAACTACATCTCTGGCTTCCATTCACTATCCTTTGTGTACTCACTGGCTTCTTCAGCTTACTGCTTAGCCAATCATGGCAATTATGTTGTTTCCTTTGTCTATTATGTTGTTTCATTGTTATATACAGTATATATATGCAGCTCCTACACTTCATGTATCACTCTTGCTTGACAACGGTACAAGAATCTGTATCGAAACGTCGCACTCACGAAATAAAGAAGTTGTTATCCATAAAACTTGTTCTATATTGTATTTATTATTAATTATATAATGTGGCAAACAATCATTTTCTAGTTTCTCTAACTCGGCGTTCAGTTTATTTCCAGCATACAACAGGAGAAAAGGGGACCAAATCATCGAATTATACGTCATCAAATTTGCTAAAATAAAGATGCTTACATGCTTAATATAAGTTCTATATTCAATCAATGTGGTCGTTCAGATCCATGTTTTATGTGTACGATTTCGAGACAATAACGATCTGACACGAAATATCAACGCATATGCCGGTTTTGAAAATGGGGTCTGTGTTATTGTTTACATTACGCCCATGTATAACGATTTTCGTGTCTCGAAACTGCAGAAATAACGTTTTCGTACAAAACTAAAAGATGTACGGAAACTATCGATGTTTACCGAAGAGAGGCCAGTGCTAATGCGAGGGTCAGTGGTCAAATATGAAATGACAAATTGAATACGATGAACAGAAAGGTAAAAGAATGACCCACAAGCTCAACACATGTTTTGGGTGAAAAACGCAAGGTTTGATTGAACCGCACGTTAAAATATTCGGGCTGTCCGGTTTTCGATCAGGTTTTTAGCATCGCGGGTGTCACCCCTTGTTTATTTTATGTAACGAGTGTAGCAGTATACTTTTCTAAAATATTAATTTCTTCACCGATTTCGTTCAAATATGAAATATATGTTAATCATAACATATAAAATACAATATAAAAATTATTGTCCAAACTGATTCGAACCCTGTGCGCTGGTGTGTAGAGAGAAACTTCAGATGATAGGTTGTAGTCACAGATCGTGGTGCAAAGTCTGTTACCACAATACCGTTCGCTAGATGCCACAAAAGTAATGGACGTCTTAGGCCTGCATATCTTTCTTTCCACAATAAGCTGACTCAAGGTAACACGACTGAACAGTCTAAGTAAACCTTGGCTCAGTATTATTCGTTACACTGCTATACTGAGTCTAACAAAACCTTGTGGAAGGTCGCGTCAGGTAACCTTTTCAATTGATCAATCAGAACACAGCTTATCAAATCGCGAAAGTTGACATTCGCATATACAATTAATAAAAATAATGAGTATATTCTTCTTTAGCATTTTTACATTTTTGAAAGCACATTCATTGTTAAAAGTACATGGTTGAATTACTAGTAATCGGTTATGTGTTTCAAATGTATTAGAACTATTTATTATTAATTATATAATGTGGCAAACAATCATTTTCTAGTTTCTCTAACTCGGCGTTCAGTTTATTTCCAGCATACAACAGGAGAAAAGGGGACCAAATCATCGAATTATACGTCATCAAATTTGCTAAAATAAAGATGCTTACATGCTTAATATAAGTTCTATATTCAATCAATGTGGTCGTTCAGATCCATGTTTTATGTGTACGATTTCGAGACAATAACGATCTGACACGAAATATCAACGCATATGCCGGTTTTGGAAAATGGGGTCTGTGTTATTGTTTACATTACGCCCATGTATAACGATTTTCGTGTCTCGAAACTGCAGAAATAACGTTTTCGTACAAAACTAAAAGATGTACGGAAACTATCGATGTTTACCGAAGAGAGGCCAGTGCTAATGCGAGGGTCAGTGGTCAAATATGAAATGACAAATTGAATACGATGAACAGAAAGGTAAAAGAATGACCCACAAGCTCAACACATGTTTTGGGTGAAAAACGCAAGGTTTGATTGAACCGCACGTTAAAATATTCGGGCTGTCCGGTTTTCGATCAGGTTTTAGCATCGCGGGTGTCACCCTTGTTTATTTTATGTAACGAGTGTAGCAGTATACTTTTTCTAAAATATTAATTTCTTCACCGATTTCGTTCAAATATGAAATATATGTTAATCATAACATATAAAATACAATATAAAATTATTGTCCAAACTGATTCGAACCCCTGTGCGCTGGTGTGTAGAGAGAAACTTCAGATGATAGGTTGTAGTCACAGATCGTGGTGCAAAGTCTGTTACCACAATACCGTTCGCTAGATGCCACAAAGTAATGGACGTCTTAGGCCTGCATATCTTTCTTTCCACAATAAGCTGACTCAAGGTAACACGACTGAACAGTCTAAGTAAACCTTGGCTCAGTATTATTCGTTACACTGCTATACTGAGTCTAACAAAACCTTGTGGAAGGTCGCGTCAGGTAACCTTTTCAATTGATCAATCAGAACACAGCTTATCAAATCGCGAAAGTTGACATTCGCATATACAATTAATAAAAATAATGAGTATATTCTTTCTTTAGCATTTTTACATTTTTTGAAAGCACATTCATTGTTAAAAGTACATGGTTGAATTACTAGTAATCGGTTATGTGTTTCAAATGTATTAGAACTATTTATTATTAATTATATAATGTGGCAAACAATCATTTTCTAGTTTCTCTAACTCGGCGTTCAGTTTATTTCCAGCATACAACAGGAGAAAAGGGGACCAAATCATCGAATTATCGTCATCAAATTTGCTAAAATAAAGATGCTTACATGCTTAATATATAAGTTCTATATTCAATCAATGTGGTCGTTCAGATCCATGTTTTATGTGTACGATTTCGAGACAATAACGATCTGACACGAAATATCAACGCATATGCCGGTTTTGAAAATGGGGTCTGTGTTATTGTTTACATTACGCCCATGTATAACGATTTTCGTGTCTCTCGAAACTGCAGAAATAACGTTTTCGTACAAAACTAAAAGATGTACGGAAACTATCGATGTTTACCGAAGAGAGGCCAGTGCTAATGCGAGGGTCAGTGGTCAAATATGAAATGACAAATTGAATACGATGAACAGAAAGGTAAAAGAATGACCCACAAGCTCAACACATGTTTTGGGTGAAAAACGCAAGGTTTGATTGAACCGCACGTTAAAATATTCGGGCTGTCCGGTTTTCGATCAGGTTTTTAGCATCGCGGGTGTCACCCCTTGTTTATTTTATGTAACGAGTGTAGCAGTATACTTTTCTAAAATATTAATTTCTTCACCGATTTCGTTCAAATATGAAATATATGTTAATCATAACATATAAAATACAATATAAAATTATTGTCCAAACTGATTCGAACCCCTGTGCGCTGGTGTGTAGAGAGAAACTTCAGATGATAGGTTGTAGTCACAGATCGTGGTGCAAAGTCTGTTACCACAATACCGTTCGCTAGATGCCACAAAAGTAATGGACGTCTTAGGCCTGCATATCTTTCTTTCCACAATAAGCTGACTCAAGGTAACACGACTGAACAGTCTAAGTAAACCTTGGCTCAGTATTATTCGTTACACTGCTATACTGAGTCTAACAAAACCTTGTGGAAGGTCGCGTCAGGTAACCTTTTTCAATTGATCAATCAGAACACAGCTTATCAAATCGCGAAAGTTGACATTCGCATATACAATTAATAAAAAAAATAATGAGTATATTCTTCTTTAGCATTTTTACATTTTTGAAAGCACATTCATTGTTAAAAGTACATGGTTGAATTACTAGTAATCGGTTATGTGTTTCAAATGTATTAGATCTATTTATTATTAATTATATAATGTGGCAAACAATCATTTTCTAGTTTCTCTAACTCGGCGTTCAATTTATTTCCAGCATACAACAGGAGAAAAGGGGACCAAATCATCGAATTATACGTCATCAAATTTGCTAAAATAAAGATGCTTACATGCTTAATATAAGTTCTATATTCAATCAATGTGGTCGTTCAGATCCATGTTTTATGTGTACGATTTCGAGACAATAACGATCTGACACGAAATATCAACGCATATGCCGGTTTTGAAAATGGGGTCTGTGTTATTGTTTACATTACGCCCATGTATAACGATTTTCGTGTCTCGAAACTGCAGAAATAACGTTTTCGTAGATGTACGGAAACTATCGATGTTTACCGAAGAGAGGCCAGTGCTAATGCGAGGGTCAGTGGTCAAATATGAAATGACAAATTGAATACGATGAACAGAAAGGTAAAAGAATGACCCACAAGCTCAACACATGTTTTGGGTGAAAACGCAAGGTTTGATTGAACCGCACGTTAAAATATTCGGGCTGTCCGGTTTTCGATCAGGTTTTAGCATCGCGGGTGTCACCCTTGTTTATTTTATGTAACGAGTGTAGCAGTATACTTTTCTAAAATATTAATTTCTTCACCGATTTCGTTCAAATATGAAATATATGTTAATCATAACATATAAAATACAATATAAAATTATTGTCCAAACTGATTCGAACCCTGTGCGCTGGTGTGTAGAGAGAAACTTCAGATGATAGGTTGTAGTCACAGATCGTGGTGCAAAGTCTGTTACCACAATACCGTTCGCTAGATGCCACAAAAGTAATGGACGTCTTAGGCCTGCATATCTTTCTTTCCACAATAAGCTGACTCAAGGTAACACGACTGAACAGTCTAAGTAAACCTTGGCTCAGTATTATTCGTTACACTGCTATACTGAGTCTAACAAAACCTTGTGGAAGGTCGCGTCAGGTAACCTTTTCAATTGACCAATCAGAACACAGCTTATCAAATCGCGAAAGTTGACATTCGCATATACAATTAATAAAAATAATGAATATATTCTTCTTTAGCATTTTTACATTTTTGAAAGCACATTCATTGTTAAAAGTACATGGTTGAATTACTAGTAATCGGTTATGTGTTTCAAATGTATTAGAACTATTTATTATTAATTATATAATGTGGCAAACAATCATTTTCTAGTTTCTCTAACTCGGCGTTCAGTTTATTTCCAGCATACAACAGGAGAAAAGGGGACCAAATCATCGAATTATACGTCATCAAATTTGCTAAAATAAAGATGCTTACATGCTTAATATAAGTTCTATATTCAATCAATGTGGTCGTTCAGATCCATGTTTTATGTGTACGATTTCGAGACAATAACGATCTGACACGAAATATCAACGCATATGCCGGTTTTGAAAATGGGGTCTGTGTTATTGTTTACATTACGCCCATGTATAACGATTTTCGTGTCTCGAAATTGCAGAAATAACGTTTTCGTAGATGTACGGAAACTATCGATGTTTACCGAAGAGAGGCCAGTGCTAATGCGAGGGTCAGTGGTCAAATATGAAATGACAAATTGAATACGATGAACAGAAAGGTAAAAGAATGACCCACAAGCTCAACACATGTTTTGGGTGAAAAACGCAAGGTTTGATTGAACCGCACGTTAAAATATTCGGGCTGTCCGGTTTTCGATCAGGTTTTTAGCATCGCGGGTGTCACCCCTTGTTTATTTTATGTAACGAGTGTAGCAGCATACTTTTCTAAAATATTAATTTCTTCACCGATTTCGTTCAAATATGAAATATATGTTAATCATAACATATAAAAATACAATATAAAATTATTGTCCAAACTGATTCGAACCCCTGTGCGCTGGTGTGTAGAGAGAAACTTCAGATGATAGGTTGTAGTCACAGATCGTGGTGCAAAGTCTGTTACCACAATACCGTTCGCTAGATGCCACAAAAGTAATGGACGTCTTAGGCCTGCATATCTTTCTTTCCACAATAAGCTGACTCAAGGTAACACGACTGAACAGTCTAAGTAAACCTTGGCTCAGTATTATTCGTTACACTGCTATACTGAGTCTAACAAAACCTTGTGGAAGGTCGCGTCAGGTAACCTTTTCAATTGACCAATCAGAACACAGCTTATCAAATCGCGAAAGTTGACATTCGCATATACAATTAATAAAAATAATGAATATATTCTTCTTTATCATTTTTACATTTTGAAAGCACATTCATTGTTAAAAGTACATGGTTGAATTACTAGTAATCGGTTATGTGTTTCAAATGTATTAGATCTATTTATTATTAATTATATAATGTGGCAAACAATCATTTTCTAGTTTCTATAACTCGGCGTTCAGTTTATTTCCAGCATACAACAGGAGAAAAGGGCACCAAATCATCGAATTATACGTCATCAAATTTGCTAAAATAAAGATGCTTACATGCTTAATATAAGTTCTATATTCAATCAATGTGGTCGTTCAGATCCATGTTTTATGTGTACGATTTCGAGACAATAACGATCTGACACGAAATATCAACGCATATGCCGGTTTTGAAAATGGGGTCTGTGTTATTGTTTACATTACGCCCATGTATAACGATTTTCGTGTCTCGAAACTGCAGAAATAACGTTTTCGTAGATGTACGGAAACTATCGATGTTTACCGAAGAGAGGCCAGTGCTAATGCGAGGGTCAGTGGTCAAATATGAAATGACAAATTGAATACGATGAACAGAAAGGTAAAAGAATGACCCACAAGCTCAACACATGTTTTGGGTGAAAACGCAAGGTTTGATTGAACCGCACGTTAAAATATTCGGGCTGTCCGGTTTTCGATCAGGTTTTAGCATCGCGGGTGTCACCCTTGTTTATTTTATGTAACGAGTGTAGCAGTATACTTTTCTAAAATATTAATTTCTTCACCGATTTCGTTCAAATATGAAATATATGTTAATCATAACATATAAAATACAATATAAAATTATTGTCCAAACTGATTCGAACCCCTGTGCGCTGGTGTGTAGAGAGAAACTTCAGATGATAGGTTGTAGTCACAGATCGTGGTGCAAAGTCTGTTACCACAATACCGTTCGCTAGATGCCACAAAAGTAATGGACGTCTTAGGCCTGCATATCTTTCTTTCCACAATAAGCTGACTCAAGGTAACAGGACTGAACAGTCTAAGTAAACCTTGGCTCAGTATTATTCGTTACACTGCTATACTGAGTCTAACAAAACCTTGTGGAAGGTCGCGTCAGGTAACCTTTGAGCGACCTATGACCGTCCAATCAAACGCGAGACGACGGATACAATTAATAAAAATAATGAATATATTCTTCAATCAGAAAGCACATTCATTGTTAAAAGCATGGTTGAATTTAGTAATCGGTTATGTGCAAATGGACTTAATTATATAATGGCAAACAATCATTTTCTAGTTTCTTCCCGGCGTTCAGTTTATTTCCAGCATACAACAGGAGAAAAGGGGACCAAATCATCGAATTATACGTCATCATTTGCTAAAATAAAGATGACATGCATAAGTTCTATATTCAATCAATGTGGTCGTTCAGATCCATGACATTTTATGTGTACGATATTCGAGACAATAACGATCTGACACGAAATATCAACGCATATGCCGGTTTTGAAAATGGGGTCTGTGTTATTGTTTACATTACGCCCATGTATAACGATTTTCGTGTCTCGAAATTGCAGAAATAACGTTTTCGCGAATGTACGGAAACTATCGATGTTTACCGAAGAGAGGCCAGTGCTAATGCGAGGGTCAGTGGTCGATATGAAATGACAAATTGAATACGATGAACAGAAAGGTAAAAAGAATGACCCACAAGCTCAACACATGTTTTGGGTGAAAACGCAAGGTTTGATTGAACCGCACGTTGGTCATATTGAAAAAGGCTTCCGGTTTTCGATCAGGTTTTAGCATCGCGGGTGGTTTTGTATTTTATGTAACGAGTGTAGCAGTATACTTTTCTAAAAATTAATTTCTTCACCGATTTCGTTTATGAAATATATGTTAATCATAACATATAAAATACAATATAAAATTATTGTCCAAACTGATTCGAACCCCTGTGCCCTGGTGTGTAGAGAAAAACTTCAGATGATAGGTTGTAGTCACAGATCGTGGTGCAAAGTCTGTTACCACAATACCGTTCGCTAGATGCCACAAAAGTAATGGACGTCTTAGGCCTGCATATCTTTCTTTCCACAATAAAGAGATTATTGGGCAAGGTAACAGGACTCAGTATGGAATCCTGGAACTTTTGGGGACATTGTCACGTTGTCTGAGTCTGTCAAAACCTCATTGTCGCCCTCTCAAATACAAGCAAAATGGTCAAAATTAACCAAAGCGCGACAACGCGACATTTCGCCCATTTGTCGCATTGTCGCGATGTCGCGTGTCGCGTTTTGAATAATATTTTTCTATTATTCCTCCACAACGCGACATAGCGACAATTTTCAAGGTCAAAATATGTCGCGTTGTCGCATTGTCGCCCTATTTAAGATGTGTAAAAAAGGCCTAAAATTTACTAAAACGCGACATTCGACAATGCTACAAATGGGCGAACTGTCGCGTTGTCGCGAATTGGTTTATTTTGCCTCATTTTGCCTGTTTTTGAGAGGGCGACAACGCGACAATGTCCCCTCTCGGATTCCATAGGTCAGTGATAAAAAAAGTACACAAATGATTACTGAAAGGCAAAGGTGACACGGGGTTGTTGACGAAACGGAAAAGCCACTCACAAAATGTCAGGCTGCTATATAACTGGAATATTGCTGAGTGCGGCGTAAAACTAAACTCACTCACTCACAAAATGTCAGTGCAAAGTGTGAAAGTCAAAACAAACACATCCCTGTTGTGAGTGAGTGACTTTAGTTTTACGCCGCCTTTAGCAGTGTTCCACCAATATCACGACGGGAGACACCAGAAATGGGCTTCACACAATATACCCATGTGTGGAATCGAACCTTCAGTTACCCATGCTTGTCGTAAGAAGCGACTAACGGGATCGGATGGTCAGGCTCGCTGGCCTGGTTGACACATGTCATCGGTTCCCAATTGCACAGATTGATGCTCATGCTGTTGACCACTGGATTGTCTGGTCCAGACTCGATTATTTACAGACCGTTGCCATATAGCTGGAATATTGCTGAGTGCTGCGTAAAACAACTCACTCACTCACTGTTACAGGTGACGTGCACAGAAACAAATACAGTTCGTGATATATGAAATAAACATGTGATTGTTATACTTTGCCAGCCGCATATATATGTAGTATTAACCTATGATTATTAATAATAAGTGTAACTTTCCAAATTAAATTTTCAGGGAGATTTTAATGGACAATGTATTCTCTACGCGCACATCGATTGGAACTCGTTAACGTTCATGACATCCAACGTCGTCAACTGCCGGTTTGGAATCTACGTCAGCGTATGTTTCTGTGTACTCTATGCCCTTGGGATGATCTTCTACCATGTGTACCTCCTGACAAGAAATGATCCAAGCATTGGGTAAGTAAGCTTCGGCTTAAAAGCGACCATTCCTATTCTGGAAGGTGCTGGTGAGTGGTGAGGATCTGGTCTCAGAGCTCGGTGAATTTGTTCATAAATTTTCTAAGCAAAACAAATCATTTTTATGTCTACTGTAAGTATTGTAACCGACATTTTCTCTCTTTTCTTTCTCCACAGCTTGAGGCATTAATATTTTCTTCAAGCATTTTGGGGGACAGTGTATTTTTTTCTTCGAAAAGATAAATCCCATCCCAAAACCTACTACCCTCACCCCACAGCTAGCCCCGAATCAGAATATCAATTAAATAAAATGTCCTTAATTTGATTATCTCATAACTTCATTATGGGAGTTTATCTTTATTATACGTTTGAAGGCCAAAGGTAGACATACATAAAATGTACTCAAGAAAAGGGACAATTCCCCAAAACGTACAGCATTCATCTGGTGTTTTCCAAATAAGATATATTGATAGCACCCATCCATCCATCCCTCAATCTATTCAGCGGTCCAAGATGTAGATGATAACCCTCTGAGTGTTGTTTCAGATCAAAGATGTAGATGATAACCCTCTGAGTGTTGTTTCAGATCAAAGATGTAGATGTTAACCCTCTGAGTGTTGTTTCAGATCAAAGATGTAGATGATAACCCTCTGAGTGTTGTTTCAGATCAAAGATGTAGATGATAACTCCCTGAGTGTTGTTTCAGATCAAAGATGTAGATGATAAACCTCTGAGTGTTGTTTCAGATCAAAGATGTAGATGTTAACCCTCTGAGTGT
Organism: Haliotis rubra; assembly: GCF_003918875.1. NCBI lineage: Eukaryota > Metazoa > Mollusca > Gastropoda > Lepetellida > Haliotidae > Haliotis > Haliotis rubra. Next base: position 278,401 of record NW_025767010.1, read on the forward strand.
TGTTTCAGATCAAAGATGTAGATGTTAACCCTCTGAGTGTTGTTTCAGATCAAAGATGTAGATGATAACCCTCTGAGTGTTGTTTCAGATCAAAGATGTAGATGATTAACCTCTGAGTGTTGTTTCAGATCAAAGATGTAGATGATAACCCTCTGAGTGTTGTTTCAGATCAAAGATGTAGATGATAACCTCTGAGTGTTGTTTCAGATCAAAGATGTAGATGATTAACCTCTGAGTGTTGTTTCAGATCAAAGATGTAGATGTTAACCCTCTGAGTGTTGTTTCAGATCAAAGATGTAGATGATAACCCTCTGAGTGTTGTTTCAGATCAAAGATGTAGATGATAACCCTCTGAGTGTTGTTTCAGATCAAAGATGTAGATGATAACCCTCTGAGTGTTGTTTCAGATCAAAGATGTAGATGATTAACCCTCTGAGTGTTGTTTCAGATCAAAGATGTAGATGTTAACCCTCTGAGTGTTGTTTCAGATCAAAGATGTAGATGATAACCCTCTGAGTGTTGTTTCAGATCAAAGATGTAGATGTTAACCCTCTGAGTGTTGTTTCAGATCAAAGATGTAGATGATAACCCTCTGAGTGTTGTTTCAGATCAAAGATGTAGATGATTAACCTCTGAGTGTTGTTTCAGATCAAAGATGTAGATGATAACCCTCTGAGTGTTGTTTCAGATCAAAGATGTAGATGTTAACCCTCTGAGTGTTGTTTCAGATCAAAGATGTAGATGTTAACCCTCTGAGTGTTGTTTCAGATCAAAGATGTAGATGATAACCCTCTGAGTGTTGTTTCAGATCAAAGATGTAGATGTTAACCCTCTGAGTGTTGTTTCAGATCAAAGATGTAGATGTTAAACCTCTGAGTGTTGTTTCAGATCAAAGATGTAGATGATAAACCTCTGAGTGTTGTTTCAGATCAAAGATGTAGATGATAACCCTCTGAGTGTTGTTTCAGATCAAAGATGTAGATGTTAAACCTCTGAGTGTTGTTTCAGATCAAAGATGTAGATGTTAACCCTCTGAGTGTTGTTTCAGATCAAAGATGTAGATGTTAACCCTCTGAGTGTTGTTTCAGATCAAAGATGTAGATGATAACCCTCTGAGTGTTGTTTCAGATCAAAGATGTAGATGATAACCCTCTGAGTGTTGTTTCAGATTGAACATGTAGATGATAACCCTCTGAGTGTTGTTTCAGATCAAAGATGTAGATGATTAACCTCTGAGTGTTGTTTCAGATCAAAGATGTAGATGATTAACCTCTGAGTGTTGTTTCAGATCAAAGATGTAGATGTTAACCCTCTGAGTCTTGTTTCAGATTGAACATGTAGATGATAACCCTCTGAGTGTTGTTTCAGATCAAAGATGTAGATGATTAACCTCTGAGTGTTGTTTCAGATCAAAGATGTAGATGATAACCCTCTGAGTGTTGTTTCAGATCAAAGATGTAGATGATAAACCTCTGAGTGTTGTTTCAGATCAAAGATGTAGATGTTAACCCTCTGAGTGTTGTTTCAGATCAAAGATGTAGATGATAACCCTCTGAGTGTTGTTTCAGATCAAAGATGTAGATGTTAACCCTCTGAGTGTTGTTTCAGATCAAAGATGTAGATGATAACCCTCTGAGTGTTGTTTCAGATCAAAGATGTAGATGATTAACCTCTGAGTGTTGTTTCAGATCAAAGATGTAGATGATAACCCTCTGAGTGTTGTTTCAGATCAAAGATGTAGATGATAACCCTCTGAGTGTTGTTTCAGATCAAAGATGTAGATGATTAACCTCTGAGTGTTGTTTCAGATCAAAGATGTAGATGATTAACCTCTGAGTGTTGTTTCAGATCAAAGATGTAGATGTTAACCCTCTGAGTGTTGTTTCAGATTGAACATGTAGATGATAACCCTCTGAGTGTTGTTTCAGATCAAAGATGTAGATGATTAACCTCTGAGTGTTGTTTCAGATCAAAGATGTAGATGATAACCCTCTGAGTGTTGTTTAAACCTCTGATCAAAGATGTAGATGATTAACCCTCTGAGTGTTGTTTCAGATCAAAGATGTAGATGTTAAACCTCTGAGTGTTGTTTCAGATCAAAGATGTAGATGATAACCCTCTGAGTGTTGTTTCAGATCAAAGATGTAGATGTTAACCCTCTGAGTCTTGTTTCAGATGGAACATGTAGATGATAACCCTCTGAGTGTTGTTTCAGATCAAAGATGTAGATGATTAACCCTCTGAGTGTTGTTTCAGATCAAAGATGTAGATGATAACCCTCTGAGTGTTGTTTCAGATCAAAGATGTAGATGTTAACCCTCTGAGTGTTGTTTCAGATCAAAGATGTAGATGTTAAACCTCTGAGTGTTGTTTCAGATCAAAGATGTAGATGTTAAACCTCTGAGTGTTGTTTCAGATCAAAGATGTAGATGATAACCCTCTGAGTGTTGTTTCAGATCAAAGATGTAGATGATAAACCTCTGAGTGTTGTTTCAGATCAAAGATGTAGATGATAACCCTCTGAGTGTTGTTTCAGATCAAAGATGTAGATGATTAACCCTCTGAGTGTTGTTTCAGATCAAAGATGTAGATGTTAACCCTCTGAGTGTTGTTTCAGATCAAAGATGTAGATGTTAACCCTCTGAGTGTTGTTTCAGATCAAAGATGTAGATGTTAACCCTCTGAGTGTTGTTTCAGATCAAAGATGTAGATGATTAACCCTCTGAGTGTTGTTTCAGATCAAAGATGTAGATGTTAACCCTCTGAGTGTTGTTTCAGATCAAAGATGTAGATGTTAACCTTTGAGTGTTGTTTCAGATCAAAGATGTAGATGATAACCCTCTGAGTGTTGTTTCAGATCAAAGATGTAGATGTTAAACCTCTGAGTGTTGTTTCAGATCAAAGATGTAGATGATAAACCCTGAGTGTTGTTTCAGATCAAAGAGATGATAGATGTTAAACCTCTGAGTGTTGTTTCAGATCAAAGATGTAGATGTTAACCCTCTGAGTGTTGTTTCAGATCAAAGATGTAGATGATAACCCTCTGAGTGTTGTTTCAGATCAAAGATGTAGATGTTAACCCTCTGAGTGTTGTTTCAGATCAAAGATGTAGATGATAACCCTCTGAGTGTTGTTTCAGATCAAAGATGTAGATGATTAACCTCTGAGTGTTGTTTCAGATCAAAGATGTAGATGATAACCCTCTGAGTGTTGTTTCAGATCAAAGATGTAGATGTTAAACCTCTGAGTGTTGTTTCAGATCAAAGATGTAGATGTTAAACCTCTGAGTGTTGTTTCAGATCAAAGATGTAGATGATAACCCTCTGAGTGTTGTTTCAGATCAAAGATGTAGATGTTAACCCTCTGAGTGTTGTTTCAGATCAAAGATGTAGATGTTAAACCTCTGAGTGTTGTTTCAGATCAAAGATGTAGATGATAAACCTCTGAGTGTTGTTTCAGATCAAAGATGTAGATGATAACCCTCTGAGTGTTGTTTCAGATCAAAGATGTAGATGATAAACCTCTGAGTGTTGTTTCAGATCAAAGATGTAGATGATAACCCTCTGAGTGTTGTTTCAGATCAAAGATGTAGATGTTAACCCTCTGAGTGTTGTTTCAGATCAAAGATGTAGATGATTAACCTCTGAGTGTTGTTTCAGATCAAAGATGTAGATGTTAACCCTTTGAGTGTTGTTTCAGATCAAAGATGTAGATGTTAACCCTCTGAGTGTTGTTTCAGATCAAAGATGTAGATGATAAACCTCTGAGTGTTGTTTCAGATCAAAGATGTAGATGTTAACCCTCTGAGTGTTGTTTCAGATCAAAGATGTAGATGTTAACGCTTTGAGTGTTGTTTCAGATCAAAGATGTAGATGTTAACCCTCTGAGTGTTGTTTCAGATCAAAGATGTAGATGTTAAACCTCTGAGTGTTGTTTCAGATCAAAGATGTAGATGTTAACCCTCTGAGTGTTGTTTCAGATCAAAGATGTGGATGATAAACCTCTGAGTGTTGTTTCAGATCAATGATGTGGATGATAAACCTCTGAGTGTTGTTTCAGATCAAAGATGTAGATGTTAACCCTTTGAGTGTTGTTTCAGATCAAAGATGTGGATGTTAAACCCTTTGAGTGTTGTTTCAGATCAAAGATGTAGATGATAACCCTCTGAGTGTTGTTTCAGGTCAAAGATGTAGATGATAACCCTCTGAGTGTTGTTTCAGATCAAAGATGTAGATGATAAACCTCTGAGTGTTGTTTCAGATCAAAGATGTAGATGATAACCCTCTGAGTGTTGTTTCAGATCAAAGATGTAGATGTTAACCCTCTGAGTGTTGTTTCAGATCAAAGATGTAGATGATAACCCTCTGAGTGTTGTTTCAGATCAAAGATGTAGATGATAACCCTCTGAGTGTTGTTTCAGATCAAAGATGTAGATGATAAACCTCTGAGTGTTGTTTCAGATCAAAGATGTAGATGTTAACCCTCTGAGTCTTGTTTCAGATTCAAAGATGTAGATGTTAACCCTCTGAGTGTTGTTTCAGATCAAAGATGTAGATGATTAACCTCTGAGTGTTGTTTCAGATCAAAGATGTACATGATAACCCTCCGAGTGTTGTTTCAGATCAAAGATGTAGATTTTAACCCTCTGAGAGTTGTTTCAGATCCAAGATGTAGATGATTAACCTCTGAGTGTTGTTTCAGATCAAAGATGTAGATGATAACCCTCTGAGTGTTGTTTCAGATCAAAGATGTAGATGATAACCCTCTGAGTGTTGTTTCAGATCAAAGATGTGGATGATAAACCTCTGAGTGTTGTTTCAGATCAAAGATGTAGATGTTAACCCTCTGAGTCTTGTTTCAGATTGAACATGTAGATGTTAACCCTCTGAGTGTTGTTTCAGATCAAAGATGTAGATGATTAACCTCTGAGTGTTGTTTCAGATCAAAGATGTAGATGATAACCCTCCGAGTGTTGTTTCAGATCAAAGATGTAGATTTTAAACCTCTGAGTGTTGTTTCAGATCAAAGATGTAGATGTTAAACCTCTGAGTGTTGTTTCAGATCAAAGATGTAGATGATAACCCTCTGAGTGTTGTTTCAGATCAAAGATGTAGATGTTAACCCTCTGAGTGTTGTTTCAGATCAAAGATGTAGATGATAAACCTCTGAGTGTTGTTTCAGATCAAAGATGTAGATGTTAACCCTCTGAGTCTTGTTTCAGATCAAAGATGTGGATGATAAACCTCTGAGTGTTGTTTCAGATCAAAGATGTAGATGATAACCCTCTGAGTGTTGTTTCAGATCAAAGATGTAGATGTTAACCCTCTGAGTGTTGTTTCAGATCAAAGATGTAGATGATTAACCTCTGAGTGTTGTTTCAGATCAAAGATGTAGATGTTAACCCTCTGAGTGTTGTTTCAGATCAAAGATGTAGATGTTAAACCTCTGAGTGTTGTTTCAGATCAAAGATGTAGATGTTAACCCTCTGAGTGTTGTTTCAGATCAAAGATGTGGATGATAAACCTCTGAGTGTTGTTTCAGATCAAAGATGTGGATGATAAACCTCTGAGTGTTGTTTCAGATCAAAGATGTAGATGTTAACCCTTTGAGTGTTGTTTCAGATCAAAGATGTCGATGTTAACCCTTTGAGTGTTGTTTCAGATCAAAGATGTAGATGATAACCCTCTGAGTGTTGTTTCAGATCAAAGATGTAGATGATAACCCTCTGAGTGTTGTTTCAGATCAAAGATGTAGATGATAACCCTCTGAGTGTTGTTTCAGATCAAAGATGTAGATGATAACCCTCTGAGTGTTGTTTCAGATCAAAGATGTGGATGATAAACCTCTGAGTGTTGTTTCAGATCAAAGATGTAGATGTTAACCCTCTGAGTCTTGTTTCAGATTGAACATGTAGATATTAACCCTCTGAGTGTTGTTTCAGATCAAAGATGTAGATGATTAACCTCTGAGTGTTGTTTCAGATCAAAGATGTAGATGATAACCCTCCGAGTGTTGTTTCAGATCAAAGATGTAGATTTTAAACCTCTGAGTGTTGTTTCAGATCAAAGATGTAGATGTTAAACCTCTGAGTGTTGTTTCAGATCAAAGATGTAGATGATAACCCTCTGAGTGTTGTTTCAGATCAAAGATGTAGATGTTAACCCTCTGAGTGTTGTTTCAGATCAAAGATGTGGATGATAAACCTCTGAGTGTTGTTTCAGATCAAAGATGTAGATGTTAACCCTCTGAGTCTTGTCTCAGATCAAAGATATGGATGATAAACCTCTGAGTGTTGTTTCAGATCAAAGATGTAGATGATAACCCTCTGAGTGTTGTTTCAGATCAAAGATGTAGATGTTAACCCTCTGAGTGTTGTTTCAGATCAAAGATGTAGATGATTAACCTCTGAGTGTTGTTTCAGATCAAAGATGTAGATGTTAACCCTCTGAGTGTTGTTTCAGATCAAAGATGTAGATGTTAAACCTCTGAGTGTTGTTTCAGATCAAAGATGTAGATGTTAACCCTCTGAGTGTTGTTGCAGATCAAAGATGTGGATGATAAACCTCTGAGTGTTGTTTCAGATCAATGATGTGGATGATAAACCTCTGATTGTTGTTTCAGATCAAAGATGTAGATGTTAACCCTTTGACTGTTGTTTCAGATCAAAGATGTCGATGTTAACCCTTTGAGTGTTGTTTCAGATCAAAGATGTAGATGATAACCCTCTGAGTGTTGTTTCAGGTCAAAGATGTAGATGATAACCCTCTGAGTGTTGTTTCAGGTCCAAGATGTAAATGATAAACCTCTGAGTGTTGTTTCAGATCAAAGATGTAGATGTTAACCCTCTGAGTGTTGTTTCAGATCAAAGATGTAGATGATAACCCGTTGAGTGTTGTTTCAGATCAAAGATGTAGATGATAACCCTCTGAGTGTTGTTTCAGATCAAAGATGTAGATGTTAACCCTCTGAGTGTTGTTTCAGATCAAAGATGTAGATGATAACCCTCTGAGGGTATTTTCAGATCAAAGATGTAGATGATAACCCTCTGAGTGTTGTTTCAGGTCCAAGATGTAGATGATAAACCTCTGAGTGTTGTTTCAGATCAAAGATGTAGATGTTAACCCTCTGAGTGTTGTTTCAGATCAAAGATGTAGATGTTAACCCTCTGAGTGTTGTTTCAGATCAAAGATGTAGATGATTACCCTCTGAGTTTTGTTTCAGATCAAAGATGTAGATGATAACCCTCTGAGTGTTGTTTCAGATCAAAGATGTAGATGTTAACCCTCTGAGTCTTGTTTCAGATCAAAGATGTAGATGTTAACCCTCTGAGTGTTGTTTCAGATCAAAGATGTGGATGATAAACCTCTGAGTGTTGTTTCAGATCAAAGATGTGGATGATAAACCTCTGAGTGTTGTTTCAGATCAAAGATGTAGATGTTAACCCTTTGACTGTTGTTTCAGATCCAAGATGTGGATGTTAACCCTTTGAGTGTTGTTTCAGATCAAAGATGTAGATGATAACCCTCTGAGTGTTGTTTCAGCTCAAAGATGTAGATGATAACCCTCTGAGTGTTGTTTCAGATCAAAGATGCAGATGATAACCCTCTGATTGTTGTTTCAGATCAAAGATGTAGATGTTAACCCTCTGAGTCTTGTTTCAGATTGAACATGTAGATCTTAACCCTCTGAGTGTTGTTTCAGATCCAAGATGTAGATGATTAACCTCTGAGTGTTGTTTCAGATCAAAGATGTAGATGATAACCCTCCGAGTGTTGTTTCAGATCAAAGATGTAGATGTTAAACCTCTGAGTGTTGTTTCAGATCAAAGATGTAGATGTTAACCCTCTGAGTGTTGTTTCAGATCAAAGATGTGGATGATAAACCTCTGAGTGTTGTTTCAGATCAATGATGTGGATGATAAACCTCTGATTGTTGTTTCAGATCAAAGATGTAGATGTTAACCCTCTGAGTGTTGTTTCAGATCAAAGATGTAGATGATAACCCTCTGAGTGTTGTTTCAGATCAAATATGTAGATGATAACCCTCTGAGTGTTGTTTCAGATCAAAGATGTAGATGATAACCCTCTGAGTGTTGTTTCAGGTCAAAGATGTAGATGATAAACCTCTGAGTGTTGTTTCAGATCAAAGATGTAGATGTTAACCCTCTGAGTGTTGTTTCAGATCAAAGATGTAGATGATAACCCTCTGACTGTTGTTTGCAGATCAAAGATGTAGATGATTAACCTCTGAGTTTTGTTTCACATCAAAGATGTAGATGATAACCCATTGAGTGTTGTTTCAGATCAAAGATGTAGATGATAAACCTCTGAGTGTTGTTTCAGGTCAAAGATGTAGATGTTAACCCTCTGAGTGTTGTTGCAGATCAAAGATGTGGATGATAAACCTCTGAGTGTTGTTTCAGATCAATGATGTGGATGATAAACCTCTGAGTGTTGTTTCAGATCAAAGATGTAGATGTTAACCCTTTGACTGTTGTTTCAGATCAAAGATGTGGATGTTAACCCTTTGAGTGTTGTTTCAGATCAAAGATGTAGATGATAACCCTCTGAGTGTTGTTTCAGATCAAAGATGTAGATGTTAAACCTTCTGAGTGTTGTTTCAGATCAAAGATGTAGATGATAACCCTCTGATTGTTGTTTCAGATCAAAGATGTAGATGTTAACCCTCTGAGTGTTGTTTCAGATCAAAGATGTAGATGTTAACCCTCTGAGTGTTGTTTCAGATCAAAGATGTAGATGATTAACCTCTGAGTGTTGTTTCAGATCAAAGATGTAGATGATAACCCTCCGAGTGTTGTTTCAGATCAAAGATGTAGATGTTAAACCTCTGAGTGTTGTTTTAGATCAAAGATGTAGATGTTAACCCTCTGAGTGTTGTTGCAGATCAAAGATGTGGATGATAAACCTCTGAGTGTTGTTTCAGATCAATGATGTGGATGATAAACCTCTGATTGTAGTTTCAGATCAAAGATGTAGATGTTAACCCTTTGAGTGTTGTTTCAGATCAAAGATGTCGATGTTAACCCTTTGAGTGTTGTTTCAGATCAAAGATGTAGATGATAACCCTCTGAGGGTTGTTTCAGCTCAAAGATGTAGATGATAACCCTCTGAGTGTTGTTTCAGGTCCAAGATGTAAATGATAACCCTCTGAGTGTTGTTTCAGATCAAAGATGTAGATGTTAACCCTCCGAGTGTTGTTTCAGATCAAAGATGTAGATGTTAACCCTCTGACTGTTGTTGCAGATCAAAGATGTAGATGATTAACCTCTGAGTATTGTTTCACATCAAAGATGTAGATGATAACCCATTGAGTGTTGTTTCAGATCAAAGATGTAGATGTTAACCCTCTGAGTCTTGTTTCAGATCAAAGATGTAGATGTTAACCCTCTGAGTGTTGTTGCAGATCAAAGATGTGGATGATAAACCTCTGAGTGTTGTTTCAGATCAATGATGTGGATGATAAACCTCTGATTGTTGTTTCAGATCAAAGATGTAGATGTTAACCCTTTGACTGTTGTTTCAGATCAAAGATGTGGATGTTAAACCTTTGAGTGTTGTTTCAGATCAAAGATGTAGATGATAACCCTCTGAGGGTTGTTTCAGCTCAAAGATGTAGATGATAACCTTCTGAGTGTTGTTTCAGATCAAAGATGTAGATGATAACCCTCTGATTGTTGTTTCAGATCAAAGATGTAGATGTTAACCCTCTGAGTGTTGTTTCAGATTGAACATGTAGATCTTAACCCTCTGAGTGTTGTTTCAGATCCAAGATGTAGATGATTAACCTCTGAGTGTTGTTTCAGATCAAAGATGTAGATGATAACCCTCCGAGTGTTGTTTCAGATCAAAGATGTAGATGTTAAACCTCTGAGTGATTTTTTAGATCAAAGATGTAGATGTTAACCCTCTGAGTGTTGTTTCAGATCAATGATGTAGATGATAAACCTCTGATTGTTGTTTCAGATCAAAGATGTAGATGTTAACCTCTGACTGTTGTTTCAGATCAAAGATGTCGATGTTTACCCTTTGAGTGTTGTTTCAGATCAAAGATGTAGATGACAACCCTCTGAGTGTTGTTTCAGCTCAAAGATGTAGATGATAACCCATTGAGTGTTGTTTCAGATCAAAGATGTAGATGTTAACCCTCTGAGTCTTGTTGCAGATCAAAGATGTAGATGATAACCCTCTGAGTTTTGTTTCACATCAAAGATGTAGATGATAACCCATTGAGTGTTGTTTCAGATCAAAGATGTAGATGTTAACCCTCTGAGTCTTGTTGCAGATCAAAGATATAGATGTTAACCCTCTGAGTGTTGTTTCAGATCAAAGATGTAGATGATAACCCTCCGAGTGTTGTTTCAGATCAAAGATGTAGATGTTAAACCTCTGAGTGTTGTTTTAGATCAAAGATGTAGATGTTAACCCTCTGAGTGTTGTTGCAGATCAAAGATGTGGATGATAAACCTCTGAGTGTTGTTTCAGATCAATGATGTGGATGATAAACCTCTGATTGTAGTTTCAGATCAAAGATGTAGATGTTAACCCTTTGAGTGTTGTTTCAGATCAAAGATGTCGATGTTAACCCTTTGAGTGTTGTTTCAGATCAAATATGTAGATGATAACCCTCTGAGGGTTGTTTCAGCTCAAAGATGTAGATGATAACCCTCTGAGTGTTGTTTCAGGTCCAAGATGTAAATGATAAACCTCTGAGTGTTGTTTCAGATCAAAGATGTAGATGTTAACCCTCCGAGTGTTGTTTCAGATCAAAGATGTAGATGTTAACCCTCTGACTGTTGTTGCAGATCAAAGATGTAGATGATTAACCTCTGAGTATTCTTTCACATCAAAGATGTAGATGATAACCCATTGAGTGTTGTTTCAGATCAAAGATGTAGATGTTAACCCTCTGAGTCTTGTTGCAGATCAAAGATGTAGATGTTAACCCTCTGAGTGTTGTTGCAGATCAAAGATGTGGATGATAAACCTCTGAGTGTTGTTTCAGATCAATGATGTGGATGATAAACCTCTGATTGTTGTTTCAGATCAAAGATGTAGATGTTAACCCTTTGACTGTTGTTTCAGATCAAAGATGTGGATGTTAAACCTTTGAGTGTTGTTTCAGATCAAAGATGTAGATGATAACCCTCTGAGGGTTGTTTCAGCTCAAAGATGTAGATGATAACCTTCTGAGTGTTGTTTCAGATCAAAGATGTAGATGATAACCCTCTGATTGTTGTTTCAGATCAAAGATGTAGATGTTAACCCTCTGAGTGTTGTTTCAGATTGAACATGTAGATCTTAACCCTCTGAGTGTTGTTTCAGATCCAAGATGTAGATGATTAACCTCTGAGTGTTGTTTCAGATCAAAGATGTAGATGATAACCCTCCGAGTGTTGTTTCAGATCAAAGATGTAGATGTTAAACCTCTGAGTGATTTTTTAGATCAAAGATGTAGATGTTAACCCTCTGAGTGTTGTTTCAGATCAATGATGTGGATGATAAACCTCTGATTGTTGTTTCAGATCAAAGATGTAGATGTTAACCCTTTGACTGTTGTTTCAGATCAAAGATGTCGATGTTTACCCTTTGAGTGTTGTTTCAGATCAAAGATGTAGATGACAACCCTCTGAGTGTTGTTTCAGCTCAAAGATGTAGATGATAACCCATTGAGTGTTGTTTCAGATCAAAGATGTAGATGTTAACCCTCTGAGTCTTGTTGCAGATCAAAGATGTAGATGATAACCCTCTGAGTTTTCTTTCACATCAAAGATGTAGATGATAACCCATTGAGTGTTGTTTCAGATCAAAGATGTAGATGTTAACCCTCTGAGTCTTGTTGCAGATCAAAGATATAGATGTTAACCCTCTGAGTGTTGTTTCAGATTGAAGATGTGGATGTTAGCCTTCCAAGTGTTGTTTCAGATTAAGGATCTAGATGATAACCCGCTGAGTGTTGTTTCAGATCAAAGATGTAGATGTTAACCCTTTGACTGTTGTTTCAGATCAATGATGTCGATGTTAACCCTTTGAGTGTTGTTTCATATCAAAGATGTAGATGATAACCCTCTGAGTGTTGTTTCAGGTCCAAGATGTAAATGATAAACCTCTGAGTGTTGTTTCAGATCAAAGATGTAGATGTTAACTCTCCGAGTGTTGTTTCAGATCAAAGATGTAGATGTTAACCCTCTGACTGTTGTTGCAGATCAAAGATGTAGATGATTAACCTCTGAGTTTTCTTTCACATCAAAGATGTAGATGATAACCCATTGAGTGTTGTTTCAGATCAAAGATGTAGATGTTAACCCTCTGAGTCTTGTTGCAGATCAAAGATGTAGATGTTAACCCTCTGAGTGTTGTTGCAGATCAAAGATGTGGATGATAAACCTCTGAGTGTTGTTTCAGATCAATGATGTGGATGATAAACCTCTGATTGTTGTTTCAGATCAAAGATGTAGATGTTAACCCTTTGACTGTTGTTTCAGATCAAAGATGTGGATGTTAACCCTTTGAGTGTTGTTTCAGATCAAAGATGTAGATGATAACCCTCTGAGGGTTGTTTCAGCTCAAAGATGTAGATGATAACCCTCTGAGTGTTGTTTCAGATCAAAGATGTAGATGATAACCCTCTGGTTGTTGTTTCAGATCAAAGATGTAGATGTTAACCCTCTGAGTCTTGTTTCAGATTGAACATGTAGATCTTAACCCTCTGAGTGTTGTTTCAGATCCAAGATGTAGATGATTAACCTCTGAGTGTTGTTTCAGATCAAAGATGTAGATGATAACCCTCCGAGTGTTGTTTCAGATCAAAGATGTAGATGTTAAACCTCTGAGTGTTGTTTTAGATCAAAGATGTAGATGTTAACCCTCTGAGTGTTGTTTCAGATCAATGATGTGGATGATAAACCTCTGATTGTTGTTTCAGATCAAAGATGTAGATGTTAACCCTTTGACTGTTGTTTCAGATCAAAGATGTCGATGTTAACCCTTTGAGTGTTGTTTCAGATCAAAGATGTAGATGACAACCCTCTGAGGGTTGTTTCAGCTCAAAGATGTAGATGATAACCCATTGAGTGTTGTTTCAGATCAAAGATGTAGATGTTAACCCTCTGAGTCTTGTTGCAGATCAAAGATGTAGATGATAACCCTCTGAGTTTTCTTTCACATCAAAGATGTAGATGATAACCCATTGAGTGTTGTTTCAGATCAAAGATGTAGATGTTAACCCTCTGAGTCTTGTTGCAGATCAAAGATATAGATGTTAACCCTCTGAGTGTTGTTTCAGATTGAAGATGTGGATGTTAGCCTTCCAAGTGTTGTTTCAGATTAAGGATCTAGATGATAACCCGCTGAGTGTTGTTTCAGATCAAAGATGTCGATGTTAACCTTCTAAGTGTTGTTTCAGATCAAAGATGTAGATGATAACCATCTGAGTGTTGTTTCAGATCAAAGATGTAGATGTTAACCCTCTGAGTGTTGTTTCAGATCAAAGATGTAGATGATAACCCTTTGAGTGTTGTTTCAGATCAAAGATGTAGATGATAACCCTCTGAGTGTTGTTTCAGATCAAAGATGTAGATGTTAACCCTCTGAGTGTTGTTGCAGATCAAAGATGTAGATGATAACCCTCTGAGGGTTGTTTCAGCTCAAAGATGTAGATGATAACCCTCTGAGTGTTGTTTCAGGTCCAAGATGTAAATGATAAACCTCTGAGTGTTGTTTCAGATCAAAGATGTAGATGTTAACCCTCCGAGTGTTGTTTCAGATCAAAAATGTAGATGTTAACCCTCTGAGTGTTGTTGCAGATCAAAGATGTAGATGATTAACCTCTGAGTTTTCTTTCACATCAAAGATGTAGATGATAACCCATTGAGTGTTGTTTCAGATCAAAGATGTAGATGTTAACCCTCTGAGTCTTGTTTCAGATCCAAGATGTAGATGTTAACCCTCTGAGTGTTGTTTCAGATCAAAGATGTAGATTTTAACCCTTTGAGTGTTGTTTCAGATCAAAGATGTAGATGATAACCCTCTGGGTGTTGTTTCAGATCAAAGATGTAGATGATAACCCTCTGATTGTTGTTTCAGATCAAAGATGTAGATGTTAACCCTCTAAGTCTTGTTTCAGATTGAACATGTAGATGTTAACCCTCTGAGTCTTGTTTCAGTTCAAAGATGTAGATGATTAACCTCTGAGTGTTGTTTCAGATCAAAGATGTAGATGATAACCCTCCGAGTGTTGTTTCAGATCAAAGATGTAGATGTTAACCCTCTGAGTGTTGTTGCAGATCAAAGATGTGAATGATAAACCTCTGATTGTTGTTTCAGATCAAAGATGTAGATGTTAACCCTTTGACTGTTGTTTCAGATCAAAGATGTGGATGTTAACCCTTTGAGTGTTGTTTCAGATCAAAGATGTAGATGATAACCCTCTGAGGGTTGTTTCAGCTCAAAGATGTAGATGATAACCCTCTGAGTGTTGTTTCAGGTCCAAGATGTAAATGATAAACCTCTGAGTGTTGTTTCAGATCACAGATGTAGATGATAACCCATTGAGTGTTGTTTCAGATCAAAGATGTAGATGTTAACCCTCTGAGTCTTGTTGCAGATCAAAGATGTAGATGATAACCCTCTGAGTTTTCTTTCACATCAAAGATGTAGATGATAACCCATTGAGTGTTGTTTCAGATCAAAGATGTAGATGTTAACCCTCTGAGTCTTGTTGCAGATCAAAGATATAGATGTTAACCCTCTGAGTGTTGTTTCAGATTGAAGATGTGGATGTTAGCCTTCCAAGTGTTGTTTCAGATTAAGGATCTAGATGATAACCCGCTGAGTGTTGTTTCAGATCAAAGATGTAGATGTTAACCCTTTGACTGTTGTTTCAGATCAAAGATGTCGATGTTAACCCTTTGAGTGTTGTTTCAGATCAAAGATGTAGATGATAACCCTCTGAGGGTTGTTTCAGCTCAAAGATGTAGATGATAACCCTCTGAGTGTTGTTTCAGGTCCAAGATGTAAATGATAAACCTCTGAGTGTTGTTTCAGATCAAAGATGTAGATGTTAACCCTCCGAGTGTTGTTTCAGATCAAAGATGTAGATGTTAACCCTCTGACTGTTGTTGCAGATCAAAGATGTAGATGATTAACCTCTGAGTTTTCTTTCACATCAAAGATGTAGATGATAACCCATTGAGTGTTGTTTCAGATCAAAGATGTAGATGTTAACCCTCTGAGTCTTGTTGCAGATCAAAGATGTAGATGTTAACCCTCTGAGTGTTGTTGCAGATCAAAGATGTGGATGATAAACCTCTGAGTGTTGTTTCAGATCAATGATGTGGATGATAAACCTCTGATTGTTGTTTCAGATCAAAGATGTAGATGTTAACCCTTTGACTGTTGTTTCAGATCAAAGATGTGGATGTTAACCCTTTGAGTGTTGTTTCAGATCAAAGATGTAGATGATAACCCTCTGAGGGTTGTTTCAGCTCAAAGATGTAGATGATAACCCTCTGAGTGTTGTTTCAGATCAAAGATGTAGATGATAACCCTCTGATTGTTGTTTCAGATCAAAGATGTAGATGTTAACCCTCTGAGTCTTGTTTCAGATTGAGCATGTAGATCTTAACCCTCTGAGAGTTGTTTCAGATCAAAGATGTAGATGATTAACCTCTGAGTGTTGTTTCAGATCAAAGATGTAGATGATAACCCTCCGAGTGTTGTTTCAGATCAAAGATGTAGATGTTAAACCTCTGAGTGTTGTTTTAGATCAAAGATGTAGATGTTAACCCTCTGAGTGTTGTTTCAGATCAATGATGTGGATGATAAACCTCTGATTGTTGTTTCAGATCAAAGATGTAGATGTTAACCCTTTGACTGTTGTTTCAGATCAAAGATGTCGATGTTAACCCTTTGAGTGTTGTTTCAGATCAAAGATGTAGATGACAACCCTCTGAGTGTTGTTTCAGCTCAAAGATGTAGATGATAACCCATTGAGTGTTGTTTCAGATCAAAGATGTAGATGTTAACCCTCTGAGTCTTGTTGCAGATCAAAGATGTAGATGATAACCCTCTGAGTTTTCTTTCACATCAAAGATGTAGATGATAACCCATTGAGTGTTGTTTCAGATCAAAGATGTAGATGTTAACCCTCTGAGTCTTGTTGCAGATCAAAGATATAGATGTTAACCCTCTGAGTGTTGTTTCAGATTGAAGATGTGGATGTTAGCCTTCCAAGTGTTGTTTCAGATTAAGGATCTAGATGATAACCCGCTGAGTGTTGTTTCAGATCAAAGATGTCGATGTTAACCTTCTAAGTGTTGTTTCAGATCAAAGATGTAGATGATAACCATCTGAGTGTTGTTTCAGATCAAAGATGTAGATGTTAACCCTCTGAGTGTTGTTTCAGATCAAAGATGTAGATGATAACCCTTTGAGTGTTGTTTCAGATCAAAGATGTAGATGTTAACCCTCTGAGTGTTGTTTCAGATCAAAGATGTAGATGTTAACCCTCTGAGTGTTGTTGCAGATCAAAGATGTAGATGATTAACCTCTGAGTTTTCTTTCACATCAAAGATGTAGATGATAACCCATTGAGTGTTGTTTCAGATCAAAGATGTAGATGTTAACGCTCTGAGTCTTGTTTCAGATCCAAGATGTAGATGTTAACCCTCTGAGTGTTGTTTCAGATCAAAGATGTAGATTTTAACCCTTTGAGTGTTGTTTCAGATCAAAGATGTAGATGATAACCCTCTGAGTGTTGTTTCAGATCAAAGATGTAGATGATAACCCTATGATTATTGTTTCAGATCAAAGATGTAGATGTTAACCCTCTGAGTCTTGTTTCAGATTGAACATGTAGATGTTAACCCTCTGAGTGTTGTTTCAGTTCAAAGATGTAGATGACTAACCTCTGAGTGTTGTTTCAGATCAAAGATGTAGATGATAACCCTCCGAGTGTTGTTTCAGATCAAAGATGTAGATGTTAACCCTCTGAGTCTTGTTGCAGATCAAAGATGTAGATGATAACCCTCTGAGATTTCTTTCACATCAAAGATGTAGATGATAACCCATTGAGTGTTGTTTCAGATCAAAGATGTAGATGTTAACCCTCTGAGTGTTGTTGCAGATCAAAGATGTAGATGATTAGCCTCTGAGTGTTGTTTCAGATCAAAGATGTAGATGATAACCCTCCGAGTGTTGTTTCAGATCAAAGATGTAGATGTTAAACCTCTGAGTGTTGTTTTAGATCAAAGATGTAGATGCTAACCCTCTGAGTATTGTTGCAGATCAAAGATATGGATGGTAAACATCTGAGTGTTGTTTCAGATCAATGATGTGGATGATAAACCTCTGATTGTTGTTTCAGATCAAAGATGTAGATGTTAACCCTTTGACTGTTGTTTCAGATCAAAGATGTGGATGTTAACCCTTTGAGTGTTGTTTCAGATCAAAGATGTAGATGATAACCCTCTGAGGGTTGTTTCAGATTAAAGATCTAGATGATAACCCGCTGAGTGTTGTTTCAGATCAAAGATGTCGATGTTAACCTTCTAAGTGTTGTTTCAGATCCAAGATGTAGATGATAACGATCTGAGTGTTGTTTCAGATCAAAGATGTAGATGTTAACCCTCTGAGTGTTGTTGCAGATCAAAGATGTAGATGATAACCCTCCGAGTGTTGTTGCAGATCAAAGATGTAGATGATAACCCTCTGAGTGTTGTTTCACATCAAAGATGTAGATGTTAACCCTCTGAGTGTTGTTGCAGATCAAAGATGTAGATGTTAACCCTCTGAGTCTTGTTTCAGATTGAACATGTAGATGATAACCCTCTGAGTGTTGTTTCAGATCAAAGATGTAGATGATTAACCTCTGAGTGTTGTTTCAGATCAAAGATGTAGATGGTAACCCTTTGAGTGTTGTTTCAGATCAAAGATGTAGATGTTAACCCTCTGAGTGTTGTTGCAGATCAAAGATGTAGATGATTAACCTCTGAGTGTTGTTTCAGATCAAAGATGTAGATGATAACCCTCCGAGTGTTGTTTCAGATCAAAGATGTAGATGTTAAACCTCTGAGTGTTGTTTTGGATCAAAGATGTAGATGCTAACCCTCTGAGTGTTGTTGCAGATCAAAGATATGGATGGTAAACCTCTGAGTGTTGTTTCAGATCAATGATGTGGATGATAAACCTCTGATTGTTGTTTCAGATCAAAGATGTAGATGTTAACCCTTTGACTGTTGTTTCAGATCAATGATGTGGATGTTAACCCTTTGAGTGTTGTTTCAGATCAAAGATGTAGATGATAACCCTCTGAGGGTTGTTTCAGATCAAAGATGTAGATGATAACCCTCTGAGTGTTGTTTCAGGTCCAAGAAGTAAATGATAAACCTCTGAGTGTTGTTTCAGATCAAAGATGTAGATGATAACCCATTGAGTGTTGTTTCAGATCAAAGATGTAGATGTTAACCCTCTGAGTGTTGTTGCAGATCAAAGATGTAGATGATTAACCTCTGAGTGTTGTTTCAGATCAAAGATGTAGATGATAACCCTCCGAGTGTTGTTTCAGATCAAAGATGTAGATGTTAAACCTCTGAGTGTTGTTTTGGATCAAAGATGTAGATGCTAACCCTCTGAGTGTTGTTGCAGATCAAAGATATGGATGGTAAAGCTCTGAGTGTTGTTTCAGATCAATGATGTGGATGATAAACCTCTGATTGTTGTTTCAGATCAAAGATGTAGATGTTAACCCTTTGACTGTTGTTTCAGATCAATGATGTGGATGTTAACCCTTTGAGTGTTGTTTCAGATCAAAGATGTAGATGATAACCCTCTGAGGGTTGTTTCAGATCAAAGATGTCGATGTTAACCCTTTGAGTGTTGTTTCAGATCAAAGATGTAGATGACAACCCTCTGAGTGTTGTTTCAGCTCAAAGATGTACATGATAACCCATTGAGTGTTGTTTCAGATCAAAGATGTAGATGTTAACCCTCTGAGTCTTGTTGCAGATCAAAGATGTAGATGATAACCCTCTGAGTTTTCTTTCACATCAAAGATGTAGATGATAACCCATTGAGTGTTGTTTCAGATCAAAGATGTAGATGTTAACCCTCTGAGTCTTGTTGCAGATCAAAGATATAGATGTTAACCCTCTGAGTGTTGTTTCAGATTGAAGATGTGGATGTTAGCCTTCCAAGTGTTGTTTCAGATTAAGGATCTAGATGATAACCCGCTGAGTGTTGTTTCAGATCAAAGATGTAGATGATTAACCTTCTAAGTGTTGTTTCAGATCAAAGATGTAGATGATAACCATCTGAGTGTTGTTTCAGATCAAAGATGTAGATGTTAACCCTCTGAGTGTTGTTTCAGATCAAAGATGTAGATGATAACCCTTTGAGTGTTGTTTCAGATCAAAGATGTAGATGATAACCCTCTGAGTGTTGTTTCAGATCAAAGATGTAGATGTTAACCCTCTGAGTGTTGTTGCAGATCAAAGATGTAGATGTTAACCCTCTGAGTGTTGTTTCAGGTCCAAGATGTAGACAATAACCATCTGAGTGTTGTTTCAGATCAATGATGTGGATGATAAACCTCTGAGTGTTGTTTCAGATCCAAGATGTAGATGTTAACCCTCTGAGTGTTGTTGCAGATCAAAGTTGTAGATGATTAACTTCTGAGTTTTCTTTCACATCAAAGATGTAGATGATAACCCATTGAGTGTTGTTTCAGATCCAAGATGTAGATGTTAACCCTCTGAGTCTTGTTTCAGATCCAAGATGTAGATGTTAACCCTCTGAGTGTTGTTTCAGATCAAAGATGTAGATTTTAACCCTTTGAGTGTTGTTTCAGATCAAAGATGTAGATGATAACCCTCTGAGTGTTGTTTCAGATCAAAGATGTAGATGATAACCCTCTGATTGTTGTTTCAGATCAAAGATGTAGATGTTAACCCTCTGAGTCTTGTTTCAGATTGAACATGTAGATGTTAACCCTCTGAGTGTTGTTTCAGTTCAAAGATGTAGATGATTAACCTCTGAGTGTTGTTTCAGATCAAAGATGTAGATGATAACCCTCTGAGTGTTGTTTCAGATCAAAGATGTAGATGTTAACCCTCTGAGTGTTGTTGCAGATCAAAGATGTGAATGATAAACCTCTGATTGTTGTTTCAGATCAAAGATGTAGATGTTAACCCTTTGACTGTTGTTTCAGATCAAAGATGTGGATGTTAACCCTTTGAGTGTTGTTTCAGATCAAAGATGTAGATGATAACCCTCTGAGGGTTGTTTCAGCTCAAAGATGTAGATGATAACCCTCTGAGTGTTGTTTCAGGTCCAAGATGTAAATGATAAACCTCTGAGTGTTGTTTCAGATCACAGATGTAGATGATAACCCATTGAGTGTTGTTTCAGATCAAAGATGTAGATGTTAACCCTCCGAGTGTTGTTTCAGATCAAAGATATAGATGTTAACCCTCTGAGTGTTGTTTCAGATTGAAGATGTGGATGTTAGCCTTCTAAGTGTTGTTTCAGATCAAAGATCTAGATGATAACCCGCTGAGTGTTGTTTCAGATCAAAGATGTCGATGTTAACCTTCTGAGTGTTGTTTCAGATCAAAGATGTAGATGATAACCATCTGAGTTTTGTTTCAGATCCAAGATGTAGATGTTAACCCTCTGAGTGTTGTTGCAGATCAAAGATGTAGATGATAACCCTCTGAGTGTTGTTTCAGATCAAAGATGTAGATGATAACCCTCTGAGTGTTGTTTCAGATCAAAGATGTAGATGTTAACCCTCTGAGTGTTGTTGCAGATCAAAGATGTAGATGTTAACCCTCTGAGTCTTGTTTCAGATTGAACATGTAGATGATAACCCTCTGAGTGTTGTTTCAGATCAAAGATGTAGATGATTAACCTCTGAGTGTTGTTTCAGATCAAAGATGTAGATGTTAACCCTCTGAGTGTTGTTGCAGATCAAAGATGTAGATGATTAGCCTCTGAGTGTTGTTTCAGATCAAAGATGTAGATGATAACCCTCTGAGTGTTGTTTCAGATCAAAGATGTAGATGTTAAACCTCTGAGTGTTGTTTTAGATCAAAGATGTAGATGCTAACCCTCTGAGTATTGTTGCAGATCAAAGATATGGATGGTAAACATCTGAGTGTTGTTTCAGATCAATGATGTGGATGATAAACCTCTGATTGTTGTTTCAGATCAAAGATGTAGATGTTAACCCTTTGACTGTTGTTTCAGATCAAAGATGTGGATGTTAACCCTTTGAGTGTTGTTTCAGATCAAAGATGTAGATGATAACCCTCTGAGGGTTGTTTCAGATTAAAGATGTAGATGATAACCCTCTGAGTGTTGTTTCAGATCAAAGATGTCCATGTTAACCTTCTAAGTGTTGTTTCAGATCCAAGATGTAGATGATAACGATCTGAGTGTTGTTTCAGATCCAAGATGTAGATGTTAACCCTCTGAGTGTTGTTTCAGATCAAAGATGTAGATGATAACCCTTTGAGTGTTGTTGCAGATCAAAGATGTAGATGATAACCCTCTGAGTGTTGTTTCACATCAAAGATGTAGATGTTAACCCTCTGAGTGTTGTTTCAGATCAAAGATGTAGATGTTAACCCTCTGAGTCTTGTTTCAGATTGAACATGTAGATGATAACCCTCTGAGTGTTGTTTCAGATCAAAGATGTAGATGATTAACCTCTGAGTGTTGTTTCAGATCAAAGATGTAGATGTTAACCCACAGAGTGTTGTTTCAGATCAAAGATGTAGATGTTAACCCTCTGAGTGTTGTTGCAGATCAAAGATGTAGATGATTAACCTCTGAGTGTTGTTTCAGATCAAAGATGTAGATGATAACCCTCCGAGTGTTGTTTCAGATCAAAGATGTAGATGTTAAACCTCTGAGTGTTGTTTTGGATCAAAGATGTAGATGCTAACCCTCTGAGTGTTGTTGCAGATCAAAGATATGGATGGTAAACCTCTGAGTGTTGTTTCAGATCAATGATGTGGATGATAAACCTCTGATTGTTGTTTCAGATCAAAGATGTAGATGTTAACCCTTTGACTGTTGTTTCAGATCAATGATGTGGATGTTAACCCTTTGAGTGTTGTTTCAGATCAAAGATGTAGATGATAACCCTCTGAGGGTTGTTTCAGATCAAAGATGTAGATGATAACCCTCTGAGTGTTGTTTCAGGTCCAAGAAGTAAATGATAAACCTCTGAGTGTTGTTTCAGATCAAAGATGTAGATGATAACCCATTGAGTGTTGTTTCAGATCAAAGATGTAGATGTTAACCCTCTGAGTCTTGTTGCAGATCAAAGATGTAGATGATAACCCTCTGAGTTTTCTTTTACATCAAAGATGTAGATGATAACCCATTGAGTGTTGTTTCAGATTAAAGATGTAGATGTTAACCCTCTGAGTCTTGTTGCAGATCAAAGATGTAGATGTTAACCCTCTGAGTGTTGTTTCAGATTGAAGATGTGGATGTTAGCCTTCCATGTGTTGTTTCAGATTAGAGATCTAGATGATAACCCGCTGAGTGTTGTTTCAGATCAAAGATGTCGATGTTAACCTTCTAAGTGTTGTTTCAGATCAAAGATGTAGATGATAACCATCTGAGTGTTGTTTCAGATCCAAGATGTAGATGTTAACCCTCTGAGTGTTGTTGCAGATCAAAGATGTAGATGATAACACTTTGAGTGTTGTTTCAGATCAAAGATGTAGATGATAACCCTCTGAGTGTTGTTTCAGATCAAAGATGTAGATGTTAACCCTCTGAGTGTTGTTGCAGATCAAAGATGTAGATGTTAACCCTCTGAGTCTTGTTTCAGATTGAACATGTAGATGATAACCCTCTGAGTGTTGTTTCAGATCAAAGATGTAGATGATTAACCTCTGAGTGTTGTTTCAGATCAAAGATGTAGATGTTAACCCTCCGAGTGTTGTTTCAGATCAAAGATGTAGATGTTAACCCTCTGAGTGTTGTTTCAGATTGAACATGTAGATGATAACCCTCTGAGTGTTGTTTCAGATCAAAGATGTAGATGATTAACCTCTGAGTGTTGTTTCAGATCAAAGATGTAGATGATAACCCTCCGAGTGTTGTTTCAGATCAAAGATGTAGATGACTTACCTCTGAGTTTTGGTTCAGATCAAAGATGTAGATGTTAACCCTCTGAGTCTTGTTTCAGATGGAACATGTAGATGATAACCCTCTGAGTGTTGTTTCAGATCAAAGATGTAGATGATTAACCTCTGAGTGTTGTTTCAGATCAAAGATGTAGATGATAACCCTCCGAGTGTTGTTTCAGATCAAAGATGTAGATGTTAAACCTCTGAGAGTTGTTTCAGATCAAAGATGTAGATGTTAAACCTCTGAGTGATGTTTCAGACCAAAGATGTAGATGATAACCCTGTGGGTGTTGTTTCAGATCAAAGATGTAGATGTTAACCCTCTGAGTGTTGTTTCAGATCAAAGATGTGGATGGTAAACCTCTGAGTGTTGTTTCAGATCAAAGATGTAGATGATAACCCTCTGAGTGTTGTTTCAGATCAAAGATGTAGATGTTAACCCTTTGACTGTTGTTTCAGATCAAAGATGTGGATGGTAACCCTTTGAGTGTTGTTTCAGATCAAAGATGTAGATGATAACCCTCTGAGGGTTGTTTCAGCTCAAGGATGTAGATGATAACCCTCTGAGTGTTGTTTCAGGTCCAAGATGTAAATGGTAAACCTCTGAGTGTTGTTTCAGATCAAAGATGTAGATGATAACCCATTGAGTGTTGTTTCAGATCAAAGATGTAGATGATAACCCTCTGAGTGTTGTTTCAGATCAAAGATGTAGATGATAACCCTCTGAGTGTTGTTTCAGGTCCAAGATGTAGATGATAACCCTCTGAGTGTTGTTTCAGATCAAAGATGTAGATGATAACCCTCTGAGTGTTGTTTCAGATCAAAGATGTAGATGATAACCCTCTGAGTGTTGTTTCAGATCAAAGATGTGGATGTTAACCCTCTGAGTGTTGTTTCAGGTGAAAGATGTAGATGATAAACCTCTGAGTGTTGTTTCAGATCAAAGATATAAATGATAACCCTCTGAGTGTTGTTTCAGATCAAAGATGTAGATGTTTGCCCTCTGAGTATTGTTTCAGATCAAAGATATAGATGTTAACCCTCTGAGTGTTGTTTCAGAATGAAGATGTGGATGTTAACCTTCTAAGTGTTGTTTCAGATAAAAGATCTAGATTATAACCCACTGAGTGTTGTTTCAGATCAAAGATGTGGATGTTAACCTTCTAAGTGTTGTTTCAGATCAAAGATGTAGATGATAAACCTCTGAGTGTTGTTTCAGATCAAAGATGTGGATGATAAACCTCTGAGTGTTGTTTCAGATCAAAGATGTAGATGTTAACCCTCTGAGTGTTGTTTCAGGTCAAAGATGTAGATGTTAACCCTCTGAGTGTTGTTTCAGGTCAAAGATGTAGATGTTAACCCTCTGAGTGTTGTTTCAGGTCAAGATGTAGACAATAACCATCTGAGTGTTGTTTCAGATCAATGATGTGGATGATAAACCTCTGAGTGTTGTTTCAGATCCAAGATGTAGATGTTAACCCTCTGAGTGTTGTTTCAGATCAAAGATGTAGATTTTAACCCTTTGAGTGTTGTTTCAGATCAAAGATGTAGATGATAACCCTCTGAGTGTTGTTTCAGGTCCAAGATGTAGACAATAACCATCTGAGTGTTGTTTCAGATCAATGATGTGGATGATAAACCTCTGAGTGTTGTTTCAGATCCAAGATGTAGATGTTAACCCTCTGAGTGTTGTTTCAGATCAAAGATGTAGATTTTAACCCTCCGAGTGTTGTTTCAGATCAAAGATGTAGATGATAACCCTCTGAGTGTTGTTTCAGGTCCAAGATGTAAATGATAAACCTCTGAGTGTTGTTTCAGATCACAGATGTAGATGATAACCCATTGAGTGTTGTTTCAGATCAAAGATGTAGATGTTAACCCTCCGAGTGTTGTTTCAGGTCCAAGATGTAAATGGTAAACCTCTGAGTGTTGTTTCAGATCAAAGATGTAGATGATAACCCATTGAGTGTTGTTTCAGATCAAAGATGTAGATGATAACCCTCTGAGTGTTGTTTCAGATCAAAGATGTAGATGATAACCCTCTGAGTGTTGTTTCAGGTCCAAGATGTAGATGATAACCCTCTGAGTGTTGTTTCAGATCAAAGATGTAGATGATAACCCTCTGAGTGTTGTTTCAGATCAAAGATGTAGATGATAACCCTCTGAGTGTTGTTTCAGATCAAAGATGTGGATGTTAACCCTCTGAGTGTTGTTTCAGGTGAAAGATGTAGATGATAAACCTCTGAGTGTTGTTTCAGATCAAAGATGTAAATGATAACCCTCTGAGTGTTGTTTCAGATCAAAGATGTAGATGTTTGCCCTCTGAGTATTGTTTCAGATCAAAGATATAGATGTTAACCCTCTGAGTGTTGTTTCAGAATGAAGATGTGGATGTTAACCTTCTAAGTGTTGTTTCAGATAAAAGATCTAGATTATAACCCACTGAGTGTTGTTTCAGATCAAAGATGTGGATGTTAACCTTCTAAGTGTTGTTTCAGATCAAAGATGTAGATGATAAACCTCTGAGTGTTGTTTCAGATCAAAGATGTGGATGATAAACCTCTGAGTGTTGTTTCAGATCAAAGATGTAGATGTTAACCCTCTGAGTGTTGTTTCAGGTCAAAGATGTAGATGTTAACCCTCTGAGTGTTGTTTCAGGTCAAAGATGTAGATGTTAACCCTCTGAGTGTTGTTTCAGGTCCAAGATGTAGACAATAACCATCTGAGTGTTGTTTCAGATCAATGATGTGGATGATAAACCTCTGAGTGTTGTTTCAGATCCAAGATGTAGATGTTAACCCTCTGAGTGTTGTTTCAGATCAAAGATGTAGATTTTAACCCTTTGAGTGTTGTTTCAGATCAAAGATGTAGATGATAACCCTCTGAGTGTTGTTTCAGGTCCAAGATGTAGACAATAACCATCTGAGTGTTGTTTCAGATCAATGAAGATGATGGATGTTGTTTAATCCAAGATAGATGTTAACCCTCTGAGTGTTGTTTTCAAAGATGTAGATTTTAACCCTCCGAGTGTTGTTTCAGATCAAAGATGTAGATGATAACCCTCTGAGTGTTGTTTCAGGTCCAAGATGTAAATGATAAACCTCTGAGTGTTGTTTCAGATCACAGATGTAGATGATAACCCATTGAGTGTTGTTTCAGATCAAAGATGTAGATGTTAACCCTCCGAGTGTTGTTTCAGATCAAAGATATAGATGTTAACCCTCTGAGTGTTGTTTCAGATTGAAGATGTGGATGTTAACCTTCCAAGTGTTGTTTCAGATTAAAGATCTAGATGATAACCCGCTGAGTGTTGTTTCAGATCAAAGATGTCGATGTTAACCTTCTAAGTGTTGTTTCAGATCAAAGATGTAGATGATAACCCTCCGAGTGTTGTTTCAGATCAAAGATGTAGATGACTTACCTCTGAGTTTTGGTTCAGATCAAAGATGTAGATGTTAACCCTCTGAGTCTTGTTTCAGATGGAACATGTAGATGATAACCCTCTGAGTGTTGTTTCAGATCAAAGATGTAGATGATTAACCTCTGAGTGTTGTTTCAGATCAAAGATGTAGATGATAACCCTCCGAGTGTTGTTTCAGATCAAAGATGTAGATGTTAAACCTCTGAGAGTTGTTTCAGATCAAAGATGTAGATGTTAACCCTCTGAGTGATGTTTCAGACCAAAGATGTAGATGATAACCCTGTGGGTGTTGTTTCAGATCAAAGATGTAGATGTTAACCCTCTGAGTGTTGTTTCAGATCAAAGATGTGGATGGTAAACCTCTGAGTGTTGTTTCAGATCAAAGATGTAGATGATAACCCTCTGAGTGTTGTTTCAGATCAAAGATGTAGATGTTAACCCTTTGACTGTTGTTTCAGATCAAAGATGTGGATGGTAACCCTATGAGTGTTGTTTCAGATCAAAGATGTAGATGATAACCCTCTGAGGGTTGTTTCAGCTCAAGGATGTAGATGATAACCCTCTGAGTGTTGTTTCAGGTCCAAGATGTAAATGATAAACCTCTGAGTGTTGTTTCAGATCAAAGATGTAGATGATAACCCATTGAGTGTTGTTTCAGATCAAAGATGTAGATGATAACCCTCTGAGTGTTGTTTCAGATCAAA
Source organism: Haliotis rubra (assembly GCF_003918875.1). NCBI lineage: Eukaryota > Metazoa > Mollusca > Gastropoda > Lepetellida > Haliotidae > Haliotis > Haliotis rubra. The sequence goes on from NW_025767010.1 coordinate 305,690, forward strand.
GATGTAGATGATAACCCTCTGAGTGTTGTTTCAGGTCCAAGATGTAGATGATAACCCTCTGAGTGTTGTTTCAGATCAAAGATGTAGATGATAACCCTCTGAGTGTTGTTTCAGATCAAAGATGTAGATGATAACCCTCTGAGTGTTGTTTCAGATCAAAGATGTGGATGTTAACCCTCTGAGTGTTGTTTCAGGTGAAAGATGTAGATGATAAACCTCTGAGTGTTGTTTCAGATCAAAGATGTAAATGATAACCCTCTGAGTGTTGTTTCAGATCAAAGATGTAGATGTTTGCCCTCTGAGTATTGTTTCCAGATCAAAGATATAGATGTTAACCCTCTGAGTGTTGTTTCAGAATGAAGATGTGGATGTTAACCTTCTAAGTGTTGTTTCAGATAAAAGATCTAGATTATAACCCACTGAGTGTTGTTTCAGATCAAAGATGTGGATGTTAACCTTCTAAGTGTTGTTTCAGATCAAAGATGTAGATGATAAACCTCTGAGTGTTGTTTCAGATCAAAGATGTGGATGATAAACCTCTGAGTGTTGTTTCAGATCAAAGATGTAGATGTTAACCCTCTGAGTGTTGTTTCAGGTCAAAGATGTAGATGTTAACCCTCTGAGTGTTGTTTCAGGTCCAAGATGTAGACAATAACCATCTGAGTGTTGTTTCAGATCAAAGATGTGGATGATAAACCTCTGAGTGTTGTTTCAGATCAAAGATGTAGATGTTAACCCTCTGAGTGTTGTTTCAGATCAAAGATGTAGATTTTAACCCTTTGAGTGTTGTTTCAGATCAAAGATGTAGATGATAACCCTCTGAGTGTTGTTTCAGGTCCAAGATGTAGACAATAACCATCTGAGTGTTGTTTCAGATCAATGATGTGGATGATAAACCTCTGAGTGTTGTTTCAGATCCAAGATGTAGATGTTAACCCTCTGAGTGTTGTTTCAGATCAAAGATGTAGATTTTAACCCTCTGAGTGTTGTTTCAGATCAAAGATGTAGATGATAACCCTCTGAGTGTTGTTTCAGGTCAAAGATGTAGATGATAAACCCTCTGAGTGTTGTTTCAGATCAAAGATGTAGATGATAACCCACTGAGTGTTGTTTCAGATCAAAGATGTAGATGTTAACCCTCTGAGTGTTGTTTCAGATCAAAGATATAGATGTTAACCCTCTGAGTGTTGTTTCAGATTGAAGATGTGGATGTTAGCCTTCCAAGTGTTGTTTCAGATTAAAGATCTAGATGATAACCCGCTGAGTGTTGTTTCAGATCAAAGATGTCGATGTTAACCTTCTAAGTGTTGTTTCAGATCAAAGATGTAGATGATAACCATCTGAGTGTTGTTTCAGATCAAAGATGTAGATGTTAACCCTCTGAGTGTTGTTGCAGATCAAAGATGTAGATGATAACCCTCTGAGTGTTGTTTCAGATCAAAGATGTAGATGATAACCCTCTGAGTGTTGTTTCAGATCAAAGATGTAGATGTTAACCCTCTGAGTGTTGTTGCAGATCAAAGATGTAGATGTTAACCCTCTGAGTGTTGTTTCAGATTGAACATGTAGATGATAACCCTCTGAGTGTTGTTTCAGATCAAAGATGTAGATGATTAACCTCTGAGTGTTGTTTCAGATCAAAGATGTAGATGATAACCCTTTGAGTGTTGTTTCAGATCAAAGATGTAGATGTTAACCCTCTGAGTGTTGTTTCAGATCAAAGATGTAGATGATTAACCTCTGAGTGTTGTTTCAGATCAAAGATGTAGATGATAACCCTCTGAGTGTTGTTTCAGATCAAAGATGTAGATGTTAAACCTCTGAGTGTTGTTTCAGATCAAAGATGTAGATGCTAACCCTCTGAGTATTGTTGCAGATCAAAGATGTGGATGGTAAACATCTGAGTGTTGTTTCAGATCAATGATGTGGATGATAAACCTCTGATTGTTGTTTCAGATCAAAGATGTAGATGTTAACCCTTTGAGTGTTGTTTCAGATCAAAGATGTGGATGTTAACCCTTTGAGTGTTGTTTCAGATCAAAGATGTAGATGATAACCCTCTGAGGGTTGTTTCAGATTAAAGATGTAGATGATAACCCTCTGAGTGTTGTTTCAGATCAAAGATGTAGATGTTAACCTTCTGAGTGTTGTTTCAGATCCAAGATGTAGATGATAACGATCTGAGTGTTGTTTCAGATCCAAGATGTAGATGTTAACCCTCTGAGTGTTGTTGCAGATCAAAGATGTAGATGATAACCCTCTGAGTGTTGTTGCAGATCAAAGATGTAGATGATAACCCTCTGAGTGTTGTTTCAGATCAAAGATGTAGATGTTAACCCTCTGAGTGTTGTTTGCAGATCAAAGATGTAGATGTTAACCCTCTGAGTCTTGTTTCAGATTCAACATGTAGATGATAACCCTCTGAGTGTTGTTTCAGATCAAAGATGTAGATGATTAACCTCTGAGTGTTGTTTCAGATCAAAGATGTAGATGTTAACCCACAGAGTGTTGTTTCAGATCAAAGATGTAGATGTTAACCCTCTGAGTGTTGTTGCAGATCAAAGATGTAGATGATTAACCTCTGAGTGTTGTTTCAGATCAAAGATGTAGATGATAACCCTCTGAGTGTTGTTTCAGATCAAAGATGTAGATGTTAAACCTCTGAGTGTTGTTTCAGATCAAAGATGTAGATGTTAACCCTCTGAGTGTTGTTGCAGATCAAAGATGTGGATGATAAACCTCTGAGTGTTGTTTCAGATCAATGATGTGGATGATAAACCTCTGATTGTTGTTTCAGATCAAAGATGTAGATGTTAACCCTTTGACTGTTGTTTCAGATCAAAGATGTGGATGTTAACCCTTTGAGTGTTGTTTCAGATCAAAGATGTAGATGATAACCCTCTGAGTGTTGTTTCAGATCAAAGATGTAGATGATAACCCTCTGAGTGTTGTTTCAGATCAAAGATGTAAATGATAAACCTCTGAGTGTTGTTTCAGATCAAAGATGTAGATGATAACCCTCTGAGTGTTGTTTCAGATCAAAGATGTAGATGTTAACCCTCTGAGTGTTGTTGCAGATCAAAGATGTAGATGATAACCCTCTGAGTTTTTCTTTTTACATCAAAGATGTAGATGATAACCCATTGAGTGTTGTTTCAGATCAAAGATGTAGATGTTAACCCTCTGAGTGTTGTTTCAGATCAAAGATGTAGATGTTAACCCTCTGAGTGTTGTTTCAGATTGAAGATGTGGATGTTAGCCTTCCATGTGTTGTTTCAGATTAAAGATCTAGATGATAACCCGCTGAGTGTTGTTTCAGATCAAAGATGTCGATGTTAACCTTCTAAGTGTTGTTTCAGATCAAAGATGTAGATGATAACCATCTGAGTGTTGTTTCAGATCCAAGATGTAGATGTTAACCCTCTGAGTGTTGTTGCAGATCAAAGATGTAGATGATAACACTTTGAGTGTTGTTTCAGATCAAAGATGTAGATGATAACCCTCTGAGTGTTGTTTCAGATCAAAGATGTAGATGTTAACCCTCTGAGTGTTGTTGCAGATCAAAGATGTAGATGTTAACCCTCTGAGTCTTGTTTCAGATTGAACATGTAGATGATAACACTCTGAGTGTTGTTTCAGATCAAAGATGTAGATGATTAACCTCTGAGTGTTGTTTCAGATCAAAGATGTAGATGTTAACCCTCCGAGTGTTGTTTCAGATCAAAGATGTAGATGTTAACCCTCTGAGTGTTGTTTCAGATTGAACATGTAGATGATAACCCTCTGAGTGTTGTTTCAGATCAAAGATGTAGATGATTAACCTCTGAGTGTTGTTTCAGATCAAAGATGTAGATGATAACCCTCCGAGTGTTGTTTCAGATCAAAGATGTAGATGACTTACCTCTGAGTTTTGGTTCAGATCAAAGATGTAGATGTTAACCCTCTGAGTCTTGTTTCAGATGGAACATGTAGATGATAACCCTCTGAGTGTTGTTTCAGATCAAAGATGTAGATGATTAACCTCTGAGTGTTGTTTCAGATCAAAGATGTAGATGATAACCCTCTGAGTGTTGTTTCAGATCAAAGATGTAGATGTTAACCCTCTGAGTGTTGTTTCAGATCAAAGATGTAGATGTTAAACCTCTGAGTGTTGTTTCAGATCAAAGATGTAGATGATAACCCTGTGGGTGTTGTTTCAGATCAAAGATGTAGATGTTAACCCTCTGAGTGTTGTTTCAGATCAAAGATGTGGATGTTAAACCTCTGAGTGTTGTTTCAGATCAAAGATGTAGATGATAACCCTCTGAGTGTTGTTTCAGATCAAAGATGTAGATGTTAACCCTCTGAGTCTTGTTTCAGATTCAACATGTAGATGATAACCCTCTGAGTGTTGTTTCAGATCAAAGATGTAGATGATAACCCTCTGAGTGTTGTTTCAGATCAAAGATGTAGATGTTAACCCTCTGAGTGTTGTTTCAGATCAAAGATGTAGATGTTAACCCTCTGAGTGTTGTTTCAGATCAAAGATGTAGATGATTAACCTCTGAGTGTTGTTTCAGATCAAAGATGTAGATGATAAACCTCTGAGTGTTGTTTCAGATCAAAGATGTAGATGTTAAACCTCTGAGTGTTGTTTCAGATCAAAGATGTAGATGATAACCCTCTGAGTGTTGTTTCAGATCAAAGATGTGGATGGTAAACCTCTGAGTGTTGTTTCAGATCAAAGATGTGGATGATAAACCTCTGAGTGTTGTTTCAGATCAAAGATGTAGATGTTAACCCTTTGACTGTTGTTTCAGATCAAAGATGTGGATGTTAACCCTTTGAGTGTTGTTTCAGATCAAAGATGTAGATGATAACCCTCTGAGTGTTGTTTCAGATCAAAGATGTAGATGATAACCCTCTGAGTGTTGTTTCAGATCAAAGATGTGGATGATAAACCTCTGAGTGTTGTTTCAGATCAAAGATGTAGATGATAACCCTCTGAGTGTTGTTTCAGATCAAAGATGTAGATGTTAACCCTCTGAGTGTTGTTTCAGATCAAAGATGTAGATGATAACCCTCTGAGTGTTGTTTCAGATCAAAGATGTAGATGATAACCCTCTGAGTGTTGTTTCAGATCAAAGATGTAGATGTTAACCCTCTGAGTGTTGTTTCAGATCAAAGATGTAGATGTTAACCCTCTGAGTGTTGTTTCAGATCAAAGATGTGGATGTTAACCCTTTGAGTGTTGTTTCAGATCAAAGATGTAGATGATAACCCTCTGAGTGTTGTTTCAGATCAAAGATGTCGATGTTAACCCTCTGAGTGTTGTTTCAGATCAAAGATGATGATGATAACATCTGAGTGTTGTTTCAGATCAAAGATGTAGATGTTAACCCTCTGAGTGTTGTTTCAGATCAAAGATGTAGATGATAAACCTCTGAGTGTTGTTTCAGATCAAAGATGTAGATGATAACCCTCTGAGTGTTGTTTCAGATCAAAGATGTAGATGTTAACCCTCTGAGTGTTGTTTCAGATCAAAGATGTAGATGTTAACCCTCTGAGTGTTGTTTCAGATCAAAGATGTAGATGATAACCTCTGAGTGTTGTTTCAGATCAAAGATGTAGATGATTAACCCTCTGAGTGTTGTTTCAGATCAAAGATGTAGATGTTAACCCTCTGAGTGTTGTTTCAGATCAAAGATGTAGATGTTAACCCTCTGAGTGTTGTTTCAGATCAAAGATGTAGATGATAACCCTCTGAGTGTTGTTTCAGATCAAAGATGTAGATGATTAACCTCTGAGTGTTGTTTCAGATCAAAGATGTAGATGATAACCCTCTGAGTGTTGTTTCAGATCAAAGATGTAGATGACTTAACCTCTGAGTGTTGTTTCAGATCAAAGATGTAGATGTTAACCCTCTGAGTGTTGTTTCAGATCAAAGATGTAGATGATAACCCTCTGAGTGTTGTTTCAGATCAAAGATGTAGATGATTAACCCTCTGAGTGTTGTTTCAGATCAAAGATGTAGATGATAACCCTCTGAGTGTTGTTTCAGATCAAAGATGTAGATGTTAACCCTCTGAGTGTTGTTTCAGATCAAAGATGTAGATGTTAACCCTCTGAGTGTTGTTTCAGATCAAAGATGTAGATGATAACCCTCTGAGTGTTGTTTCAGATCAAAGATGTAGATGTTAACCCTCTGAGTGTTGTTTCAGATCAAAGATGTAGATGATAACCCTCTGAGTGTTGTTTCAGATCAAAGATGTAGATGTTAACCCTCTGAGTGTTGTTTCAGATCAAAGATGTGGATGTTAAACCTCTGAGTGTTGTTTCAGATCAAAGATGTAGATGATAACCCTCTGAGTGTTGTTTCAGATCAAAGATGTAGATGTTAACCCTCTGAGTGTTGTTTCAGATCAAAGATGTAGATGTTAACCCTCTGAGTGTTGTTTCAGATCAAAGATGTAGATGATAACCCTCTGAGTGTTGTTTCAGATCAAAGATGTAGATGATAACCCTCTGAGTGTTGTTTCAGATCAAAGATGTAGATGTTAACCCTCTGAGTGTTGTTTCAGATCAAAGATGTAGATGATAACCCTCTGAGTGTTGTTTCAGATCAAAGATGTAGATGATAACCCTCTGAGTGTTGTTTCAGATCAAAGATGTAGATGTTAAACCTCTGAGTGTTGTTTCAGATCAAAGATGTAGATGTTAACCCTCTGAGTGTTGTTTCAGATCAAAGATGTGGATGATAACCCTCTGAGTGTTGTTTCAGATCAAAGATGTGGATGATAACCCCTCTGAGTGTTGTTTCAGATCAAAGATGTAGATGTTAACCCTCTGAGTGTTGTTTCAGATCAAAGATGTGGATGTTAACCCTTTGAGTGTTGTTTCAGATCAAAGATGTAGATGATAACCCTCTGAGTGTTGTTTCAGATCAAAGATGTAGATGATAACCCTCTGAGTGTTGTTTCAGATCAAAGATGTAGATGATAACCCTCTGAGTGTTGTTTCAGATCAAAGATGTAGATGATAACCCTCTGAGTGTTGTTTCAGATCAAAGATGTAGATGTTAACCCTCTGAGTGTTGTTTCAGATCAAAGATGTAGATGATAACCCTCTGAGTGTTGTTTCAGATCAAAGATGTAGATGATAACCCATTGAGTGTTGTTTCAGATCAAAGATGTAGATGTTAACCCTCTGAGTGTTGTTTCAGATCAAAGATGTAGATGTTAACCCTCTGAGTGTTGTTTCAGATCAAAGATGTAGATGTTAACCCTCTGAGTGTTGTTTCAGATCAAAGATGTAGATGATAACCCTCTGAGTGTTGTTTCAGATCAAAGATGTAGATGTTAACCCTCTGAGTGTTGTTTCAGATCAAAGATGTAGATGATAACCCTCTGAGTGTTGTTTCAGATCAAAGATGTAGATGTTAACCCTCTGAGTGTTGTTTCAGATCAAAGATGTAGATGATAACCCTCTGAGTGTTGTTTCAGATCAAAGATGTAGATGTTAACCCTCTGAGTGTTGTTTCAGATCAAAGATGTAGATGATAACCCTCTGAGTGTTGTTTCAGATCAAAGATGTAGATGATAAACCTCTGAGTGTTGTTTCAGATCAAAGATGTAGATGTTAACCCTCTGAGTGTTGTTTCAGATCAAAGATGTAGATGTTAACCTTCTGAGTGTTGTTTCAGATCAAAGATGTAGATGATAACCCTCTGAGTGTTGTTTCAGATCAAAGATGTAGATGATTAACCCTCTGAGTGTTGTTTCAGATCAAAGATGTAGATGATAACCCTCTGAGTGTTGTTTCAGATCAAAGATGTAGATGATAAACCTCTGAGTGTTGTTTCAGATCAAAGATGTAGATGATAACCCTCTGAGTGTTGTTTCAGATCAAAGATGTAGATGATAACCCTCTGAGTGTTGTTTCAGATCAAAGATGTAGATGATTAACCTCTGAGTGTTGTTTCAGATCAAAGATGTAGATGATAACCCTCTGAGTGTTGTTTCAGATCAAAGATGTAGATGTTAACCCCTCTGAGTGTTGTTTCAGATCAAAGATGTAGATGTTAACCCTCTGAGTGTTGTTTCAGATCAAAGATGTAGATGTTAACCCTCTGAGTGTTGTTTCAGATCAAAGATGTAGATGTTAACCCTCTGAGTGTTGTTTCAGATCAAAGATGTAGATGTTAACCCTCTGAGTGTTGTTTCAGATCAAAGATGTAGATGATAACCCTCTGAGTGTTGTTTCAGATCAAAGATGTAGATGTTAACCCTTTGAGTGTTGTTTCAGATCAAAGATGTGGATGTTAACCCTCTGAGTGTTGTTTCAGATCAAAGATGTAGATGATAACCCTCTGAGTGTTGTTTCAGATCAAAGATGTAGATGATAACCCTCTGAGTGTTGTTTCAGATCAAAGATGTAGATGTTAACCCTCTGAGTGTTGTTTCAGATCAAAGATGTAGATGATAACCCTCTGAGTGTTGTTTCAGATCAAAGATGTAGATGATAACCCTCTGAGTGTTGTTTCAGATCAAAGATGTAGATGTTAACCCTCTGAGTGTTGTTTCAGATCAAAGATGTAGATGATAACCCTCTGAGTGTTGTTTCAGATCAAAGATGTAGATGATAACCCTCTGAGTGTTGTTTCAGATCAAAGATGTAGATGTTAACCCTCTGAGTGTTGTTTCAGATCAAAGATGTGTAGATGTTAACCCTCTGAGTGTTGTTTCAGATCAAAGATGTAGATGATAAACCTCTGAGTGTTGTTTCAGATCAAAGATGTAGATGATAACCCTCTGAGTGTTGTTTCAGATCAAAGATGTAGATGATAACCCTCTGAGTGTTGTTTCAGATCAAAGATGTAGATGTTAACCCTCTGAGTGTTGTTTCAGATCAAAGATGTAGATGTTAACCCTCTGAGTGTTGTTTCAGATCAAAGATGTGGATGTTAACCCTCTGAGTGTTGTTTCAGATCAAAGATGTGGATGATTAACCCTCTGAGTGTTGTTTCAGATCAAAGATGTAGATGATAACCCTCTGAGTGTTGTTTCAGATCAAAGATGTAGATGTTAACCCTCTGAGTGTTGTTTCAGATCAAAGATGTAGATGATTAACCCTCTGAGTGTTGTTTCAGATCAAAGATGTAGATGATAACCCTCTGAGTGTTGTTTCAGATCAAAGATGTAGATGTTAACCCTCTGAGTGTTGTTTCAGATCAAAGATGTAGATGATAACCCTCTGAGTGTTGTTTCAGATCAAAGATGTGGATGATAAACCTCTGAGTGTTGTTTCAGATCAAAGATGTAGATGATAACCCTCTGAGTGTTGTTTCAGATCAAAGATGTAGATGTTAACCCTCTGAGTGTTGTTTCAGATCAAAGATGTAGATGATAACCCTCTGAGTGTTGTTTCAGATCAAAGATGTAGATGTTAACCCTCTGAGTGTTGTTTCAGATCAAAGATGTAGATGTTAACCCTCTGAGTGTTGTTTCAGATCAAAGATGTAGATGATAACCCTCTGAGTGTTGTTTCAGATCAAAGATGTAGATGATAACCCTCTGAGTGTTGTTTCAGATCAAAGATGTAGATGATAAACCTTCTGAGTGTTGTTTCAGATCAAAGATGTAGATGTTAACCCTCTGAGTGTTGTTTCAGATCAAAGATGTAGATGTTAACCCTCTGAGTGTTGTTTCAGATCAAAGATGTGGATGTTAACCCTCTGAGTGTTGTTTCAGATCAAAGATGTAGATGATAACCCTCTGAGTGTTGTTTCAGATCAAAGATGTAGATGTTAAACCTCTGAGTGTTGTTTCAGATCAAAGATGTAGATGTTAACCCTCTGAGTGTTGTTTCAGATCAAAGATGTAGATGATAAACCTCTGAGTGTTGTTTCAGATAAAAAATGTAGATGTTAACCCTCTGAGTGTTGTTTCAGGTCAAAGATGTAGATGTTAACCCGCTGAGTGTTGTTTCAGGTCAAAGATGTGGATGTTAACCCTCTGAGTGTTGTTTCAGATCAAAGATGTAGATGTTAATCCTCTGAGTGTTGTTTCAGGTCAAAGATGTGGGTGTTCCCTTTCATCGTGGTGAATTCAGTCGTCGCTTTTGTGACGTTCATTTCTTCCTGTATCATCAGCGTTGGCTTCAAGACGTTCTGTGATGGCTTCCTAAAGGGCAGAGAGATGGGTCACATTATTAGCAGGTTAGCATTGATTCGGGTCTTTTAAAGAAAATTCTGTGAAAAAAAGATCCTTTAATGCGATACAAGAGATGTTCTGCCAACCTCTTTGTATCTGTTCTTATGACACGTTAAATGTGTAAATATACCCATAACATAATATATAAACAATTTTCACTAATCATTTCCATATCGTTCATTATTGCAGCTGTGCCGACGGGGAGAAATTCACGTGGAATGCAGACTACCGGACTCACTCTTTCTACACTTACCTGACAGTAACACAGGTAAGCTTGTCTCATAACGTACACACTACAGTTATGCAGGCTAGTTAGACTAATTATACTCAAGTTACACTGCACATCGCAGCACGACATGCCTAGATTGGGGTCGTCTATAAATAGCACTACAGCTGAGTCAAATACGTTCTGTAAGAGTAACAAAAACACTTTGAAATGTGCACTGAAATATATAAAAAGACTCGATTGTAAACTTTGGACCCCTTCGAAAGCATAACTATGTTAATTTTGGAAACAACATCAACAAAATTCAATACACGATGGTTTTGGCAGCAACAACATGGATCTTATAAAATGTTTCCTGATTGGACAATCAATTGTCAAGTGCGACGTTAAACCCCATTCACTTCACTTCACACCCGGAAGTTCATCTGGCGCGCAAAACCTCCTGGACATACCTTTGACAGGATTCCCTTGAACATACCTTTGACAGGATTCTGACAACTATAACTGAAATAAGGAACATTCTTACTAAACTTGAGAATGAACAGTGTGATGTTACTGTTTCCTTTTTCAGATTGCAACATGGAGCACCCTCCTGGTGTGGGTGCTTCTGGTAATCGAGGGCATCATCAGATTTCTAAGGAACAGACGCCAGGCCAATGCACAAGCCACCTCTGACCTTAAGAACTTTGCAGCCTCGGAACCATCAGCATAATAATATGTCACAGTTTTCGTGTCCGTGGCTGGATCGACAAGAACAAACTGTGCATACCTTTCTTTGTATACAGAAACAGTTTTCAAAGATGAAGAGTACAGTGACCTTGACCTCGCCCTTAACCCAGTAGGTCGGGGCATGCCGTTTGGAGGTCACCTGGTGACGTTGTTGTTGTAGGTGTGAATTGTTTCTAATTACTTCGAGAGTTGATTGCCTGACTGTTACCAGGTAATGTCCATATACTCTCTGAGGCTTCTATCATATATATAGATCTCACTTGGATGAAGGTCTCGCACTTGAAAAGGTAATGGAACTCATCTGCTATAGCAGGTGAGTTACAGAGAGGACAAAGTCTTTCACCTCTTGGTACTCCACTCCAACGGCCTGTTTCCACAGGGAAGTTATGGTTTGACGCAATTTCATCAGCTGTAATGATAACGTCTTAGGAAGAAGAAGGTATGATTCAATTCCAAAAGTCTATTTGAAATAGCAATAATATAAACCTTTAGGGCTTGCAGAGATATTGCCTTTCCAATTTTGAAAGAACTGGTCTTTAAGAATTCTTTCAGCGTTCGAAACTAACCATGGGGTGGAGTACCCAGATGGAGTATTCCAAATAGGGTTTAAACCAATTTAAACCAATGTTATTTAAGATACTCTGTATACAAGTGAGCCATTGTTATTAATTTCAAAATCTAACCGAACAAATCGAAGCATTATTTGAGTGAACTTAGTTACACCTATTTAGAAATGTAATTTATGTCAAAAATGTAACATACGCTTGTATATCTTGATATATAAAGGTTCTCTTCCTAGTTTCCCATATACCATAAAATTTGGTGTAGACTTTCGTAGGCCGGCAGCGAGCTTAAGAAATTTTAGATGGACTTGTTCAATTAAGTGTAGGTTTTCAAACCCCCAAACTTCTGAGCCATGTTTTTAAATTGGAACAACCAAAGTGTCAAATGCTGAGAATAAACAGTCTAGAGGTAAGTTGATATTTCGAGAATTGCTGAGTAGACCATACCTTGCTTTTTGTGCATTTTCGCATAGAGATTTTATTGCATATATTAATTGTCTATTTCTATGCAAGTTAATTCCAAGATAAGTATAGTAATCAACTATCTCTAAACAATTTCTACCGTAAAAGAAGGCAAGTTTTGATGATATAGCAGGAACGCCTCCAAATATAACAACTTTAGTTTTCGCAATATTAACGTTTAACTTCATCATAATACAATACTCGTTAAAACCATTTAAGGACTTCTGTAAGCCGCCTAGTGTAACATCAAAAATAGCAGTGTCATCAGCATAACGTAATACAATGACTTGAATCCACATAATAACATCTAATACCTGTTCGACAAACGCACAGATACAAATTATTCCGACAAAATGCATGGAACTGTTTTGCCCAGTCTAAATTCAGGAACCAATCACGGAAATATCTACTTGCAAAACATAGATTAGCGTGTGTTATGTGATAGGACAGTTTCGATTTTTTAGGAAGGGTTCCTTTTGGCTTTTTGTTCGTTCGGCTGTTTACTTATATATTTGATTGCTCATTTTTCGGCTCACTTGCACATAGAATTTAGAAGTCTTGACCTAACTCATTAGCACATTAGAGAGTTTATTTCTCACTCGTGCCTTCCATCTTGTCGCAAAGGGTTAACTTATCGCACTAAAGGATATGATCTGAGTTGTAGAGACATGGCAACTTCTAATGTGCTTTCAGTGTATTGTACATTTATCATCACAACAGCACTGTGCATATCTATCACTTTGATGTATATTCTTTCAATGTATGTTGTGTGATGGGACGCACTTTTACCACCTGTGGTGGTGCTCAGGCATGAAATGATCTGATCTGAATTATTTGGTGAAAACCTTGAGTCTTTCTGCTTTCTTGACGGTATCAGCTTGAGTTGAGTGCCGCACTCAAATATTCCAGCTATAAGACTGTAAATAATCGTGTCTGAACAAGACAATCTAGTGATTGGGCTTTGCTTGACGGTATCAGCTTGAGTTGAGTGCCGCACTCAAATATTCCAGCTATAAGACTGTAAATAATCGCGTCTGAACCAGACAATCTAGTGATTGGGCTTTGCTTGACGGTATCAGCTTGAGTTGAGTGCCGCACTCAAATATTCCAGCTATAAGACTGTAAATAATCGCGTCTGAACCAGACAATCTAGTGATTGGGCTTTGCTTGACGGTATCAGCTTTGAGTTGAGTGCCGCACTCAAATATTCCGGCTATAAGACTGTAAATAATCGCGTCTGAACCAGACAATCTAGTGATTGGGCTTTGCTTGACGGTATCAGCTTGAGTTGAGTGCCGCACTCAAATATTCCAGCTATAAGACTGTAAATAATCGCGTCTGAACCAGACAATCTAGTGATTGGGCTTTGCTTGACGGTATCAGCTTGAGTTGAGTGCCGCACTCAAATATTCCAGCTATAAGACTGTAAATAATCGTGTCTGAACCAGACAATCTAGTGATTGGGCTTTGCTTGCCGGTATCAGCTTGAGTTGAGTGCCGATACGCTGATCGAAAACCGGTATTTTGACTTGCATTCGGAAAACTTCGTAACACTCGGAAATCTTCGGATATTTCCTTTTTTCATTTGTGCCAAATATTATTCACATTTTTAATTTTAATCATGAATAAAAGTTGTTATTAAAGCTTAATCAAGCTAGTGATTTTGCTCTGTATTTGCTCTATAAATCAAGCATTTCCTATATTATAAGTAGTTTTTGTGTAAAAATACTTCACGCAATATATTGCAATACATATCGCAATACATGCTTTCGCATCGCAATATATCGCAATATGAAACTTCTCTGCAATACCCACCCCTATAAAATATGTACATAGTTATAAAACATACACAGCCAATCGCCCAGCGATTTACGAGAGACAAATAAATACTAAAATACTAAAACTTTATATGAATATGACATAAACGTATCTTAAAAGATGAACAGCAGAGATAAAACATTAAAATATACACATAACAAAAGGGGTACCGATAAAGATAAACGTTTAGTTATATAAAATACTCCTTCGTATAAAAACTATATTATGGCAGGTTCTGGAGGTGTGAAAGACTTAATCCGGGTGTCCTAAAATATTACTAAAAAATTGGCTGGTTGACAGGTTATCTAGGTCTGGCCATTTTACCTTGCTAGCATTGACGAGATAAATCCGTTCTTCGTTTTCGTTGCGGGTAGGTTAAAAGCACATCTCGTCCTTTTTTCAGTCTTTACAGTGGAAACAGAGTCTCTCTCATCGAGGGGAACATTTTCGTAACGTCCTGTTTCCACTCCTAGCGGGGCTAAACTTAGACAACGCACTTCTATGAGCTCTGGGTACAGGCCACCTGCCATAAGGTTCCGTTGTGTAGTTGTGTTTAAAATTCTGTAAGTTTTGAAATTATTTCTGCTGGCACAACTGTAAATAATCGTGTCCGAACCATGCAACCGCGTGATTGGGCTTCGCTTGTTGGTATCAGCTTGTCAGATGAAGAGTATCGATCTACGCAACTGTGGAGCCAGTTCTCTCTCACACACACGATTCAAGGCTTCAGTCCACTGGGCACTAAAACATATTTTACGGAGCTTCAATCTCAAAGAATTGCGCAGTGACCTCATTTCATTACTATTTTATACCCGTGAAGGTCCGGGTTTGAGTTGATCTTCAGTAACCCATGCTTTTCGTAAGAGGCGACTAACAGGATCGGGTGGTCAGACTCGCTGACTTGGTTGACACATGTCATCGGTTCCCAATTGCGTAGATCGATGCTCATGCTATTGATCACTGGATTGTCTGGTCCAGACTCGATTATTTACAGACCGCTGCCATATAGCTGGAATATTGCGGCGTAAAACTAAATTCGTTCACTCACTCATTTATATTTTATGCATTCGTATTTCGTAACATGTTATCACTTTTTATAGCACATACGACTTATTTGTTAATGTACACATTGGATGTTTTACACCTATAAAATAAATTTTATACACCCATGTTTCTAATTGTGCAATTAGAAGTGTGAATAAAATATATATTCCCTGTATCATTGTAATGTGAAGTTCACACGATATACGGTATTCCAACATTATCACTGCGGGGGCTTCACACAATGTACCCATGTTTGGAATCGAATTCGGGGCTAAGGCGTGACGAGCAAACGCTTTAACCACTGGGCTACCCAACCTCCCCTAAAATGGGATAGGTCAGATTGCTTGACTGCTTTTCCTTTCCTGGACTCGATCAGTGTTTTTAACTGACTCTAGCAGTCTGCAAGAATCTATAGATTCGCAATCTCCGACGTTCATTCAGTTTTGGTGAGTGAGTGAGTATCCCCGCAATATCACGACGGGGGACACCAGAAATGGGATTCACACATTGTACCCATGTGGGGAATCGAACCCGGGTCGCAAATACAAATACAACACACAATGAAATGTTCAGACAATCAACATCTGTGATTGAGGGGAGTATAATCAGTGTGTTGGGTCGTGAGTGTTCACACCGTGATAATAAACCGTCTGCACTCAGCAATATTCCGGTTATAAGGTGGCGGTCTGCGAAATAATTGAGTCTGGACCAGACAATTCAGTGACTAACGTAACGAGCATCGATCTACGCAACTGGGACACGATTACATGTGTCAACCCAGTCGACGAGTCAAGCTACATTGGGCAGGATGGTCACCAAAGTGTCAAGGCCTGGACGCCAGTCTGGATGTAGTGAGTGAGTTTAGTTTTACGCCGCACTCAGCAATATTCTAGCTATATGGCGGCGGTCTGTAAATAATCGAGTCTGGACCAGACAATCCATTGATCAACAGTATGAAAATCGATCCACGGAATTGGGATACGATGACATGTGTCAACCCAGTCAGCGAGCCTGACCACCCGATGCCGTTGGTCGCCTCTTACGAAAAGCATGGGTTACTGAAGATCAATTCTAACCCGGACCTTCACGGGACCCAGGTCGACAAGCCTGACCACCCGATCTCTCGACAAGCATGGATTCTGGAGATCAATTCTTACCCGGGTCTTCACGGGTTATCCTCACGGAGTCCGCTGTTCAGAGTGAGTGAGTTTGTGGGTGACTGACACACGAACATAGAATCGTGAATATCGAGGCCAACGTTGAATGCTTAATACACAACATACTTAGTCACACCCCACACTACCCATCCAGGATGAGAGTAGCTTTGTCGTGAAACCATGTGGGGCTTTTTCACAAGTTTCATTTGCTTGGTACAAATTCCTAGATTGTACGAAAGGAAACAAAATGAAATATTTACACTATATCGGGCGAGGTACGAGGTCCTTAGAGTTTACATTTCCCACGAACAACCGAGAACTGTTTCCTGTGACTTTCAAACCGTCGATACAATATTTATCCAGATTTGTTAAAGGTTATGTACAAGTGTGTGTTATACAGACTTAAAGAAACGTTCGTAAAATTTATCTGGTCAGTAAATATACGCTTGCGTCAGAGACAATATCATGAACTGGTCTCTGCTGGCATGATACCTCTTTCTGACGGTTGTGCTGACGTTAGGGTGCCTGACAACTGATTAGATTTGGTTCATCCACAGAGTGTCTGTTCCGGTTGTCCAGTTTGCAAGTCGAATACATTAAGTCAGGCCTGACGAGGTCATACACGACACAACTAAATCCTCTTTCCAGAACTAGTAGTGAGTGAGTTTAGTTTTACGCCGCTTTCAGCAATATTCAACCAATATCACGGCGGGGGACACCAGAAATGGGCTTCACACATTGTACCCATGTGGAGAATCGAACCCGAGTCTTCGGCGTGACGAGCGAACGCTTTAACCTCTGGGCTACCCCACCGCCCTCAGTAGTAAAACTTGAGGGTGAGGGGGAAGGGGTGTCTTACTTTGGTATGACAATGGGGAGTAGTTTTCGTGATGAACTCTAATTCTAAATAATTATTTTAATAATCCTAAAAAAGACAGGTATCAGCGGCGATATGCGTCATGGAAACTGGTATAAGCTGGCCACCCTCCTGTGTTCAGAACACTACTCGTGGTATACCGGTGTATAGCCACAACTACTACCCACTCTGCTAGACTAGTTCTCTCTTTCTCCGCCGCTCTGTTGCGTGTATTCGCACACCGACTGCATGGTGCTCACACCAACGATCATTGGTTGGGCTGACTCGAAATATTTCTTACAGCCACCACCATCAAGCTATAACCAGATGCGTCTGAAAACAACACTGCTTATGCAGTTGTAAACTGATATATTATACTTCCCTAGTCATTCTTCCAGACAGACAGACAGCAGCAGACAGACAAGAAAGACAGACCTTCGGACCCAGACAGGCATACAGGCAAAGTATTCATTAAAGAGACCTTTCCAGACAGGCAAATTACATTCTTCCAGACTCTAGATACTTAATATAAATTATAAAATCCAGCTTTCTATTTTAAACAGCATGGACTCACTGCTAGTCTATTTCCATTGAAGGTGGGGCGGTGGGTTAGCCTAGTGGTTAAAGCGTTGGCTCGTCACGCCGAAAACCCGGGATCGATTCCCCACATGGGCACAATGTGTTAAGTCCATTTCTGGTGTCCCCCGCCGTGATATTGCTGGAATAATGTTAAAAGCGGCGTAAGACTAAACTCACTCACTCACTCCATTGAAGGTGATATGCCTGTGACCAACCCCTAGCCCACTGGTTAGAGCGTTCGCCCTTCAAGCACAAAAAAAACATGTTCGATTCTCATCATGGTCAAGATTTGTGAAACCCAGTATCGGTGATCAAAACAGTGAAAATGTATCAACATTGATAACAATTTCCAAAAAAAATATAACATATTCGTCGTGAACCTATCATTGAGAGTTACTATCTTAGCAAGCATACCTTTTTCATTTTGTACTTCAAATAAAAACTCTCCAAAATATCTGAACAGTTATTAAATATTAGTTTTAACTTACGAGACAATCACGACAGCAGTTCACATACCACAAAAGCTAATGGTTCAGATAATCGGTGATTGTGTGTGATAAAAGAGGAGTGATATTGAGTGTTTGTGTGAGGGCCATTAACGATTTATTGATTAAATACCCCATACCTTCTGACAATTTGACTGAGTGTACCCACGTGGTTCTGAATACAAATACCCCCCGAACAGGTAGCAACAGATACCACCCGTTATAACGCCCGACCGGCTTCGCTATATCAACCAACTAAATGCTACCGCTGTCAAACATGTATTCTCGATATAACGCTTTTGAAAAATGTTACTGTTACAAAGTTTTGTTTTCATTGCGAGTATAAATGGTTATTTATGTTTCAGCTAAGGTTAAATGTATTTCTTAATCATTTTGCTGATTTGTAATCATCATCGCGTTATATCGATGGAGGTAGATCGATCACTCTTAACACACAAGTGATCGGTTGTGTCGGGTATTCTGGAGTCAGTGGCATAGCGGGGAGGCTCTGTAAATGTAAGTATAAACACTTTAAACATGCCCAGTCTTCGCGGGTGTCGTTTTACAGAACATAATTACCATCCGACCCCGAAGCATGTTACGTTAAAAGAGTAAAGCAAGGACTGTAATTCCAATCTCTTAGTTGAAGTCACGTTCGTTGAACGCAGTGCATATGAATGTCATGTGACCAAGGGTTTGCTGTATAGAATATATCGCTCGTGTCAACATAAAGTTGTGAGGGCCCAGCTTACCCCATACAGGTAATAGCGTCGTCACCGGACACCTGGCTGAATTTACCGTTACAACACACCGACTGTGTAAACTTGCGCACGTAAGTAGACGAAGTCTGTTACTTGTGAATTATTTAACATAGTTTCCACTTTCAATGATCTATGATGTCTTTGATGGGTTTTTTCTGTATCTTCTGAATCAATACAATATATTTCAGTTTAAAAGTTTCAGTTTGAGTTAAGAAACGTAGAATATACATATGTTAACCGCGGTATGAGGTTCGTCTTCCAGATTGTCGATTGATATGGGTACTACTATCGATAGCGAAACGTCGCATTGAATGATAAGAAACTGGCATATCAGTCAACTCTGTTTTGTTAGAACTAGGTTTGAATAATACGTAATGAAATAGTTGAAATGTTGCAGGCTATATTTACATTTCGGTACAATGCCGGACAGAAGAAGGTACCAGTTTGATGGCGGAATCAAACAAGAAATAGTAATGCGATGCCGATGACTAAATTATTTTATTTGTCGCTGTTGTGTTTTGGGCCTGGCTTTTCAATTTTTTCGTTAATTGTTTTCAGCGTATTAACGTGTTGAGTGCTTTTAATGTTCAGGCCAAATTCAATGTTCACGTATATAGTTCCTTTTGCCCGTGAGTTTGCATACATGTTCTAACCTATATCCTACTTCCAACTTCACTGAATACATGCGAGAGATCCAATATATCTACCAACCAAACCGTAACGCTGGCATATATGTACCAACCTATCTCAGAACCACCAGATCTACCGACTTTGTCAATAGCCAATCTACCAGTCTGTTCATAATCTAGTCAAAGCAATTAATAATATGACTTATCTGTTTATCATCCAGAAAGTCGTGGTTTAAAAGATATCATTGAGGGGCGAACAAATAGACCCTTGTGTATCTAATGCTACAAGACACCATAGACCTGAAAATGTGACCCGACCTTTGCCCTAGAAGCGCCAAATGTCACCAACAGGTAGAAGCCATAGTGACCATGACTGCACCCCGACTGAATGATCATTCACTGGGTTGATCACTCTAGGCACGAATATCGGCATGATATGGGTCACTTGCAACCCTTTTCTCAAAAGATTTCCAAGAACGAAGGTCTATTTTGGATTATATTTGATCCATTTCCTGGTAGATGATGTAGAAAATCGCCTATCTCACGCAAGCTTAACGTTACCCTGTATGCCGTCCACCCTGTGCATGCCATTGTTGGGGGTTTGTGAGTTAGAAACGTAATACTAAAACACCATGTCTACATTATTGCATTTTTATAATGGTCCCTTATGTGTAGCAATTCTCGTACATTTACTCTGTTATTCCATAGCTCTTATGCATACGGCGTCTGACCCTCAACACGGCATCAAACCCTTCTAAGTACGGGGGTTTGTGGGGTAGCCTAGTGGTTAAAGCGTTTGCTCGTCACGCCGAAGACCCCGGTTCGATTCCCCACATGGGTTCAATATGTGAAACCCATTTCTGGTGTCCCCCGCCGTGATATTGGTTGAATATTGCTAAAAGCGGCGTAAAACCCAACTCACTCACTCTACGTTTGTAACGAACACGCTTATATCGAACTGACGGATATTACGAACCACTCTCTTTAGCCCCGGCCGCTTTCTGTATATGTTAGTCCAAATGCTTATAACGAACTACGGTTGTAACGAAGTAAATTAGTGGTCAGTTTGGGTTCCTTATAACCGTAGTTGACGGTAAGATGATAAATTGTGAGATGAGGTGAAACGGGGTTTAACATCGAGTTCAAAATTATTTCAATTACTTGCGGCAGCTTGTACTGGTCATGACCTATGTCAGTTTTATTGCGTTTGATTATGGAGATACTACGCTTCACGGTAACCCCACACAGACATAGCGTACTGACCCCTGGCTGTCCGATTCTTATTTTACCTCTTTACTGCCGAGCGCTAGGAAGTACCACCCTTTACACTGGCCATATGTCGAGGCCAGGGGGTGGCGACTTTGGTCGAATATCACACGTTCAGAAAATGGTTTGTGTACTCCAGATACCATATTGAGATAAAACAACACACACACACACACACACACACACACACACACACACACACACACACACACACACACACACACACACACACACACACACACACATCGAAAACGGATACTATATATAATGTTGAGTTGCAATATGTTAAGTTCAAACGGTGATGTTCATATCCGAATAATTAGTTCACCCGTTGATCAGATTAACATTTAAAAAAATGGAGAAGGATATATGTTTTTCAGAGATCCTTGTTATGAAATACACATTTTTGATGGAAACAAATATCTCCATTTACATTGGAGATTTAGTACCTGAAGATCAGCCGGTGTCATAGATTTACGCTTAGTGTCTGAAAATATGTAATTTTGATATCTCCATTTAAATTGAAAAGATGCCCGAGTGAGATGGGAGATTCAGAATCTGAGGACAATCTAAACGTATGTTCAGGGATTTAGGGCTGGACGGAAGGGTAAAAATACAGATCAGGGAAGTGTGAGACAGACCATTTATTATCTTTCATTTTTCTATCGTAGAATGAACAGGGAAAGTGTAAATACCGACCTGAATTCAATATTGATATAGTCTCTCAAAGCCAACGCATGTTGGACCTCCATGTTGACTTCAAATGTTTAATTATTTCATTGTACTCGTAACCACAATTCAGCATATGTTTTAAATCTATTCGCGCTGTTCATACCGTCATCACTTCCACACAGACGGGGGGCGGTGGGGTAGCCTAGTGGTTAAAGCGTTGGCTCGTCACGCCGAAGACCCGGGTTCGATTCCCCACATGGGCACAATGTGTGAAGCCCATTTCTGGTGTCCCCCGTCGTGATATTGGGGGGATATTGCTAAAAGCGGCGTAAAACTAAACTCAGTCAGTCAGTCCACACAGACGGGCAGTCGTCATATATCGCCAGAATATCCTTCCATAACACAATACTGTGCCATTACCACGTCCTACAATACCCGGAGCCATTCACCCCAGTCACAATAACACTCACTGAACTTTGGGAAACTTGATACAATATACAAACAGCCTACTTTACAGGCCCGCCAATTGCAATATACCTGTCATACTGCCTCACAGCGATGGACTGATTTGTTGGGGCGTGTATAGCAAGCGTCTTGATACCATCTTGCTAGATGGGCTGAGGTTGTTCGTGCTGACCCTTCTGGTTTATGGTTTCACAAAAGGACACATATATGTATTATATAGATTTGATGCATTACGTCATAAACCCAGCCTGGCGTGATAAGAGAAACATAAATTAGAATTGTTTGCTTTTATCCGGACGGTTCGGTAACACACTCCGGATAAACGGAGGTCCTGGTTGATGGGAGGCATAAGCATTTCTAGAAAATGAGAATATTAAGTGTCCGGTATAACGAGGGTATGATGCGTATTGTATGGATCAATATTCTGTTAGTGTATACAGTTGAACTTGTGTTACAGATTACACGATATTTTATCATGCATACGTGCATTTTTGTAATGTTTACTATACATCCATATCCTCTTGGTGATCACATTAAGCTACACCACAACGGTTCTGGTGATTACTTCTGTCAACCTTCTGCCATGATGTCTTTAACGACAGTGAAGATGGCATTGACTTGTTTTGCGCCATGTCGTCAACGACAGTGGATGTCTTTACTGTCATGACTTTAACGACAGTGAAGATGGCATTGCCTTGTTTTGCGCCATGTCGTCAACGACAGATGTCTTTAACGAGTGAAGTGAGGTGACACCGCCTTGTGTATTGTCATGATGTCTTTAACGACAGTGAAGATGGCATTGCCTTGTTTTGCGCCATGTCGTCAACGACAGTGGAGGTGACACCGCCTTGTGTATTGTCATGATGTCTTTAACGACAGTGAAGATGGCATTGCCTTGTTTTGCGCCATGTCGTCAACGACAGTGGAGGTGACACCGCCTTGTGTATTGTCATGATGTCTTTAACGACAGTGCCGATAGCATTGCCTTGTTTTGCGCCATGTCGTCAACGACAGTGGAGGTGACACCGCCTTGTGTATTGTCATGATTTCTTTAACGACGAGTTAACGAGGTGAATGGCATTGCCTTGTTTTGCGCGATGTCGTCAACGCATTGCCTTGTTTTGCGCCATGCATTCAACGACAGTGGAGGTCAACGACACCGACACCGCCTTGTGTATTGTCATGATGTCTTTAACGACAGTGAAGATAGCATTGCCTTGTTTTGCGCCATGTCGTCAACGACAGTGGAGGTGACACCGCCTTGTGTATTGTCATGATGTCTTTAACGACAGTGCCGATAGCATTGCCTTGTTTTGCGCCATGTCGTCAACGACAGTGGAGGTGACACCGCCTTGTGTATTGTCATGATGTCTTTAACGACAGTGAAGATAGCATTGCCTTGTTTTGCGCCATGTCGTCAACGACAGTGGAGGTGACACCGCCTTGTGTACTGTCATGATGTCTTTAACGACAGTGAAGATAGCATTGCCTTGTTTTGCGCCATGTCGTCAACGACAGTGGAGGTGACACCGCCTTGTCTATTGTCATGATGTATTGTCATGATGTCTTTAACGACAGTGACGATGGCATTGCCTTGTTTTGCGCCATGTCGTCAACGACAGTGGAGGTGACACCGCCTTGTGTACTGTCATGATGTCTTTAACGACAGTGAAGATGGCATTGCCTTGTTTTGCGCCATGTCGTCAACGACAGTGGAGGTGACACCGCCTTGTGTACTGTCATGATGTCTTTAACGACAGTGACGATAGCATTGCCTTGTTTTGCGCCATGTCGTCAACGACAGTGGAGGTGACACCGCCTTGTGTACTGTCATGATGTCTTTAACGACAGTGACGATAGCATTGCCTTGTTTTGCGCCATGTCGTCAACGACAGTGGAGGTGACACCGCCTTGTGTACTGTCATGATGTCTTTAACGACAGTGAAGATAGCATTGCCTTGTTTTTGCGCCACGTCGTCAACGACAGTGGAGGTGTATTGTCATGATGTCTTTAACCGCCCATTGCCTTGTTTTGCGTACTGTCAACGACAGTGGAGGTGACACCGCCTTGTGTACTGTCATGATGTCTTTAACGACAGTGACGATAGCATTGCCTTGTTTTGCGCCATGTCGTCAACGACAGTGGAGGTGACACCCCCTTGTGTACTGTCATGATGTCTTTAACGACAGTGCCGATAGCATTGCCTTGTTTTGCGCCATGTCGTAACAACGATAGCATTGCCTTGTTTTGCGCCAGGTCGTTAACGACAGTAAAGGTGACACCGCCCTGTCTTGCGAAACGTAAACGTATCCTGGCCAACAGGTGACACCTGAAAAAACACGGGAACATTTTACTACAAGCCGAAAGAAGGAACTGCATCAGACACCATGCTTGTCACTGATGAATCAAACTTTCTCAACAAAAGCCTTTCATGAAAGGTTTTCCAAACCTTCTTGAGGTTGTAAACTTGATCAAACAACCTTTGATACACCTAGAATTCTTCGCGGACATTTTCGTACCTTAAATGGTTGGTAATGTGAACAATAAACGCTGGAGCTGTTGGCATATTTCTCGATATAGAGTAAAGGTCCCATCAATCAATTTTTTACGTTCGCCGCGCGGAATAGTGTTGTACAAAGTAGAAAAATCAAGTGTTTTGACATGATTGATCATTAATCTTTTTTCAGACTGAATAAGTATGATTTTTAGAATCCACATGTTTCCACTTGTATGACTATGATGTGAATATGATGATAGTTTACTCTTTTTGCCAACACCTTTCTTATCACTGATTTTCAGCAATCCATTCATATAATTATCACAGCTATTTTTTCCTTTTCACCAAACGGAATTTGTTTCTGAGAATAGTCAAGACTGTGTATTGTGTTTCGCACTGACGTTCTGTATTGCATTAGGGAGGTTAACCTTTGAGAGGAGATTTGGTGTTTTAGCTCGACCCAACAATCTTACCATATCTTTCCTTGTACGGACTTTTATGAAGCTTCGGATTAAAGTTCAAAAGAGGGTAGACATGTCTTTAGGTTTGAGAAGTTGCTAGTACTGGAGAACAAGAATTTTAAGCCTTCACTATCCTGCACCATGAAGGTCCCAGTCTGCGATCACATTGAACGAGACTCACGACCCAGCAAGATGAGGTGATTGAACACTCCACCTCTTATCTACCTGTAAATCTGGGTTAATCGCTTAATTACAGGTAACACTAGGAACCAGGTGATAACAAATATAGTATCACCGATGACAGTTGTCCTGACTCTAGCCATTGTTGAACATAATCAGTACATCTCTGTTATTGCTCATACTGAAAATGGTAGTCTCTTAACGTTAAATGACCTCCATGTAATGAATATTCGCAGGTTCTACGACTACCAGTTAACGCGTGAAAGTTGCCATCATGCGATATGCTTGCATTGTAATATAGACAGCGGTTGTTTGTTCCTTGTGTTGTGCTGGTACCTCGAGAATGTAATTATCTACTTACGCTTGTACAATTTGCTACGGGCCATAATGATAATTATAATAACTATCTAAAATACACGTATATATCATAAGGGTGTGGTGTATATTACATATAATTACCTAGTATACATACGTGTATATTATATGAGGGCCTAATATATTACCCATAGATATGTAGGTGTATACCATTTACGGGCAGTTTTCTACAACCCACATAATGGTATAGCCCAGATATATGGAATCCGAGAAGGGACATTGTCGCGTTGTCGCATTGTCGCCCTCTCAAAAACAAGTAAAGTGAGTCAAAATAAACCAAAACGCGACACGCGACATCGCGACAATGTCCCTTCCAGGATTCCATACAGATATATACACAGCTGTCACTAGAACAATGTCCTAATCTGGACATCGTATTTTTAATCTGACCGACGTACCTAACCCCCTCGCCGAACTGTTGGTAGCCTAGTAGTACAGACGTCAATAGGTTTGTTTTCATTCCACAAAATATTAGAGTGTTGGTATTTCCGTTCCTTCATTGTCTAACCAAACAGAAGTTTTCGTATATTAAGATCCATGATGCAATAAAAAAGGAAGAATGTCTCGACCGTAAAGAACACAGGCTGGCGAACCACTCCAGTAACTGGTAATGACATAGTGTAGTGTATATTCGACTATATGTCAGCCGAACCCAATTTAATACAATGTTATGTGTGCGTACCTTTAGTAAAGCTTCAAAGAGTCTATATCAGGGTTTTATTGTAGACAGTTGCGGGATAACCACCCGTGCACGTTATAGACAAACATTGTCTGTTTGGTCGAGTCTACTACAAAATGTATAAATTACATTAACACGTTACAGTTTTGTCTGTCTGAAACGAATTGATGTTCGAGATCCCCACGAGTTCGTTATATCCCCAGATGACTAACCCTCCCTTGACCCAGCACCTTCTAATCATGGCAAACACCCTCCTACAGTCACACCAGTCTCCCTTGACCCAGCACCTTCTAATCATGGTAAACTCCCTCCTACAATCACACCAGTCTCCCTTGACCCAGCACCTTCTAATCAAGGCAAACTCCCTCCTACAGTCACACCAGTCTCCCTTGACCCAGCACCTTCTAATCATGGTAAACTCCCTCCACAATCACAAGCTCCCTCCTACAATCACACCAGTCTCCCTTGACCCAGCACCTTCTAATCATGGTAAACTCCCTCCTACAATCACACCAGTCTCCCTTGACCCAGCACCTTCTAATCATGGTAAACTCCCTCCTACAATCACACCAGTCTCCCTTGACCCAGCACCTTCTAATCATGGTAAACTCCCTCCTACAATCACACCAGTCTCCCTTGACCCAGCACCTTCTAATCATGGTAAACTCCCTCCTACAATCACACCAGTCTCCCTTGACAGTCTCCCTTGACCCCAGTGGCACCTTCTAAAACTCCCTCCTACAGTCACACCAGTCTCCCTTGACCCAGCACCTTCTAATCATGGTAAACTCCCTCCTACAGTCACACCAGTCTCCCTTGACCCAGCACCTTCTAATCAAGGCAAGCTCCCTCCTACAATCACACCAGTCTCCCTTGACCCAGCACCTTCTAATCATGGTAAACTCCCTCCTACAGTCACACCAGTCTCCCTTGACCCAGCACCTTCTAATCATGGTAAACTCCCTCTCACAGTCACACCAGTCTCCCTTGACCCAGCACCTTCTAATCATGGTAAACTCCCTCCCACAGTCACACCAGTCTCCCTTAACCCAGCACCTTCTAATCAAGGCAAGCTCCCTCCTACAATCACACCAGTCTCACTTGACCCAGCACCTTCTAATCAAGGCAAACTCCCTCCTACAGTCACACCAGTCTCACTTGACCCAGCACCTTCTAATCATGGTAAACTCCCTCCTACAGTCACACTAACCAGTCTCACTTGACCCAGCACCTTCTAATCATGGTAAACTCCCTCCTACAGTCACACCAGTCTCTCCTTGACCCAGCACCTTCTAATCATGGTCCTACAGTACAATCACTCCAGTCTCCACAAACTCCCTCCTACAGTCACACCAGTCTCCCTTGACCCAGCACCTTCTAATCATGGTAAACTCCCTCCTACAGTCACACCAGTCTCACTTGACCCAGCACCTTCTAATCATGGTAAACTCCCTCCTACAGTCACACCAGTCTCACTTGACCCAGCACCTTCTAATCATGGTAAACTCCCTCCTACAGTCACACCAGTCTCCCTTAACCCAGCACCTTCTAATCAAGGCAAGCTCCCTCCCACAGTCACACCAGTGTCCCTTAACCCAGCACCTTCTAATCATGGTAAACTCCCTCCTACAATCACACCAGTCTCACTTTACCCAGCACCTTCTAATCAAGGCAAGCTCCCTCCTACAATCACACCAGTCTCACTTTACCCAGCACCTTCTAATCAAGGCAAGCTCCCTCCCACAGTCACACCTTTATCACTTGACCCAGCACCTTTCTAATCATGGCAAGCTCCCTCCTACAATCACACTAGTCTCCTTGACTCAGTACCTTCAATGTGTGAAGCCCTGGAATCCATTTCTGGTGTGCCCCCGACGTGATATTGCTGGAATATTGCTAAAAGCTCAACCTAACTCACTCACTCACTCCCTATTACGGTATACTCCTCCCCGCCTAGAGTCACATCAGTCTCCCTTGATCTAGTACCTTCTAATCACTGAAATACCCCCTTCCACACTCATGTGTCTCCCAGAATTCATTTACACCCAACATACTTTTTCTCTTTGAGCAACCTTCCAAACCTCCATCTGGATTATCTTTCCCAAAGCCGATTAAAAACTCTACGTTTGATTTCACAGAACAGATCTAATCGCGTTTTCTCTGGCTTTGTTTCACGTGCGATCAATGGACGACATTTATATGAATAGTTACAGCATTAACTCCAGTCGTGTTCCCGGAAATGAGTAAAAGATATACCCGTGGATAAAGAAAGACGCCATCACCAGGACGATAACGTGTGGAGCACTAAACGCTGTTTCGTTACGTGTACAATGGCGTAATGAAGCTTTGGCAGAACACAGTGCCAAGAGATTGACTTAAAAGAGCAATAAAACAATGCATGGACCGTAGAATGGCGAGTCAGTTTTTGGATGGAGGGTTGTATAGTTTTTATGCTGATTGTGTTTCATTCTGAGAAGATTATTGCGTTAAAATGGCCGTAAATAATGTAGACTGTGACGGGGTGTATTGATGGTGTAGTTTCATGTATTTGATTGATCTCAGCGTGTGTGAGTTGTGGTGCTGGAGCGCGAGGTTTGAGTTGAGATTATCTCGGGGGTTGTTTTGTCCACGAGGTACAGGCATTCGGCTCCTGTCGGCTTTTCCCGTTACCCGTATAACGCCTATGGGATCAAGGCAGTGACACGGCAAGATTTCACTGATTTGCCGATCCCACTCATATTGGTCGTTTAACAGGAGAGAAGGTTATGTTGGGTGATAGGTTACGTGGGACCTATTTTAAGCGGAAAACAAACATGTTTTATGGTCAAATACTATTTTTTGCCTCAATGAGTTGGGTTATAAGACCGGTATCAAATCTGAATTTTTTGTTGTATTGCGGGTGATTAAGTAAATCCACAATATATATTCAATTGAAGTGCATTTGCCCTGGTTTAATGTCCTGTTGTTTGGATTGGATTTTTTGTACAGATTACTTGAAGTACCACATAACATTACATCGTTCCGAATATGCCACTCGCTTATGAGTCATAACGTCTGGTTCCTGGTTTCACATGCGTTGCGTAACCTTTGTGCAAAAGAGGATTTTGAAACCATCCCTTTTGTTTTTTCTGTTCATTCTTCGGGCCTAGAAACGTATTCAAATTCAAGATATTTCATATTTTTCCCAGAATTAATAATATACCTGATTTAACAAAACTGACATATTCTGCTGTATATTTTACAGATTACTGTATCTAAACTGACCCATTCGGCAAGTCATTATTACATTGACTAAACTGGTCATTCTTGTTTATCTGCATTGCTCAAACTTATAATCACGGTGTAGGCTAGATACATAAATTACCAAGCACATGGGATCTTGTTCGGTTTCTTTGACCATGTGCAGAGTATGGCGGCTCCTTTATGTTAAACTTTTGACCGCCTGTGGATATTATCTTAATGTGTTGTGAGCACGGTGTTAAGCAAATACGCTAACATTGACCCAGCCTTTGGATTGAGTCAGTCAACATTTCACCTTGTAGTGACACTATCTGTGCTAGGTCAACTCCATACACCCTTATTCCAGCGTTTATTCCATATACTCTACCCTACAATATAGACCAGCGCCCTTTAAATACTACAGTCTACCCCTTAACAAACAACCCTTACCCCTCACCAGCACCCTTAATCATCTAAATCTTCCCCTACAAAACCCATCCTTACACTTCACCAACACCCTTAATCATCTACAGTCTTCCCCTACAAACCCCACCCTTACACTTCACCAGCACCCTTAAAGAACTACAGTCTACCCCTTAACAACCAACCCTTACAGCTCACCAGCACCCTTAATCATCTAGTCTTCCCCTACAAAACCCACCCTTACACTTCACCAGCACCCTTAAACAACTACAGTCTACCCCTTAACAACCCACCCTTACACTTCACCAGCACTCTTAATCAACTACAGTCTTCCCTTAACAACCCACCCTTACACTTCACCAGCACCCTTAAACAACTACAGTCTTCCCCTACACAACCAACCCTTACACTTCACCAGCACCCTTAAACAACTACAGTCTTCCCCTACACAACCCACCCTTACACTTCACCAGCACCCTTAAAGCATCTACAGTCTACCCTAACAACCCACCCTTACACTTCACCAGCACCCTTAAACAACTACAGTCTTCCCCTACACAACCCACCCTTACACTTCACCAGCACCCTTAAAGCATCTACAGTCTACCCCTACTCAACCCACCCTTACACTTCACCAGCACCCTTAATCATCTACAGTCTACCCCTACACAACCCACCTTTACACTTCACCAGCACCCTTAGAGGAATACATTGATACTGACTTCAACTGAAATTCAATCATGACTTTTAACGATATCAACCTTTGAATGTCGTATTAAGTTCATATAAACTGTTAATGCGGAATTTATTTGTTATATATACATTAGAATGTTGTTGCCCATATCAGGAATATCCTCCATCCGAGCTGGTTTATGTTATACGATACTATCAGTCTAGAATGTACATGTTATTTTCTCGAGAAGATTATTCTGTTCAATCCAGTATTCAAGTGTGACTGTTTGAAGCTAGATACTGTTTCAGTGTGGAATCCCTCTGTACAGACCAACCTACCAACACACAGGTGATTTTGTTTGTTGTGGGTAGTTTAACGCTGCACTCAACCAAGTCAGCGAGCCTGACCATCTGATCCTGTTATAAAAAGTAGTCGCCTCTTACAAGCATGGGTTACTGAAGACAAATTGTAATCTTCATATAGAGCACATAGCTAGCTACCTACACTTGTAAGAGCGCCTGCATCAAGTTTCACACCCTCTATATTCGGGGGCATGTTTTCTATCGATCTATCTATATCTATATACATGTACCTACCGATCAGTCCACGCTCTCCAGCAGTGGTTGCGGGCTGACGACAGGCCGAGTACCGGACATTACGCTCCTCCAGTCAACAAGGTTTTATTTCAAGTCAGGTAACTTTCAACTTAGACATTAGTACAGACTTTCTACTTAAGAGTATGTGTAATGCTAAGATCTAAGATCAGACACACTAGTCAAAAGGACACTGTAGTGTAGTGGGTATTGTATGAAAGAAAACTGTTCTGGTTAATATTGGTCCTCGACAAAATCTGTTTCTATTCCTCCAGTATCTTTTCGTCCGTTTTTGCGTGTATTAGTCGGAGCAGACCCCTAATGATGTGCAGTGCCTTCTGTGTAGTTAACATTCTTTAACGAAGTAAACTGTCGTATATACGTACAAACAGTATCAATTCCGAGATGCGCTTGTTACTGCAGTTGTTAGGATACCCGTCATTTCAAATAAAACAGTTGAGGAACCTGTTGTTTGGATTGATACTATTGGAGCACCTGTCGTTCGGATTGATACTAGTGGAGCACCTGTTGTTTGGATTGATACTAGTGGAGCACCTGTCGTTTGGATTGATACTATTGGAGCACCTGTCGTTTGGATTGATACTATTGGAGTACCTGTCGTTTGATTGAAACTATTGGAGCACCTGTCGTTTGGATTGATACTATTGATACTAGTGGACCTGTCGTTTTTGGGAGTGGAGCACCTGTCGTTTGGATTGATATACTATTGATAAGAACCTGTCGTTTGGATTGAAACTATTGGAGCACCTGTCGTTTGGATTGATACTGGATTGACTATTGGAGCACCTGTCGTTTGGATTGATACTATTGGAGCATACTAGTGGAGCACCTGTCGTTTGGATTGATACTATTGGAGCACCTGTCATTTGGATTGATACTGGAGCACCTGTCATTTGGATTGAAGAAGAACCTGTCATTTGGATTGATACTATTACCTGTCGTTTGGATTGATACTACCATGATACTAGTGGAGCACCTGTCGTTTGGATTGAGATTATAACTGCTCTAGAAACGGTCCCTTAGATTGACACTGTTGAATCATCTTTCATAAAGAGTTACACTGTTGAAGAAACTGTCATTTAGACACCATTGAAGAAACTGTCATTCAGATTAACACTGTTTAAGAAAACACACGATTAGACTTAAGCTGTTGAAAAACTATCATTTAGACTAACACCATGGAAGAAACTATCATTTACATTAACATCATTAAAGAAACTATCATATAGATTAACACTGGTGAAGAAAGTGTCATTAGATTAACACCATTGTAGAAACTATCACTTAGAAAAACAGCATTGAAGAAACTACCATTTAGACTAACATCATTGAAGAAAGAAACTGTAAATTAGACTTACATCTTTGAAGAAACTGTAAATTAGACTAACATCATTGAAGAAACTGTAAATTAGACTAACATCATTGAAGAAACTGTAAATTAAACTAACATCATTGAAAAACTGTAAATTAGACTAACATCATTGAAGAAACTGTAAATTAGACTAACACCATTAAAGAAACTGTAAATTAAACTAACATCATTGAAGAAACTGTAAATTAAACTAACATCATTGAAGAAACTGTAAATAGACTAACATCATTGAAGAAACTGTAAATTAGACTAACATCATTGAAGAAACTAAATTAAACTAACATCATTGAGGAAACTGTAAATTAGACTAACATTATTGAAGAAACTATGGTTTAAACTGACACCTTTGCAGGAAGTGCAAATGTTGGCACACAGCTGTCGTCAAGTGTGAGAGTAGGTCCTGGATAGATATTCTAGTCATGACGCGAGTTAGGTGATTGGTATTATTTGGTGTAGGGACTCACAGACATAAAGGCACTACAGACGAAGTTAATATAACACAGCTTATATGGTTTGCTTGTTTCTTTTACTGTGGGTTGTGTGTATCGATCACATGCACGATCCACAGTATTGACCGGTAGCATTTATTAGCTGGGGAATATATTCAGGATTCCGGTTTGTTACTAGACGTGTTTGTAGACTGTCATGTATCCGAACACCGGGGTAAGAATAAAACATAGGAATAAATCTATACCTAATCTTTAAAACAAATCTCACCTCATGAACCCAAGAGGTATGTTGTATTTAGCATCAAAGCAAATACAAATTACTAACGCCAATGGTAAAAATTCATGAAGCGGATTAAAATTCATGAATATTTCATCAGTAAGGTATTACAATACCTGCTCTGTCGACCTCTGTCGACTGTTGTATAACGATGTCAGCTGATGGTAGCATGTGGCATCTCACCCAGCGGGATCATTAATGGGTTTATACTGTGTGTAATGGTTCATAGATTTATTGGTGGCAATGTCACAGCTGAATTGCGTGAATTGATATATTATAAACGTGTTTTATGCGTGACCAGATGTAAATCCTGTACCAGGGTGGCCCCTTATCATATTATGTTCATGATCAACTTGGAATGTCAGTGAAGTATATACCTTGAAGTTGTGACGTATTGGTCGTGCAAGTCGCTGAAAGGGGACAGTAGTGACCACTTGAAAATGCTAACTCTATACTTTTGAAGGTAACCATCCAGCGACCATGTCATCGGATATGGAACTTGTGAAATGTATCATATGACTGACTGACTGAATTTTGGTTTTACGCCGCTTTTAGCAATATTCCAGCAACATCACGGCGGGGAACACCAGAAATGGGCTTCACAAATTGTACCCATGTGGGGATTCGAACCCGGGTCTTCGGCGTGACGTGCCAACGCTTTAACCACTGGGCTACCCCACCGCCCTGTATCATTTGATGTCTATTTCAGTTGTTTTTTGTTTTATATGCATTCAAACTGAGATTCCAATAATGTATTTAAACCACGTGTAATTCCTGTCTTCCAGCGTTATAGTATGACTTAATGTCTATATCATTAAAAAGGTCGTTAAAACGGTTTGCTCAGAATATGTGTGCAAAAATAATGTTAATGATTATCTATTATTGATTAACCATCCGATCCTAAAAGCAGAATTATGTAAACATTAAAAACCCAAGAAGATTTAATTTTATTACTCTTTTCGATCTCTCAACAAAGATAGTGGCGCAATATGCGTAAGCTATCTCATGCTTTAATATGGCCTTACACGGAAACGTTCTGCAAACACGCCAGTATAAATTACGACACTGTCAATGTATTAGATGAACACAGGAAGCAATAGGTTGATTTGAACGTTATTACTAGAAATAAACCCCTTTCAAACCAATTCAAGAAAAGAAACAATACAACACGGTGTTTATTTTGTAAATCAGTAGTTTGAATATTGACTTGAATGTATGGCACAACATGTTGGGTAACTTTAGAAAGTCAGATAGGTCTAATTTAAAGTCAGGCTACATACAGTATACACTGAATGTGGTTGAGCTCCGAGGAGAAACTGTTGATATACATGGTAATAGTTTGTGAATGGGCGCTGGGCACACATCAAAACTACGTTGACCCAAAGATAATTTTACTGATTCCATGGCAGATGTGTATTCAGCAAGAAAAACCAATAGACGATCTGCTGAGGGAATATTTCATAAATAATGTATACATTTTGTCATCAGATTGATGAATGTGTTATCATTGACCCAGTTGTACCATGTCACTGTATAAGCCTTGCTAAAAGAAATATACAACTGGTCGTTTGTTCTAAGCCGTGTTTATTGCAGGGTGTTCTAGATAACAAGGCCTGATGATTGAGTGTCAGTTGAACCATACTTGTATCAGTCACAGCGAGCATTGTATAGACGTTTACTATAGAACAGTCCTCTTAAACACTCTAGTATGATTAGAAATTATGACTGTGGGTGTCGTTCGTTGCTGGGCGATCCCACAGTTCGTACTCGTTCTATCATCAGAACGCTTATGTTTCTACGACGGGAATACTTGTAGCTTGTTGGTGGAGTATGTGCTCGAAGGATTTCATTCACTTGCAGGATACTTATCAATATAGAGTTATATCTTATTACACATATTTTAGTTACACACTTATAATATTTAGGTAACGATTTTATGTGTATGTGATTAAACTGAAACGCGATATGTAAATAATTACATTATATTTGTGTCGAAATTATGTTTGTTTGTTTGATTGTTTGTTTGCTAATCGCCAAACACCGCAATATATATCATGGCGGCATGTGTGTAACTTTGAACGGGACATGCCAGTGGCAGGTATTGGGATGACCTTGCAACAAAACCACCCCACACACCCACACGCACGCACGCGCGCTAGCAATTTTGTGACGGTTCGAAATTAATGCTTTTAAAACGGCTTAATTTTACCTTGTACCCACTGCCGTCAACTACATATGTAAGCGTGTATGTTACCAAACTACATGGGCCCCAGTATATGTCCCTTACACGGTTGTTTTAATACAACACACTCGATAGGTCGTATTGATACCACAAGTTAATTTCACCTGCAATATCAAAAGCAATAAAACCCTTGTTATAGATAACGAAAGTCCACCCTTGTAGGAGGAACAGCTTAAGCCGATGCCTCTGTTTGGGAATACAAGCGCCACGTACATGTCCCACAGCTTTATTAACACCGATCACGTCTCCCGGGGGTACGGTAGTCAGTCCCTAAACCCATACCTTTATAATTGTCCAGTATTGCTCAGTTTCCATACAATACTCTTCAAAATAGCCATGTCTATTTATCGCTGAAAAATGACCAAGATTTGGACATTGCCGAGAATGGTACGAAGCCCTCCGTGAATGCAAGCTCTGAACCGTAACACGATCAATTGTGTAGGAAACCCGCCGCAATATATTCTTCTTGTGTCGTTCAGCTTGTTTCGGACCGATATCTAGGATTTCATTTCGTGTGTTATTACTGAGACTTATTTAGTTCATGTCTGGAGTGTTTTCTTACACCCTTTGTCGGGTAAGTCTAGCTTATGAGATTTCTGTCGACCTGTAAGCTTTTGAAGTAAAACGACCTGTTTACTGTTATTCGTGCCATGGTGCGTGGAGAGCGGGGTGGTTTGCTGTAATACATTGTCAGCTTGACATGCTGTGACTGACATCAACATGTGCAATGTACAATGTGAAACTGACAACTCGTATTTCTCCTAATCTGATCATACAATTCCTAGTGATCATGTTGATTAAACCTTTAAAAAATCCATCCGTGTTAGAATTGGTCTTGGCAACCTATGCTTGCCGTAAGAGGTGAATAACGGGATCGGGTGGTCAGGCTCGCTGTCTTGGGTGATGCATGTCATCGTATTCCAATTGCGTAGATCGATGTTCATGCTGTTGATCACTGGATTGTCTGGTCCAGACTCGACTATTTACAGACCGCCGCCATATAGCTGGAGTATTGCGGCGTTAAACTACAAACAAACATCCAATATGTCCACCTCTGATATTGACAACACATGCCAACAACGACACTGCCAGAATAACATTGGTCCCATCAACCCATCACAAAGACACTATTTGTCAACGTCTTGTCAAGCTATAAATTGGGTCTTTTATGATAACCATTTAATATTTCACATATGATTTTCAGTTCATACAATTACTTACAAAGGTCAAATGCAACATTGTTGATGTAACTAATAAGTGACATTTAGAGTATGACAATGCTCGACCTCACGTTGCACGTGTTTGACAGGACTTCCTCCAGCAAAACAATGTGTTCCCTTGGCCTTCTCGATCACCCGATTTGTCCACCATTGAACATCTATGGGATACTCTTGATCGACGCTTGCGCCAGTGTAGTTTCTTCTTTTTGTAAGAGTATACTTCAGATTAGTAGGGTAAGACTGCTTGGTGACCTAAAGCTATTTTTCTATCATCTATCACCCAAGTGCATGTTGCCATGAAAATTCTCTCGTCAGGTAATTCCAAGCCTATCGATTCCGATGAAGTATTCAATAAATTGCCTCTGTAGTGAAAGCCGTAACATTATCGTTATTATTTATGATATTTGTCCCTTTTGGTATTGATTTTCAATAATGCTTCGAGCCTGAAAGTATTGGAGAGAGCGAGAGCGAGAGAGAGAGAGAGAGAGAGAGAGAGAGAGAGAGAGAGAGAGAGAGAGAGAGAGAGAGAGAGAGAGAGAGAGAGAGAGAGAGAGAGATTATGTCGTGATGTTGGTGTTGTCAGCACCAACGTGTTGAACGTCGAAGACCGAGTTGCCTTTGGGTTTTCTCCACTCACTCACTCCACGCCAAACTGTTAGATCGTGTTGTAACCGAAAAACTGCCCCAAACGGCGTCCGACGCGTTCACTCGTCACATTTCACACGGACGCTGAATCGTTTAAACTTATATTTAAGCATAATATTCCATTGTCAACAATTACGGTTTTGGCACAATGCCCAACTCGGCGATGAAACTGAAGCGGGTTTGTACAATCACCCAACTTGACAACGTTCTTCAGGTGGCGTATTTGTCATCGAAGGGAGGTAATAAAGCCTTCTAATTACCTGCCAACCGCTAATCGGTGCCCAATCTACTGACTGGGACTGTTCTTCGCCCCTCTTGAAGACAAGTGCCTGTACACTGCCGTTGACATAGACTTGACGCACCGCATGGCACAACCAATCACTGTTGTCTTGCTGTATAGACATGCCATTGTTGCTATACTATCTGTCTTAAGGGATTTGATATTACATTGAATACATACTTAGAATGTTCCTATGTAAGATACGCGCCGTGTTTTGTGTATATAGCCAGTATTATGGTCGGTGGACAATCACTATGAGGCTTTAAGTCCACGAGTATTAGAGGTATTTTAGTAAAAAAGACAACTTTTTCATGTATGACCGCTCTCGTTTTGTGTGTAATTTCAGTTAAAGCTGCGAGAAAGGACAGTGGATATGTGAGTCATCCATCATGGAGGGGCTTACCTTCGCCCCAGTCCTGGTTCGAACCCGGGTGTCTGAACAGATGTGGTTCAAGTCACACCATCCTCGAGATTGTGGATAGTCATTCTCAGACCGGAGCCGTTGGATAAACAGCAGCAATAGTTGTGTTGTTTTGTGAACGAAGCAATGTGAACCTGGATTTATCTATATATAAGTGTGTATTTGATTCAATATATACCGATAGCACCGTTATATTGAATTCGGATGTGTCCAAGCTCCGGTTGAGCCAAACCCCAACTCCAGTCCCGGCACTCTCTCACAATAGTTATCACTGTTTTAAAGCGCATGAGTCGAAGTGGATGTGTCAAATTCTCGGCTGTCACGAACTCAAAGTGCCAAGAGATAAGAGGAGCTATAACTTACTCGGGATTGGAAATATGTTTTTTAACCAGTAAATCAGCCATGACGGCCTAATCCAGCTCTGAAAATGGACTTCAATAGTACTGACTTCCCAACCCTCCGAGGGCAGTATTCGTCCCATCTATACCCAGTCCTCACTGTGTTCACAGTGGTGGGGGTACTGTTAAACTTAGCGTCGGTACTGGTGAAGGTCCTGCTGAAGTTTGCCATGCCTCACACCTGGAAGCTGTCCTGTCTTCTACTGGACGTGTCTCACTTCACTCTGGGGCTGGGTCTAGCTCTGCTGCTCTGTTACATCAGATTCCAGGCAGAGAGTTTATGTAAAGCAGCGGGTTTCTTCCTCATGGTCGGCGTCCTTGACTGCGTGTGCATCTACCTCATATCCAACGTCATCATCCTGTTTGTGCAATACCCAGAAAAACTGTCGGGGTATTCCCATTACCAAAAATGGACTGTTCCGGCTATGTTGGTTCCGGAGAAGGTTTTCACTGTCCTCCTCGCTGTCTTCCCCTTCCTCCCCATCAGCTACTTTAACGACAACGACGACCCGTACGTGATCACCTGTCTCCCCGTACGAGAGACTGGCGCCAAGGGAGCGGGGTATGGTGCGGCTCTGATGTTCATCTCATGGATCGTCCTTGGCATTGCCGTCATCGTGTGTATGGTGACTACATTCAGATTGTGGAAGAGCTCCGGAGGGAGGATCCACGCCTCATCTCCGAACATTTGGCAGATGATGATGCTGAGTCAGGGCAAGACGTATCAGAGGTTTGACTTCTTTGTTTTTCTTTTCAGTTGTTCGTGGTATTTTTGCTTTGTTTCTTGTTCTTGCCGGTTTATCAGCTCTACAAAAACATTTTTCCCAAAATATTGGAGTGCTGGTGAGATGCTTCATATTTTATGGACTTCCAACGTGTTCGACACCTCAGGTCTACTAAAAGTTTCATACTTCAAACAGCTTTTAAGTTTAAGTCTTTTGGTTCCCAATCCCTTGCCTATTCTGTTCCAAGATAACGGAACTCTTTGCTGCTAACATGAAACCTATCTCTTACGTAAAGTGTGATGCACACCTCCAATATATAGCTGTATCTCCGAGAAAATGGATGTTTCCGACTGAAATGTAAATTACTACCACTGTTATTACCTTTACTACTACAGCTGCTGCTGCTGCTACTACTACTACTACTACTACTACTACTACTACTACTACTACTACTACTACTACTAGTACTACTACTACTACTACTACTACCACTACTACCACTACTACTACCACTACCACTACTACTACTACTACTACTACTGCTACTACTACTACTACTACTACTACTACTACTACTACTACTACTACTACTACTACTACCAAACGCCGCACTCAGTATTATTTCAGCAATATGACTGCGATCTGTAAATAATCGAGTCAGGACCAGATAATCCAATGACTGACGACATTGGCATCAATCTGCGAAAATGGGATATGTGAGCCAAATCAGTTAGCCTGATCAGCTGATCCTGTTAATCGCACGTGTTTCTGAATATCAATTCTAACATGGATCTTCACGGGCCACTAAGTTACTACTAATGTGAAATTCACAACTACCAGTATTACTGTTACTGTTACTACTGCTGCTGCTGCTACTACTACTACGACGACGACGACGATGACATGTTAGCCGTGAAATGACCAAGTTCACCTCCTTATCTCCAAGGTTCCTCCTCCTGGAGCAGCTGGTGTGGATGGTGGTGTTGTTCATGACGACGGTCATCATCTACACCAACACCTCACGACTGCTGGTGCCCCAGTGGATCGCCGTCGTCGCCCTCAGTGTCAGCACTTTCTTCCACGCCGTCCTCAGCAACATCGTCACCATCCTCTGGAGCACTCTGTGCTGCAGAACAAAGCAACAGACCAAAGAACCTTATCAGAAGCTGAAGAAACTGGAACTGTTGAAAATAGAGGTAATGATTCAGTTCGCTTACCTTGCAAGCAATTTTGATAATTTAATTTTTCCTACAGACTTTTAATCGAAAGCATTTGCTATGAGCAGTCTACAAGTAGAAGTTTAGTCACAATGTAGCAAGTCGACCCCGCAGTATGACTGTCATTGTCCGTACAGAGATTTTAGTTAATCTATGGGGATGTTTCAACCTGACATTACATTGTGTAATTTCGAACTAAGACGAGTCAACTCGTTTTATGCCATTACGTAGCTTTGAATCAGGTTATGTTATACCCCAGAAGATCAA
The DNA here is from genome assembly GCF_003918875.1 of Haliotis rubra. Classification (NCBI taxonomy): domain Eukaryota; kingdom Metazoa; phylum Mollusca; class Gastropoda; order Lepetellida; family Haliotidae; genus Haliotis; species Haliotis rubra. Next base: position 346,227 of record NW_025767010.1, read on the forward strand.
GCTGCTCAATCAACGGGTGAGCTTCCAAAATGGCATGCCTTTTCAACAAAACCTCTGAGATGATGATGATGATTTCAAACGATGGACTAATTTTCATGATCACAAACAATACACCGCGTTAGGTTTTCACCCTTGCAGCAATCTTACGGCAAAAGAAATTATACACTTGAAAGTTGGATTTGACCATACATACTTTATCAAACCATAACTTGGTTGCAAACAGTCACCGAAACAGTAGCAATCTTAAAATTAGAAACAAAAGAATGATAACCTTTCTTATATAACTGTCTAGTTATATGAAATATCAGCATGATGCATGAGGTGATCCATATTTCTTTCAATATTCCATCCAGGCCCCCGGTAAGTTGCGCATGAAGGCTACCTGGTCTGTGGGTAAGGGCGTGTACAGGCGTGGTATGCTGAAGGTGTACGGAGTGGACCACCTGAAGGCGTGGGCCCAAGAGATCGTCATCCTGGGGATGATGAGGAAGACGCAGAGCGCCAGCCTGCTACAGTGTCTGTGGACCAATAGCGGCAACCCCTACTTCGAGACGATGACCCTCATCACCGGGGAGATCATACCTGGCGAGTCAAGGTAGGTTGGGTTGGTGGTGATCATCAGATAGATCAAACCTGGTGAGTCAAGGTAGGTTGGGTTGGTGGTGGTGATCATCAGATAGATCATACCTGGCGAGTCAAGGTAGGTTGGGTTGGTGGTGATCATCAGATAGATCATACCTGGCGAGTCAAGGTAGGTTGGGTTGGTGGTGGTGATCATCAGATAGATCATACCTGGCGAGTCAAGGTAGGTTGGGTGGTGGTGGTGATCATCAGATAGATCATACCTGGCGAGTCAAGGTAGGCTGGGTTGGTGGTGGTGATCATCAGATAGATCATACCTGGCGAGTCAAGGTAGGTTGGGTTGGTGGTGGTGATCATCAGATAGATCATACCTGGCGAGTCAAGGTAGGTTGGGTTGGTAGATGATCATCAGATAGATCATACCTGGCGAGTAAAGGTAGGTTGGGTTGGTGGTGGTGATCATCAGATAGATCATACCTGGCGAGTAAAGGTAGGTTGGGTTGGTAGTGTGATCATCAGATAGATCATACCTGGCGAGTAAAGGTAGGTTGGGTTGGTGGTGGTGATCATCAGATAGATCATACCTGGCGAGTCAAAGGTAGGTGGGGTTGGTGGTGGTGATCATCAGATAGATCATACCTGGCTGGGTTGGTGAGTCAAAGGTAGGTTGGGTTGGTGGTGGTGATCATCAGATAGACCATACCTGGAGAGTCAAGGTAGGTTGGGTTTGGTGGTGGTGATCATCAGATAGATCATACCTGGCGAGTAAAGGTAGGTTGGGTTGGTGGTGGTGATCATCAGATAGATCATACCTGGCGAGTAAAGGTAGGTTGGGTTGGTGGTGGTGATCATCAGATAGATCATACCTGAGCGAGTAAAGGTAGGATCATCAGATAGATCATACCTGGCGAGTAAAGGTTGGTTGGTAGTGTGATCATCAGATAGTTAATCATACCTGGAGAGTCAAGGTAGGTTGGAGTTGTAGGTTGGTTGGTAGTGTGATCATCAGATAGATACCATACCTGGCGAGTAAAGGTAGGTTGGGTTGGTGGTGGTGATCATCAGATAGATCATACCTGGCGAGTAAAGGTAGGTTGGGTTGGTGGTGGTGATCATCAGTGATCATCAGATATCAGATAGATCATACCTGGAGAGTCAAGGTAGGTTGGGTTGGTGGTGGTGATCATCAGATAGATCATACCTGGAGAGTCAAGGTAGGTTGGGTTGGTGGTGGTGATCATCAGATAGACCATACCTGGAGAGTCAAGGTAGGTTGGGTTTGGTGGTGGTGATCATCAGATAGATCATACCTGGAGAGTCAAGGTAGGTTGGGTTGGTGGTGGTGATCATCAGTAATAGGTTGGGTTGGTGGTGGTGATCATACCTGGTAAAGGTAGGTTGGGTTGGTGGTCGTGTCAAGGATCATAGGTAAAGGTAGGTTTGGTGGTGATCATCAGATAGATCATACCTGGCGAGTAAAAGGTAGGTTGGGTTGGTGGTGGTGATCATCAGATAGATCATACCTGTGATCATCAAAGGATCATACCTGGCGAGTAAAGGTAGGTTGGGTTGGTAGTGTGATCATCAGATAGATCATACCTGGCGAGTAAAGGTAGGTTGGGTTGGTAGGGTGATCATCAGATAGATCATACCTGGCGAGTAAAGGTAGGTTGGGTTGGTGGTGGTGATCATCAGATAGATCATACCTGGAGAGTCAAGGTAGGTGGGGTCGGTGGTGGAGATCATCAGATAAACCATCATGGAGTATCAAGCAGCATTGCCTCAGATGCCCGGGTTAAAAGTTCTGGAGCTTGTGCCTATTTTCTATGTCTAGATTTTTCATTCAGCGACTGAAATTTGTAATCATAACCGTGTTTGGATAATCATAAGGTTTGAATTAACAGACAAACATGAATCAAAGTGATATTACTGCCAGTTGATCCAAGTATAGGCCTTCAACTAACGAACTGAAGTAACTGAAGGCCACATGGCTGAAGTGATATCATCTTTCGTCTTGGGGACGTTAGTGGTCTGGTAATATGCTTATTGTGGGTTTCAGTGATGGGCAATGACACAGGGTGCGTGCCCTCTCTGTTTAAGTTCTTAGTATGTCCTCAAAGTGTGTGTGTGTGTGTGTGTGTGTGTGTGTGTGTGTGTGTGTGTGTGTGTGTGTGTGTGTGTGTGTGTGTGTGTGTGTGTGTGTGTGTGTGTGTGTGTGTGTGTGTGTGTGTGTGTGTGTGTGTGTGTGTGTGTGTGTGTGTGTGTGTGTTAGAACCATCACTCGTTCAAATCTGTACCCTTCAACACAGATTGGGTTTTTAACATATTGCTCTATTTCTGAACGTACTATTGTACGGCGGTTGACGATGGTGCATGATCGGTACATGACTAAGAATAGTAAGACTGACTAGAGAACAATAAAATGCCAAATCTTATCTCAAGCTGTCAACACGACCTGTAAACAATGACATTTCATAAGCTTAGATTTCTTTGTGCACAAACACGATACCAAAATCTACAAGACATGTCATAGTTTGTCTACTGTCTCATTCTCTCTGTCTCGCTGCTTCAGTCAGTATCTACACTCTGATCTGATCGGGCTGATAATGTCGCCCGCCGCAGTGAAAGGGTTATTGTGATGCGAGTGATCTTTGTTGGATATATGTTCAGTAATCACCAGCTCTATGGCCGTTTGGTGTATTTATGTATACTTGACACTACAAATATATTGTTTTGAAAATAGGGTTTTCCATTATGATAATTGAGCATGTTGAAGTATTTGGGTAATTTAATAGGTCGAGAGATCGTATGTACACAACTCTTGACCCAGCGCATATTACACAGTGTGAAATGGTATATTTCAGAGTGACCTATTGTTTAGTACACAGTGTCATTGTATGTTACAAAGTGGCAAGTGATATTATACCAATCATTTTGTTGACTGCTGACAATTATGTCTGTGCTCACCTTGACACCATTTCCATTTTCCAATGAAAATACATGCGATGATTATCTACAAAGAATCCAGGCCAGTGGTTTGGAGTTGACCATGTGGTTGAAAAGTAATACGTTACCTTGTAACTCGACGAACAGAAAGTAAGCTCAAGGGTATTCGTAACAGTATAAATCTCAGTCATGCTCTCCTGCTGAAGGTCACCCGGCTTTTGTTCTGACCAACGAAAATAATATTGTTCGTAGATAACAATAGGAAGGACATTTGAAATCAGTGATGGGGATGGGGACAAGTTTGACTGACTGAGTTTGGTTTTACGCCGCTTTTAGCAATATTCCAGCAACATCACGGCGGGGGACACCAGAAATGGGCTTCACATATTGTGCCCATGTGGGGATTCGAACCCTGGTCTTCGGCGTGACGAGCCATGGGGACAAGAAGTTGATGGAGGGACAATAAGTAGTCCTAAACCGTTAGTAACTTTATGGGAATCGATATGTGTAATAATGTATTTCATGTTCGTTAACAGTTTTCAAAAGTTTCAGTGGCAAGTTATATAGATATAGATTGAAAGCAAAACTTGATCAGAATGTATCAAACTGTTTACTCTGTCTAAAGTGTCACAAAGTGTTGGCTCTCTCTGTAGACTCATCTGCTTCGAGTTCACCAACAGCGGCACCCTGGACGACTTCCTGCACCATCTCGACATGCCGCTGCCGGAGCCGTGTCAGAGAACTATCATCCACGACATTGCCGAGGGCCTCTCCTGTCTCCACAATCACAACATCCTCCACCACAAGCTCACTGCCGCTTCTGTCTTCCTCAGGGATCCGTACAGGTGAGGGTACTACCTACATGTTGGAATATACAGTGAAACCCTCTTATTCCAGACAGGAAGGTTTCCCCTTGAAATCGATCGGATGAATTAATGTCCGAAATAAATATTTTTGTGTAAGAAGTAATGCCACTGTAATAACGAGTAGCGTCCCTTAGTTGTAACAGTATCCGCTGTTACTTTGCCTATAATGAGGCTTAGGTTGTAAATACCACACTGTGCTCTTCTTCCGAAAAGTATGGACGACATAAGTATTTTTCCACCCAAATTTATCTGTAATATCACTAATATGCTGTGAAGAACAACTATCTCACATGGTTCTTTTTTATCTGATATTTTTGGAGGTGCAATTTAACAGTACAACAAACGAGTTTTAAAAAAATGTTTTGTAATTAAAGTTGACATTTACTTCGCCAGTTAAAGGAAATACTTTACACAATAGAGCAAAATTAATCTGAACCAAATCTTCACATACGACTGCAGTTATATAGCTGAGGCCTCAACTGCACACATTAACACACAGGACTAAACAACCAGTGCTTACACACGATCTAGTATGACAGTATTAAGGCCAGATTCTGTTCTAGAATCCGAAACCCGAGATACATGAAATTTTAATGTTGTGTTCAGATCTCTTTTTAATTTCAAAACATGCCTTCTTTTGTAAGTTTCTTCAATTGAATATTTTATTGCGAAACACGGATCACGATTAATTACACAGAACCTGAGACAGATCCCTCTTGACGGCCAACAGAACCTCAATGCAGAGAAACCCGATATCTCTAAATGTACCCCACATGTACAACGACCGGTTGTGTATGCACCAAATTAAACCTCGCACTCTACATTATCCCTGGGTCAATGGACAGGTTGAAAGCTTACAGTGCGGTCTTGTCAGAGGAGACGGTGTACACAATGGCAGTATTGTTGACGTATAGTCAGTAGATCCAACAGGGAAGATAGACCACTCTGGCATTTCTCCAGCACCAGCGGGATACCTGCATGTGGCGGGGTAGACTAACGCTTAGTCTCTGAATATATTAAATTTTGACAGAAACAAATAACCCCTTTTTAAATTGAAAAAGAGCCCCAATAGGTTGGAGGTTCAGAACCTGAGGAAATCTGAGCTTGTGTCATTTAGGGCTTTAGAATTGCAGACAGGGCTTGGCGGAATGGTAAATCATGCGGTTCAGGGATTGTGAGACGGATCTTTAAGGGAAGGGCCAAAAGGCAAGGTGGGTTAGGGCAATATTTTGAACAAGGGATCTGCATAATTTAAGACAAAATGTTTGAAATTGTTGTGAAAGTTATCAGATTTATTCAAATGAATGAGATGTAAGTTTGGAACATATTTCAACAATTTCATGTTGGGGACCAATGACAACATTATATGCACAAACAAAATGTGTCAAAACGGCCTATTTTACAAGTTTTCTCGGAGTGTTTTCCTAATATTTGAACATGAATACGTCTCTCACTCACTCTGTTCGAAGATCGCTTCGTTACAAAGTGACCTAAGGATAATCTACAGAGAATTAAACCCAGGTCACGTAAGGCCCATACAAAATGTATCAAGTTAGAATCTGTAAACGTCACAGAAATGACATCATGAACTGACACAGATGAAGGTAGTACTATTATAACTATTTTTACCTTGTTTACATTACTTAATGGCTCGCTCGTCCCGTAGAAGGCCCGGGTTCGATTCTCCACATGGGTACAATGTGTGAAGCCCATTTCTTGTGTCCCCCGTCGTGATATTGATGGAATAGTGCTAAAGGCGGCGTAAAACTAGACTCGCTCACTTAAGTGTACTGAATGATTATCTATTTCAGTCTAGAATAGTGATATGCGCAATACAAACAAAATTCATATTTTCAGTCTTTCAAGTCAAAGTTTCTCCTTGTGACTTTTATCAAAAGGCTCTTTCAGATTTAGATACTAATCATTTTACAAACATTTCTATTTACACACAATCCGAGTTGGAACAATCCCTTGTATTGTAACAGAGTTATCACTCCATCGTTAATCTTTCCTCGATTACACGTCAGTAACGCAGCGCCACCTGCCCACCCTGACCTCCACCGCCAATGTATGTATTGTCTACGCCTACAGGTAATCTTCACCGCTGAAATGTCAGAGGTCAGTACATGACAGGGATTCTCGAGCTGTGATCCATCGATCGAAGTTCAATATCAGTAGCCTTATCTGATGTATTGCCAATATAATTTTACGAATAAGCCCAAAACACAACCCTTTGTATAATTAGAGCTTTAGGAGTATTACCGGATGAAAGCGAAGTGCTGTTATCAAAATTTGATGATATTTATTACTTAGAGTTGCATTAACAAATCCCTGCTAAACTGGGGTCTGTATAATGTCAGGGTGGCAGTATGATCCTTGCACGGGTATACACCACGGTATGTAATTGGTATTGCAATGTTGTTGATAAACCTTATCGGTTATACTAAAACCCGTGGGAATTCCAGATGAAAGTAAGTCCCAAGTATCAAGACTTGTCGTGAAAGTCGACGAAAGTGTATTGGGTGGTCAGGTTCAGCGACCTTTACGTGTCACGGCGTGATTGATGTCTTGCGCTGGCTTCCTGTGGTCCAGGTATTAAACAAAAATTCACAATTTTGCATACGGAAAGCAGCATCTGTATTTTTTTTTAACCCCCAAAACCCCAATCAGTTTATTGCTACACACACTGTGTGACTCAATCTTAATAGTAATTTCCCTATAGTGCTTGTTTTGATTATATTTATTTTTTCTATTATATTTGTTTGGCTCGTTTCACCGAAGGACAGGGTTCGATTTTTTATATGGGCACAACTTGTGAAGCCCATTCGCATTGATATTGCTGGAATATTGCTATAAGTGGTGTAAAACCTTATTCACTCACTATGTGCATTTCTGCTTTTAATAGTCAGGTTTTACAGGTCATCACTATTGGCAAGAAAAAGGTATAGGTCAATGTAAAGTGATTCAACCGGATTCTCTGTATTTTGCAGTGCATGGTGCTACGGGCGGCTCTTGGGGACTTCGAGGCTGCCCAGATCTACGGCTCACTACAAGGCGGATCATCCTCCAGCTCACAGGTCAGCAAGAAACAGTTCTTCCTCCCGGACATACGGGCGTTTGCCCTCGTTGCCTTGGAGATCATTGGATTCGTGTGCAAAATGAGGCAGGATGAAAAACAGCCATTCAGAAAAACCCGAAGTGAGATCGTAGTTAGCTCCCAGAAAGGTAGCAGTTCTAAAGCCCGTGAATATGTTCAAGATATGGCACATAAATCCCGCAGCTTAGACGAACGAGCAATTCTAGAAGAAACCGGGTTTAATAATATCCCTCCATTTGGTTCTCTGATAAACGTGAAAGAAACAGATCCGCATCCCAACGTTCCAGAGGAACAAGATGCGTGGGCACAGCCTGTGACTTCAGTAAGGATTACTAGTAAACATAATGAAGTGAGACAGACTGAACATGAACCCATCAGTCGACATCCCACTGACGATGTCCGCTGGCAGAAGGAAAGTGTTCTTATATTTCTCCTAAAGGATATGCCCACACGAACCCTTCATCAGTGTTCAGGGCAGGGTCTCCTCTGCATGAACATGATTACGAGGAGATAGAAGAAATCACAGAAAAAATTCAAAGGGATCACATTGCAATTCAGCAAATCCGTTACCCGCGAAAGGATGACACTATGACAGTTGAAAGGTCCTGGAAGGATTACCCGAGCGGTGGACATTATTCAGTTCCTACAGATGTACGTAATCCTCGTTTCATTGACCAGACACAGAAATCCGCTTTGCCCAATAGGAATCCAATAGGTGGGGGAGTGTTTCACAGGTCCGACCCGCTCCGGTTCTCCGCTTCCTCTGTCAGTACCTTGGAGGACATTGAGGAGGACTTGCCGGAGATGACTGGGGAAAGCGAACATGTTTCCGCCACCTTGAAAGATCTGTGGCTCAAGAAGGAGGCAGATAAGAAAGAACGGTTACTGACGTCCTATAATGAGAGAATGAAGAAGGAGTTGAAAGATGTGTTCTCAAGGAGGATCAGAAAGAGGAAAGACCAGGGCGTGTCCAGAGAAGCAGTGCAGGAACTCTCAAGACCTTTGTCAGCACGGAGTTACCATGGTAGTGGAACAACACTTGTTGTTCCCTTTAGTGCAGGTGAAACAGAGACATATTTTGGTGATGCTAAACAGAAAAGACCACAAACTGCTCGACCCGCTCAACGGCAGATATCTGAAGGATCAGGTAAACCTGTGCCTCGACGTCCTGCACCTCCACCACCAAGGCCCGTCACAGCAACAACAACGACTCGTCCGCAAACACCAGGTCATGGAATTAAGAAAACACAGGCAAGGATGAAACTTAAAAAGGCATTGGGGCAAAAACAAGGTTCTCAGTTAACCAATGCTAGCGTAAACAATACTCGGGGTCAGGGTGCATCCATTGTTGAAATGAAGTATGCATCAGTGAAAAAGATTCCCCAAATAAAGGATTCCTTACAGGATTCAGTGGGTGAACGCCTACCACCTCCACGCCCACAAATCGTTCATCCTAAACCTCCTACAGTTGGGCATTTTTCAAGTTTCAGCAGCAATGATAGTTTAGGCAGCAGTTTCTATAAGAACTCTCCCAGGAAAGGAGACGTGTCCCTTACCAGCGGGGAGCTCACGTCTCTGTCTTCACAGGCAGACACAACTCTACCTGAGCACGATGTGGAGGAGGTCGTTGAGCTTCCTCCCACACACGAGACTAAAAGTGGACAAAAGGGTGGGAAAATTATTGATAGTGGCTTCGATAGTGCATCCATTACCAGCGAGATCTCTTGCGATGTGTCAATGGTTGATGAGAGGTCTTGTTCCTGTCCGTCTGGAAGCTACACGACGGAGACATGTAGTTGTCAGTGTTCGATCACACCAACATCAGGCATGCACACAAAGCCGCTGTATGACAGCCGGGCATCGTGGAGTAAAACTGATTCGTTTTCATCCTACGACTCTACAGACTTGGATCAAAAGCTAGAGAGGCTCCGTAATGGAGATGTGCGCCCTTCAAAGGATGTGATTGGTCCGGATGAACAGTACCCTATGTTGGCTGCTGCAGTCAAGCCTGAGAGGACAGCTCACCAAACACAGTGTAGTCCACATCAGAACAGGAAACATGTTGGTAAGGTTGTGACGAAGACCCAGCGTACAAGGAGACATGATTTCGGATCAGCGAGCAAACGCTACAAGGAACTCAGAAAGAAGGGCATTCCTCTGAGAGTGTCTGTTGTATCAAGTGCATCCTCTCAGGATGTCTCTGATGCCACAGACTGGGACTCGTATATGGAGTCTACGGCTGAGGTTATTGAAGAGGAGGACGATAGTATTGTTGATGATAATGATGATGCAATTTTCAATGCTCTTGACTCACAAGGGGTCTTTGAACCCTCAGACACTGATTCTTCCATGGGTGTGAGACCTCTGCACCACACGAAACCTGTAGCAGTGGTACATGGAACCAAGAGACCTCGCGATACAGACAATAGAACCAATGCAATGATCCTAGACGATATTATTCGAGAACTACCTGATGAAATAACCGGGGCATCATCAATGGATGATGAAACACGGTCTTTCCTACATTACTCTGAACCTAAAGCGGAATTTAAAGATGAGGATGAGGAGGAGATTGTGGACATGGCTATAGAGATTCCATATAAACCGTCCTCAGTAGTAGATGCAGAGTTAGTTATAGACAGACTGTTCACGAAGAGGAATACGCTGAAACACAAAGGAAGCCTTCAGGATGTGATGGACCCTATACTAGGGTTTGATGAGAATCTTATCAGAGAGTTAGCGAGCCCCACTAGTTCCACTGGTAAGACGGACCTCCCAGAACAGATGCTAAAAGGAGTGACAAAGACACATGTGCAGGCGTGTAGGGAACTGTCCAGTAAGGTCCCCCTGGTGCCCTTCACGGAACTGTTTCCGGCTACTAATGGTCAGTTCAGGGTACTCAGGTCAAGGCTCGAGCAGGTGGGAAACTTTGGAACAATTGGAAAACAGGTAAGTCCACTCTACATCTAAAAGAAGGCTGACCAAACAGAGACAGCTTAGCAAATATAGTACTCTTGAAACCTTTCTGTCAATATTATGTTAATTTCGCAGTCCTACGGCTAGATATCTGACTGAAGATCACACTCTGTAGCCCGTGGCGGTTAAGTGCAAAATGTACATTTTCTGGTTGTGTTTTGAAAAGTGGAACCTCTGTTCCACGAATCATGTTGTGATTTACATCCCGGGACCAGTGAAAATCCGGGTTAGAATTGATGTTCAGCAAAACCAAATGCTTGTCGTAAGAGGCGACTAGCGGGATCGGGTGGTCAGGATTGCTGACTTGATTGACCCATGTCATCGTATACCAACTAACTAGATCGATGTTCATGACGTCAGTTACTGGTATGTCTGGTGACTATTTACAGACTGGTGTTACCTAGCTGGAATACTGCTGAGTGCGGCGTTAAACAACAAACAAACAAACCTACATCTATGGAGAGCCCGAAGGTTAAAGTAATAGCTTGTCTCGACGCAGATCTGGGTTCGTTTCCATCCATTTAATCCCTGCAAATATAATATGAACTATAACTCCTATTATATACCAGAATAATGTTTGTCGTTTCAATGTTTGGTTGGTTGTTTGTTTTGGTGGGGAATGTTGCGTGTTGCTTAGTTTGTTCGCTTTTGTTGTGGTTTCGGGTATATATCAAACATAACCTTAACAATGCTTCTTTTACACGAAACCCTCTGTTTCAGCTGTTAGACTGTGTCCAGTTGTGTTGGGTGAGTGACAGTCCGCCCTCGGCGTCCGAGCTGGTCAGCAGACTACTGGACACGGTCACGGAGACTGAACTCTGAAACTCACATAGACAAATTTGCAGTTTGCCCAGCACCTGTGCTCACATCTACCAGATCATCTCAGTGCCAGTTCTATAGCAAATCTGTGTCGTCGTGGCGTTAACACTGCAGAGATGCCAACCCCAAAGTGTTGCAAATAGTAGTTTCATGGATCAAAATTAGTAGTTTGATCATAAAATTGATAGTCAACGAAATACTAAATACTTAACGATAATGAGAACGATAAATGACACTAATCAAGAGTGAAGCTTTAATTTCGCATACCTCCAACAGCAGATTTCCAAATTAGCATCATTACATTTCCTCGTGTCTCTTTTTGGTAAAAATGTATTTAATCGACGAAAATATATGTTTTTGCATATCCAAATTTTAATGATTTTTCTTCAAATTTCGTAGAATCTCTAGTGCTATCGTATTGGTGTAGTTTGAGGCTAAAATTCGTAACGACTACGATAAAATCGTAGAGGTTGGCATCTCTGACACTGGTGTTTGTGAAACGGGTCCATAATTCAGTCAGCAGATCATTGGACACGGTGACGGAAACCGTGCCCGTGAAAGTCACTGTTCAAATCTGGAATAAGATCGTCTCGGTGCCAAGGTCCGTGTGGAACGGGTCAGTGGTCAGAAGAGTAAGGAGTTTAAAGGATACCGAGACAGACACCTTGAATCTCACACTTCAACAGTCCACGTCATTGTTACCAAACTGATTTTTGTTGACGGTATATTTCTCATTTATAAATATACATAAACATGGATTTTGATCAAACATATGGAGAGTATGTAATTATAACGAGAAGTTATGTTTCACTGTCTCGCCTAAAACTGGGCCAAATCCACCATAAGTACCGTGTTAAAAACATCATTTAATGGTTGTTTCGTCTTTGGTGTGAAGTTTGATGTTGGTGTTATTCGAATGTGTGATATGTTACGGTTTCATACCGAAATACTATCGAGCAGGACAGCTATTTACTAAGGTAAAGTTAAACCAAATTTTATGTTCCATTCTCTCTTTTTATCAAGGCACCCTGGAACAAAGATACCAATCGTACCATTTTCTTTTGTGCCAAAGGGTTTCTTAACATCAGTATAAGCACTGAATCGTATAGCATTATTGAACTGAGTACGAAAGTGTCCCTTAAAACTCTCTAACCTTGTAAATTAGGTGTATTTTTCTACCAAAAACCCTGCGAACACGTTTTTGGTCTGTGACATAATCAAATTATGTCCAAACTTGTATCTGGGTCTCAAGTCAAACCCACCTATGATCAATGTGAAGATACTCTCAAATGCGCGTAACGGTTGGCGTAGCATAAATCGCGAACCTGTCGAGAATTCTGTGATACCATTCCGCTATGCACGGAGAGAGAAAAACAATAACAAAGGCACCCATCAGTTCCGACAAATTGCCGGAGATCAGTGCCCCTTAACCACTACAGTACACCTACCACAATTATGTAGTAAAAAGTGAAGAATAGGTTTTCCTGAGTTATCTGCACTTCCGCCATGTCTTTTTTAAGGACTTGTTTGTTGGTTATTATTCACTATACTTGACGTTTGTCATACGTTTACGTTTGTAGTACAACAAAAGATATATTTTGTTGTATATTCAACTAAAACAATACAGGAGATTCAATGGGTCACACATTTTGTCTGTATCTAAAGCTCAAACTACCGATTATGTGTTTGGCCATCCATTGTCCTTCTTTTAACACTATTAACACTGTAAGTATAATCACACTATGCATGAGTGCCTATATCTCAGCCTCAGACATTTTAACACTAGTGATGAGGATTAGTGGAAACTTTATTTCACAAGTCCTCAGAGTTTGTAGCTAGTGTTGTTTGTCTAAAACGAAAATGTTTACCTATTTACATTTTTGTCAGTTATATTATGTTCCAACTTGTAGCAAGATTGAAGCATTGCGAACTGGTTCAGGATTACTGCCTCACCAATTCATGAGGACTACCATCATTGGATTTTCCCTTGTCCTCGACACAATACAGTCATCTCTTGTTGGCGGACCAGCATGAATTTCATAGGCTGTATTGTATATTTTGTAATATTGATATTTTCTGTACCGTCCAAATCTACCCTGTGGTATTATTGTCAGATATGTGATTTATATATATGTACTATATTTACATGTATAACCGTTATTAAACTATAGCATCCATCAGCCATCAATGTTTCAGTAGTCTCAGGAATATCTTCAAGAATCATGCTTGTTAACAATGTTGACCTCTACCCCCATATAAACCTGACCTATGCTGTAGAAGATCTTGCCTGTAGACAGAGGCGAGTCACAATACCTCACTCAATACCAGTATATCAATATATACTTCATATTTATAAATGTAAAAGAATTGCGCTTATGGGTTCACTCATAAAGCAAGTACGTACAGCATCTTGGTTTATAGTATTCCCAGAAATTATTGAGAAAGTTGTTTGGGCAAATATCTGATACATGTATATAAACTATAGACGTTTTACTTAAATGAATATGTTGAGATATGATTCTCTTACAGTCTAAGTGTCTTTTCAGTACTTTGTGAGACCTTAATTCTTGCCCTGCAATACACGAATGAATGCGCCTAGGTATACTACCGATCAAAGTTTGTAGGAAATCGTGTGATAGCGTATCTCAATATTCGACCACTTCTTTCTTCATGTGCTCTATATTTCTAAGTCCTTTTGGGGTTTTCTGTCCTTCATTAGTCCCCACACATTCTAAATAGGGCTAAGATCTCGGCTGTAGCTGGGCCAGTCTAAAACTTGAACATTTTCGTCCAACAACCACTGTTTTATGTAGCCCGCAGTGTGTTTTGGGTCGTTATCATGCTCGAAAATACAATAATCTTCATACAGTGATCGGGCCGTTGGAAGGAGGTGACCATTTATCATGTCGTCAAATTTTCAGTGAAAACACACAACAGCCACCCTATGTTTTGGGAGTTGGTAGAGAGGTTCTACGGTATCTTTTGTCCAAATTTTCACATTTCAAATTTCACAAGTTCGGGAAAAGCCAGACAGAACTTTCATCAAAAAAAAACATTATTCCAATCTAGATTTTCGTGAGCCCTACACCAGTTTTAAACGTCTTTCTTTTTGTGAATCTTTCATCAATGGTGAGGGAAATCTGCGCTTTTTCACCCAGTTAAGTCTTTGTAATTCTTGTCTAAGGGTTTAATTACATACCTGAGGACTTCCTCTATTAATCATCTCATTTCCGATATTCTCAACGCTCGTCAATTTTCCCTACTCTCAATCTGACCAAGTCGCCGGCGATCCGTAGTACTGAACTTCCTTGGCCTCCCTACCCCTGTCTTGTGCTCAATCCCAACTCCTGACTGAATATGCTTCAAAGTTCTGTATACTGTAGACAGAGGAATGTCATGTCTACCAGCAAACTCTTTTGCATTAGTCACACCCCTTTCAAAATCATCTAAAACCAGCTTTCTTTTCTCTTCTGATGTCAAATCTGCCATGTCAACAATGGAGCCGTCTGCTACACCAGGGGAGATAACTCTTGATGTCGTAAGGTTCATTCTCAAGCCTACAAGAGTTGCCTCCGATATTGAGTACCTTACTACATAAATGTAACACCTAGTTTAAAATTATATTATCAGTATTAGGAAACAAAGATGTTCTCAATTTCTGGGAAAACTATCTGGTGTATAAACATAGACTCATATTGTGACTTTGTGCTTCTTTGCCAGCTGAAATGTATGGATTTAAGCACTGTGGACGTCAACCACTTTGTGACATCTGTATATGATGAAGAACCATAAACCATTGATTAAAACCATGTCACCAAGTCACCAACTCAACCCAAGCCATGAATTTGCCTCTATTAACAAGCACCAAAGTGCCTGGGATCTATAATAATTCTGACCTGGGTACTCACAGGCTTCATTGTTTGTGGGCAAATAACAAATCACTTGTCGAATCAACCAGCCCTGAAAATGGATAATGCCAGAGCATCAGGTTTTTACGTGACAGCAATCAGTGACACCTCAAGGGAGTCAAGCTACACTGGGCAGGATGGTCACCAAGGTGTCAAGGCCTGGGCACCAGTCGGGATGTAGCGAGTGAGTTTAGTTTCAAGCCGCACTCAGCAGTGTTCCAGCTATATAGCAGCGGTCTGTAAATAATCGAGTATGGAAGAGACATTCCAGAGATCACCAGCATGAGCATTGATCTACACAATTGGAATACGATGACATGTGTCAACCAAGTCAGCAAGCCTGACCACTCGATCCTGTTAGTCGCCTCTTACGACAAGCATGGGTGGCTGAAGATAAATTCTAACCCGGATCTTCACGTGTCAGGCTGAATATAACCATCTTTGGTGCAGATGTAGGTGGTCGAAGGAAACACGTAATTACTAAAACTAATTCACCTGAAATACATTAAAATACAGAAAAGAAACAACAAAACACAAAAGCAGACTGAACTGATTGAAGATAGTTTACTGTCCACTCTCACACTCCACTCTTTAACTATGTACAATCCACACAGTGCACAGATTCTATGTCTGTAATTAAAATGGTTATGATTAACACAACTGACAAACCTACATAACAAGATATCAACCAAGTTGCCAGACACATACAGACCACAGTAGTTGCCGACAGCATTGATTATTGCTTGTATGTACAAAAACAAAAAATCACTTCCTGTCTTCAGCAATGGAAATTAATACAAGTACACATCACAAGTCCATTTACCACAGGGATAATGAAATGAAGAAAGCCATTAGCATCGTTTGCTATTTGGGATTTCAGAAATATCAAAATATCAGAGCACTTGATAATATTCAAAGCATGTAAACAACCAGGAGAAAAAGTCATTTTCAAAGTTTTAACGTGAAGCAAAAGTAAGTAGGAGTCTTAACAAAATGTGACGGTTTAGTGTTAATATCCACTGCTCGACTGCAATAAACAAGGCCTGGCCATCATCATCATCATCATCATCTCCAACAAAGGGGCAGCACTATTCAGCATTACAATAAACAAATAATTGATAGACATCAGAGACATGATGCCTTTAGGATTTTCTGTTCATGAATATAACCTGATTCTAATACATGTACGAGAGCAAGGTTAATGAAACACCTTATTTGGTTCAGAAGGTACAAACGAGGTTGATTAATGAAAACATGAGAATTAATCTTTCTTATCCTTCCTGTAGGTAAGTCAGGATTGTGGATACCGAAGAACACAATCACGATGGACCAGTTCTGGCACGACCTCCATAACAGATACTGTATTCACCGATTCCATGGACAATGTTAGTAATGATAAGAAATAGCATGCAGCAGGATACCAGACAAAGGTTCAAGTGATTGTTAGCGCTTGTGACAAGAATCATGATACCATATCACCAGTTCACATCATTGATCCATGCCTTGTAAGATAATATACAGATCAGTGCACTCAGTCTTAAAAGTCTTAAGTCACATGTCTTAAAAACATTCAGTCAAAAAACGTATAAAATATTCTCAAAAACTGAACTGACTACTTTAAAAGCATTAATGTGACAAAATACTAAAATAAATAAACACAAGATGACATGATCAAAATGCTTACAAACAAAATGGTTGTGTTTTAAAGAGATCAAATGAAAAGTTGATCAAAGTTCATGAACACAGAAACAGTTCCAGTCAATATTGATAGACTTCTCTAGAATCCATCTGTCATTTATACATAGAAAACTGACAGAAAAGAAGACACATGAAGTCAGTCCTGTGGAGGTCCTGGTAATGAAGATATATAACATGGCACCCTATTACTTACTAGGTTAATGGACATAAGAAAGAAAGACCCCTACTGAGAATGTTATGTTGAGACTGTATTTGAGGGAGTGAGCCAAATCTACACCACTTTCAGCATTATTCCAGCTATATAAGGACACAGAAGCACAAGAAATGTGTTTCACACATTGGAAATGAAGGAAGGCTTTCTGCCACTTTAGCAACTAGAGGATCCCACCACCCCTATGTATAGAGAGTGAGTGAGATTAATTATATGCCGCTTTTAGCAATATTCCATGAACATCACGCTGGGAGACACCAGAAATGGGCTTCACACATTGTACCCATGTGGGAATCGAACCTGGGTCTTCAGCTAGACGAGCAAATGCTTTAACCCTATGTATTAGGGGTGTCACGATACACCAATCTCACGATACGATACGTATCACGATTTTAAGATCACGATACGATGATTGCTCGCTGATTGGTCCATCAAAATAGTCTAGCCAATCACAAAAGCTGTTAGTTTCCAACCCATTTTTTAAGTAAGCTAGCTACATCTATTTATCGGACTATCAAGACTTTGAAGGAGATGGATATAGCATAAAAATTTGAATCGATAAAGTTTTAAAATAGGAATCGATACACGCAAGCATGTATCGCGTATCGTACCGTAAAAAAAAAATGTATTGATGCATCGCGCGTATCGCGACACCCCTACTATGTATATATAAGTATAAGCAGTGTGTGAAATAGCTGTTTATGTGCCTTTAACCTGGTGGTTATGTGGATCAGCTAGCTGAACAGGACACAAGGACTTTCACAAGTTATCCATCTTATTATGAAGCCTTTCTCTCTCTGTGTATAACTCACCCCTCAAACTTGACCAGGATAACTTCGATCAAAAAGATCACCCAATATCACAATTAAATATCACTTGAATTAAACATGATTCAGCGGATGGCTACCACAGACACTAACAGGTAACACAACAGATCAGATATATTCTGTCTATCCCTGTCTTACTATTAGTTATAAATCAAACACTCAACAGGTGTCTGTCATCATATTTTCCTATATGTGTGCTTTAATTCAAAGATCTGTATTATATAAATTAGAAACTGTCTTAATATCACTAATTAACATTTCCACCATTCTTTGCTTTCAAAGATGTCAAAGAATGTTGATTAAATGCCAACGAGGGAGCAAATTCATGCACTTTTGAGTATAAGTCACTCATAACCTCAAGGTCTATACTAGTGAGTGAGTTTAGTTTTACCCCACACTCAGCAATATTCCAGCTATATGGCTGCGGTCTGTAAATAATTAAGTCTGGACCAGACAATCCAGTGATCGACAGCACGAGCATCGATCTACACAATTGGGATACAATGACGTGTCAACCAAGTCAGCGAACCTGACCACTCGATCCCATTAGTCGCCATTAGTTACGACAAGCATGGGTTACTAAAGATCAATTCTCACCCAGACCTTCACGGGTTAGGTCTATGCTAAGGTGATTAGAGTACCTTATTATGAAGCAAATCACAGCAATCTCACCAAAATCTGATCATTTTCTGTGATTTGACACTTCTCTCTGAAGAGAGATACCAAATCAGAGCCAAAGACCCGATATAAATAAGATTGTAAATCACAGGGAAACACAACACTACTGTATGGCTCTGCCACAGTATCTGTGGATCATACTGCCAGTATCTGATATGTACAAAGTCAAGGACTACACAGTATAAAATATGAAATACTACAAACAGAACAACATCAATATCACATAGCATATCCCAATACAGCAAATTTTGGACAGCTTGTCTGCAATAGAAATAATGGGCAACATTTGCATACAAATTCATGTATAAAACCTTCCCTAAGCAGCCTATAAATAAAGTGAGGGACTGGTCATCTATTTTCAGAGAGGTGTGGTCGGTGAGATTAAGTGGGTTGGGGGTCATGACAAAATGACACCGAAAAAAGGGTGTCACCAAAATCTATGAGGGGAGGACATGTAAAAATGGAAAGAGTTCTATTTTAGTCAAATAAAACAAGTTCTAACTTTCTAAGTCCTTATGATGTATTATAGGAATCAGGGAAATAAATATTGCATGTATTTTGAGAGTCGTGAAAAACTGACAAAATGGGGTCAGGAAAATGATCTGGGCCTACTGGGCAGACTACTGTCTCAAAAGTCCACAAGAACTTAACCGGTTTGAGGTTTCATTGGTGTAACAATTTAAGAGTTTGTACATCACAATTCTGTGTTTAATTTGAATGTGCCTTCATAATACTTATGGTTCTTGACAATGCAAGCCCAACACTGTGACTATAAACACTCCGAGCAGACCTATGCTCATGGCAATAATTTCTGTACTCAAACTGCCATCATACATATATATACTGCAAGACAGATAATGCTTCTTTAGGCACACACCTGTAAGTCGGCCTGATAAGGGAATACCTAACATGCATGTAATTTGAATTTTATCTAAAGTATTGGACTTCAGCATGACATACAAGGTATATCAAAATTAGTGTTATTAAAACTAAAATCTATGACCCATGCAGTAAACTCTTCTGCAATTACTTTCCTCCTCCAACTCTCCCCCTCTACAACACAAGCTGCACCCACAGCTCCTCTGCCTCATTATAACACAATTACATGATCTTCAACTTCAGAGAATACATATATAATACATCCAATTTCACATCATTTGCTGAAACTGGCATTATCACCTTGGTTAGTTAAAGCTCATCTCATACCAACATCTAGCTAACAAATGAAGCACTGCAAACAGAATACAATCAATACTAGCTAACCTACACCTAAGCTTTCTAGTGAGTGAGTGAGTGAGTGAGTGAGCGAGTGAGTGAGTATAGTTTAACGCTGCTTATAGCAATATTCCAGCAACATCACGGCTGGGGACACCAGAAATGAGCTTCAAACATTGTGCCCACGTGGGGAATCGAACCCGGTATTTGGTGTGATGAGCAAATGCTTTAACCACTAGGCTACCCCACCACCCCCTAAACTTTCAAGAGCTGAGATTGTAAGGCATGGCACAAAGAATCATTATGAATGAAAAAAAGACAAATAAATAGTACTTTGACATGTATACCACATGGACTATGTACAAGGAACTGTAATTTATACATGTCACAAACAAATAAAGTACAAAACCTTAGGCCACATAAAAATACACCATCACATAGCAAATACATGTTGTGACTTTGAAGTCAATAGGTTAAAATATTTAGTTGTGCTTTGCTACATTGTAACTGAGTATGAATACTTCAAATATTAAAGAAGGGCTCTTATTGATTCAATCAATGGACATCTAATCTGGGAATGAAGACAGAATTGTGGCAGTATTCAGTATAAAGAATAGTAATAACCTTTGAATGTTGCTTTCAAAATCTGCAAAAAAATATTCAGATCCTGTGCCTAGAATTGGTCGGGCTGCTTAAAAACTCCGATAAAAAAAATTCTAGTGATGACAGGTGAAACTGATTAACTTGAAACCACACTGGAAACTGGGTCTTCATCTTCCACATAATCAATGTAGAGAACAAGACAATTTCAAGTATTTCAGCTTCAGTTAGGTAAGAAACTCATCTACCTTTGCCTGAAGTACATACTTCTATTTCACAATGTATGGCATCATAACATGGGGTATTGATGCGCGACACAAAGGTAGCTTCTGAAGCAACATCACCACCCCTACCTGCTCAGAGTCCAGTGAGTGAGTTTCTGTTTTTTGCCGATTTTAGCAATATTCCAGCAAAATCACTATGGGGTGCACCAGATATGGGCTTCACACATTGTACTCGTGGGGAATCAAACCCTGGGCTTTTGTGTGAGGAGCAAACACTTTAACCACTAGGCTAACCCACTACACTCAGAATTCAGAATGTCAAGGATAACTGGCTACCATGTTCCATAAACTCTAGGTAGTTACGTGGGCAGAAGAGCCCTAGCTTACTCATAGTCAGCATGCCCTTACATTGTAACATGCCGAAGTGGCCGCCATCACACACAATGTGTGGACTTCTTCACACTCTCATTGTGACAAATGACACATGATAATTAATGCAAAGTATTACCTTCAAAGAATAGTACACATACAAAGATGCTTCAGGTGTTTTATGCTTCCCTATACAATGGCGTCTTCTGGAAACAGCTTCCCTGAATTCTAAACCAACCTTCCTGATACCTAGCACTCTTCTTTAACAAGCCTCCTCTTTTGTGAAGCTCAATTAAAATCATGTTTGATAATAATTTAGTTTCCTTCTGTTTCAGTAATAATATCAAGAAAAGCATTCAGTTTATTTTGACATGATGCTCTTTCAACAACTGCCTTCAGACAGGCTGGTTTCAAGTGAGTCCCTTGTATCTTCTCAGGGGTGGAAATAACTGTAAAATTGCTAGTGTACTCCGGTACAGTGGCACATGTAAAATCACTTGCCCTGATAATTTTCCCACTATACCGGCCGTTTTCTTGTTGATTTTTTAAATAAACCTAATTAATATTTGAAAGTCAACTGGACACCGGTACAGTGTGATATACAAATTTGCTTGCCCAACAGAAAAAACACTGGACTCGGGCGTCGGGCAATGGGTTATTTCCACCCCTGTCTTCTATAATTCACTATGGAAGGGAGAAATCTTCATTTTCTTCACAATTATTGTGTGAAGTTTTCTTACCCCCCACACTTGGTATTCTCATATCACAGTATCTGTACCATGTCACTCCTGCACAGCCATCTCCGTCCTCTACAACAGGTGTCACTTCACTGACAACTATATATACAAAGCTCTGCAAATATATCACACACGTCAGTGACAGTTCATATAGTATACTACAGCCAATATGATTGTCACAACCTACAGAATGGTTGATAATTATATGCGTTTAATAATGGTGTATTTGTTCTATGTATTCCTATCCAAAAGCACCATTCATTGCCCTCCTTTCCACCTCTCCTCTCCCTGACTACATCTCCCCCACACCCACCCCCTCCCAATCACAATTACAAGCCTTTCATCCACCCACCCTGTCATCCCTACAGTCAGCAAACCTATCCTCTTCCACCCCACACCAACTTTGTCACCCCTACAGTCAGCAAGTCTATCCTCCCACCCACCCTGTCATCCCTACAGTCAGCAAGTCTATCCTCCCACCCACCCTGTCACCCCTACAGTCAGCAAGTCTATCCTCCCACCCACCCTGCCACCCCTACAGTCAGCAAGTCTATCCTCCCACCCACCCTGTCACCCCTACAGTCAGCAAGTCTATCCTCCCACCCACCCTGTCACCCCTACAGTCAGCAAGTCTATGCTCCCACCCACCCTGTCACCCCTACAGTCAGCAAGTCTATCCTCCCACCCACCCTGTCACCCCTACAGTCAGCAAGTCTATCCTCCCACCCACCCTGCCACCCCTACAGTCAGTGTTCCACATCCATCCGATCAGCTTCAGGTGCATCTTGCTGTGAGTAGTCTGGACCAGCGTAAATGTCATGCACAGGGTGTTGAGGACTGCGGGGGCTCCTCTGGGATCTGTTTGGGCTGATGCCCTGACCCCCTTCAGCTCCCTGGAGCCGCTGGGGACTTGGCTGACTGGAGGGAGCATTAGACACACTGGGGCTCGGAGGGCTGTTTGGGGGACCCACGGTGAGCGAGACATTGGCTACTGAGTTACTGAGAGCGGTGAGAGAAGTATCGGCTGGACATTCAAAGTGCACACAGTGGAACACTTCATTGGCCGTGTTGTGAGTGCCAACTATCCTGACAAAGGCAATTGGCTCTGGGTCAAAAGTGATCGTCTGCCAGGATCTGATGGGAAAGAGAATACATGTTACAACTGTATGAGTAAATCTGAGTGTTCCATGTTCAATTGCACATTGGGTGAGTGAGAGAGAGAGAGTTTTACACCACTTTTAGCAATATTCCGGCAATATCACAGCAAAGGACACCAGAAATTGGCTTCACATATTGTAACCATGTGGACAATCGTACACACAAGCAAACGCTTCAACCACTAGGCTACCCCACAGCCGTTGGATGTTGAGGCCTACAGGAATAGAATCTCTACACTTTTTCAACATTTTCTTCTCATTATGAGATATGCTTGTTCATTAAGTCAAACCAGATCCATGGGCAGTTGAAATGAATGACACTCACCTAAAATCTCTAACACATTCAGGTAACAGTAAACTTTAAGAGCTCATTTTTACTGTCCTACCTCTACTGACTGACTGAGTTTGGTTTTATGCCACTTTTAGCAATATTCCAGCAACATCACAGCGGGGGGACACCATGTCCTACTTCTAACAGGAGCAAGCATGCCCACTCAATGTCACGTACTTGCATGCTTCTCTCCGTTTGTCCGACACCATGTGCCATTTCTGCTGGTCCGTCGACACTTCCACGTAGTAGCTGTAGCTGCGGTCGTCACAGTCCCATAGCAGCAGTCTGACACACAACACACACATTTTACAGTGTTGGGAAATACATTTCAAGGTTGGTTATTTGAAGAAGAGATCAATGATCAAGTTTTTAATTGACAATATGTGCAGAAACATCATACAGTACTTTTCATCAGTACCATTCATTTAAAAATTTAATTAAAGTACAGCTATCAAAACCTCATGTTGCCATATCCTGCAACACATGTTTTCAGAATAACTCATTAGGAATTTGTTTTACAGCACAGTCATCAATATTCCAGCCACATAATGGCAGTCTGTGACACAATCATGTCTGGCCAACACAAATCAATGGTCGATGACATGAACAACGCCCTACACTATGAAGTCATGACACACAAGCAGCAAACCTAGTTTTTGTTTGTTGTTTAACGCCGTACTCAGCAATATTCCAGCTAAATGTCTGTAAGTAATCGAGTCTGGACCAGACAATCCAGTGATCAACATCATAACCATAGCACGTGTCAACTGGGACTTCAATGGGTGAGCAGAGCCTAACCATCCAATCGCCACATTGCTCTGCTTCTGAGTATTTGTTCCCTACAGGTAACCTCTCAGGGTAGCAAGGGCGGATAATGGATTTGGAAGAAGGAATGGTGCACATATTACCGAAGCCATGAAGTGACTTGGCTTAAGAGCCCAGTTAATAAATAAGGTGTCTGAAAAAAGGAGAGGTAAGCACCCCAGTCTGGGACATAGACTAGAGACAGCAACGATCTAGCCATGTTAGCCTACCTCATTGACTGGATAATATATGGCTGGGCAAGCTGTACCACGATGGCGCCACTGCCCAGTTGGTGGCAGGTGTAGCCCGAGTCCCAGTCATAGTGCCGGGTGTCGCCATTGATAAGCGCATTACGACTCCGACTCACTCCCTCGATCACGCACGCACTGTGTTTTATAGTGGCCACATTCTCAGAGGGAACTGAAACAGCACAAACACACAAACATCAGGACAACTGCTATCAATCAGTCCGGTCATCGTTAATCCGAATCCACCGACTTCCAAACGCTACTCACTGGGCACCAAATCATCTCCCTATATATTGTATATAATTGACACCCCGTCAATGCAGATAAAGCAATGGACATGCTCAATTCTTTAAAACAACCTTTGCAGCAGCCCACCATTAAAGACTACTTTTGTAAGTAAAATGTGTGAGTGAAACAATGTGTAACAAGAAGACAAAGTCATCAATATCCCCCGCAATGGCAAAATACTCTTCATGATTATGTCTACGAGTTATGACTATGTCAAATATTTAGGTGTGTATATAGAAAAGTGGAAAGAGAGCATTGAAAGGAGCACTATCACCAATTTCAGTCTCAGTCAAACTTGTTGCCATGGAAACACCAAAAATATTTTATTCAGAATTCCAAAACTACCAAAAGGCACCAGTACACCACCAGACCAATCTATGTGCCAAGTTTGGTGAAGAAATAGTGAACGGTTTTAGATTTCTGCTCCGGAAAAGAACACAACCACCAATGTCAGTCTAAGTCAAACTTGTTGCCATGGAAACGCCCAAAATATTTTATTCAGAATTCCAAAACTACCAAAAGGCACCAGTACACCACCATACCAATCTATGTGCCAAGTTTGGTGAAGAAATAGTGAACGGTTTTAGAGTTCTGCTCCGGAAAAGAGCACAACCACCAATTTCAGTCTAAGTCAAACTTGTTGCCATGGAAACGCAAAAAATATTTTAATCAGAATTCCAAAACTACCAAAAGGCACCAGTACACCACCAGATCTATGTATGCGTTTTAACGCGGTGGTGAAGAAATAGGGAACGGTTTTAGAGTTCTGCTCCGGAAAAGAACACAACCACCAATTTCAGTCTAAGTCAAACTTGTTGCCATGGAAATGCCAAAAATATTTTATTCAGAATTCCAAAACTACCAAAAGGCACCAGTACACCACCATACCAATCTATGTGCCAAGTTTGGTGAAGAAATAGTGAACGGTTTTAGAGTTCTGCTCCGGAAAAGAGCACAACCACCAATTTCAGTCTAAGTCAAACTTGTTGCCATGGAAACGCAAAAAATATTTTAATCAGAATTCCAAAACTACCAAAAGGCACCAGTACACCACCAGATCTATGTATGCGCCACGTGTGGTGAAGAAATAGGGAACGGTTTTAGAGTTCTGCTCCGGAAAAGAACACAACCACCAATTTCAGTCTAAGTCAAACTTGTTGCCATGGAAATGCCAAAAATATTTTATTCAGAATTCCAAAACTACCAAAAGGCACCAGTACACCACCAGATCTATGTATGTGCCAAGTTTGGTGAAGAAATATTGAATGGTTTTAGAGTTCTGCTCCGGAAAAGGGCACTACCACCAATTTCAGTCTGAGTCGAACTTGTTGCCATGGAAACGCCAAAAATATTTTATTCAGAATTCCAAAACTGCCAAAAGGCACCAGTACACCACCAGATCAATGTATGTGCCAAGTTTGGTGAAGAAATATTGAATGCTTTTAGAGTTCTGCTCCGGAAAAGACAAATGTGCACGGACGGACGGACGGACAGACGGACGGACGACGACGACGGACGGAGTCCATTTTAATACCCCATAAAACGCGCTATGGGGATAATAAATCCAGTGATTGTCTTTGATGTTTTGTTTTGATTTCTTCACATATCAATAGTAAGGAAAGATATCAAGGGAAGTAACTTCGGTGCATATAGTGTAGTCTCAGCAGTACTTAACGGTACACTATCCGTTAAACCAAAGTGTTCGTATTAACGAGGTCTGACTGTATATGACCACTTACTTTGTCAAACACCTACATTAACCACAATTGCTTTTAGGAGTCTTGACACTAGCAACAAAAAGTTATCCCTATGGTAGACATGTACAGTAGACATTCCAGCTAATAAGATGCCACTGGGAATATGGAAACATAAAGGTGAGGTGAGGTGAAATGGGGTTTTACGTCGTGCTTTAGAATATTTCGCTCATATGACGCATGGTGTTTATGTGTATGTGCGGCTGCTTGTACTAGCCCAGACTTAAGCTGGTTTTATAGTGCAAGCTCACTGAGATACCATGCCGCAGTAAAGCATGAATACCCCACTCAGACACATTATACTGACTCCGAGCCGACCAGTCCTTGTTGTACCCATTAATGCCGAGCGCCAGACAGAGACCAACAAGTACCATATTTTAACGTCTTTTGGTATGACGCGACCGGGGATTGAACCCGCGACCTTCCGCTCTCCGGGCGGACGCTCTAACCACTACACCACGGAGGCGGTCGGAAACATAAAGCATCAATACTAACCCAAATAGTGTAATGAATCATATCTACACACTATACTGGCCAACAGATAGAAATATTATTGCTAAGACCTTCTAGTAACAGACAATATACATAATACAATGTATGTCTTTCTGATTACATATCCCTTCACAATGGTAACACTGGATGTATGTTATCCAGCAACAGAATTTCAGGAAATATTTCCTAATCCTTGTGTAACATAAACATCTCAAACACTACATCATAAAGCTGGAAGGTCAGCAACACGATGATGCTACTTACCTACAAGTCCCCTGCTCAGCTGGAAGGACTTGCTGGTGTACAAACACTCAAAAGACACGATATGAAAGACACGGTTCACTGTATTGTGGGTCCCTACGATGCGGATGTACCTGAAGGAAACGACATCGTCAAGTTAGACAACCATCATATCAATCAGCACCAAAAGCAGAAAAAGCTCATCTTACACAATGCAATCAATCAAAATAAATGAAAATATGGAAATAAGGTTAACCACAAGTTATTGACAGAAATGTTGCTAAGCAGCATTTGTGGAAAGTACCTGACAGCTCTGGATGGAAAGTGCATGATCTGCCACGACCGACACAGGAAGCCAGTGTGATCAATGATCCTCTCGTAGTCCTTGTCATCCATCGACACCTCAATGTAGTAGGAGTACGACCTGCAACACACACCACACTCTATATCAGATGACAGTTCAAGTGGATTTACAGAATCCAAGTACTACAACAGACTCTGACAAAGCTACCCATATAAACCTCGGCAGCAAGAAAAGCTCTATTTCTGCCCCTGCACATATAACTGACACCAAAACTGTTTGAAGCTTGTGAGAGTGGTACCAGGGTACGATATAGTGCTTTGCTACTTGCACTGGTGCAACCCAATGTTACATAGTGCAACCTAGTTATTAATCTAACTTGCACCAGGTGCAAGTCAATTTTTAGTGGGTAAACTTCTAAATAAAACATCTAAATATTTCAACAGCATTTTACTTTCATCACATATTGCAATAAAAGCAGTGCAACTGAAATCTGACTGGTGCAACTACGTTTTATCTTAGGTTGCACCTGGTGCAAGTAGGTTAACATCTCTTAAATCGAGCTCTGTGGTACCCACCTCATGTCCTTGTCCCACAGGAGCAGCCTGGCAGTGTTGAGGATGAAGGCCTGCCCCAGCTTGATGACCACACCCCTGCCCATTATTCTCATCTATAGGGTGGCGCTGAGAAGCAGCGGTCCAGGTAAAGTAGTTATTACTGTCCCCATCCAATAAGGCCGCCTTCATCTCTCCCATAATACCTGACTCCCAAACCTGGTGTTGGCCACATTCTCCTCATGGACTGAAGATTTCAAATTCATGAATCTACACTGAAGTATCACCACTATTAATGCAATAAAGAAGCTCATCACTATAGCTTACATAATACATATCCTACTTGAGATACCATCCAACAAACTCAAAGATGCTAACATTGCATGAGACAGCAGCTTAGCACTTACTGAGACAGCCTCTGTACTTGAGTTCCATGTCCCTGGACTCTGTCTGCGTCTTGATGGCGCCCAGGATGGCATCGGCAGACCACAAGACCAGTGGGCGCACATCATTCAGTAGTTCCTGCATGGTCATCAGTGAGAACCTGACTGAGTCCAGGATGGGGTGGGGTCCTGGCCCTGGTTGTGGTCCGCCCAGCTCTTGATGGCCTTGAAGATGTCGCATCTCAGGAGCACAGAAGGAGTCAGTGCAGATGAGCTGTTTCACTGACGCACTGAAACAAAGAATCAGCCATTCCTTATAACCAGGACCTGTTCAGGGTCCAGGTACGAATATAGGTCCCAAGCAACCTATTCTTGTCAAAAAGAAGAATAATTGGATCAGCTGGTCAGATTCAGTGACTTGGTTGATTGCAGCTACGGTGTCAATCAGTGAACTGTCTGGACAAGACTCATGAATTTACAGACCGTCATCATACAGTTGGATGACTGCTTAGTGTGGCATTAAGTAAACAATCCACTGATCGATATATGAAGCAATGATAGTTTTTAATTTGCAGTATCTGGGCAAGCTAACGCCTAAGATCATGAGGATGTAGGACATGAGTCAGCAAAATCAATCATAAAACGAACACAAGGGAAAAACAGAACACAAAACATGTTTGGCGCAACTTTGAGCATAATTTCAGGGAAGTATATCATGCACAAATCAATACAAGTGAAATGAGCTCGCATGCATGGCTTGGTTATTGTTAACATAACAAGGATCAATTTCAATGTCAGTCTGGATTTAAAACTCTTGACCAAGCAGAGGTAATACTAGGTGTAAGTGACACAACTCTGTACTTTCAATCAGTGCAGCAGTACAGTACAGTAGAACACTGGACCGCTAACGGTAACAGTATGTAAATATTAACCAAGTCTGTATATCAGTCACCTTTATGACAATCTGAGTCTGCTGAAGACATATTCTAACCAAAAATCTTCAGCATGGCATGGTAATGATTTTTAGCATGTTCATAGGAATCATTTTCTTAAGTGGCAATACAAGTTATGCGTGATACATCAGCGGATACATACCTGAGATAATGTCAGAAAGGGTTCACTGTGGAGAAAACTACCAAAAGGCACCAGTACACCACCAGATCTATGTATGCGCCACGTGTGGTGAAGAAATAGGGAACGGTTTTAGATTTCTGCTCCGGAAAAGAACACAACCACCAATTTCAGTCTAAGTCAAACTTGTTGCCATGGAAATGCCAAAAATATTTTATTCAGAATTCCAAAACTACCAAAAGGCACCAGTACACCACCATACCAATCTATGTGCCAAGTTTGGTGAAGAAATAGTGAACGGTTTTAGAGTTCTGCTCCGGAAAAGAGCACAACCACCAATTTCAGTCTAAGTCAAACTTGTTGCCATGGAAACGCAAAAAATATTTTAATCAGAATTCCAAAACTACCAAAAGGCACCAGTACACCACCAGATCTATGTATGCTTGCACGTGTGGTGAAGAAATAGGGAACGGTTTTAGAGTTCTGCTCCGGAAAAGAACACAACCACCAATTTCAGTCTAAGTCAAACTTGTTGCCATGGAAATGCCAAAAATATTTTATTCAGAATTCCAAAACTACCAAAAGGCACCAGTACACCACCAGATCTATGTATGTGCCAAGTTTGGTGAAGAAATATTGAATGGTTTTAGAGTTCTGCTCCGGAAAAGGGCACTACCACCAATTTCAGTCTGAGTCGAACTTGTTGCCATGGAAACGCCAAAAATATTTTATTCAGAATTCCAAAACTGCCAAAAGGCACCAGTACACCACCAGATCAATGTATGTGCCAAGTTTGGTGAAGAAATATTGAATGCTTTTAGAGTTCTGCTCCGGGAAAAGACAAATGTGCACGGACGGACGGACGGACAGACGGACGGACGCACGCACGGACGGAGTCCATTTTAATACCCCCCGCAAAACGCGTTGCGGGGGATAATAAATCCAGTGATTGTCTTTGATGTTTTGTTTTGATTTCTTCACATATCAATAGTAAGGAAAGATATCAAGGGGAAGTAACTCGGTGCATATAGTGTAGTCTCAGCAGTACGAACGGTACACTATCCGTTAAACCAAAGTGTTCGCATTAACGAGGTCTGACTGTATATGACCACTTACTTTGTCAAACACCTACATTAACCACAATTGCTTTTAGGAGTCTTGACACTAGCAACAAAAAGTTATCCCTATGGTAGACATGTACAGTAGACATTCCAGCTAATAAGATGCCACTGGGAATATGGAAACATAAAGGTGAGGTGAGGTGAAATGGGGTTTTACGTCGTGCTTTAGAATATTTCGCTCATATGACGTGCATGCGTGTTTATGTGTATGTGCGGCTGCTTGTACTAGCCCAGACTTAAGCTGGTTTTATAGTGCAAGCTCACTGAGATACCATGCCGCAGTAAAGCATGAATACCCCACTCAGACACATTATACTGACTCCGAGCCGACCAGTCCTTGTTGTACCCATTAATGCCGAGCGCCAGACAGAGACCAACAAGTACCATATTTTAACGTCTTTTGGTATGACGCGACCGGGGATTGAACCCGCGACCTTCCGCTCTCCGGGCGGACGCTCTAACCACTACACCACGGAGGCGGTCGGAAACATAAAGCATCAATACTAACCCAAATAGTGTAATGAATCATATCTACACACTATACTGGCCAACAGATAGAAATATTATTGCTAAGACCTTCTAGTAACAGACAATATACATAATACAATGTATGTCTTTCTGATTACATATCCCTTCACAATGGTAACACTGGATGTATGTTATCCAGCAACAGAATTTCAGGAAATATTTCCTAATCCTTGTGTAACATAAACATCTCAAACACTACATCATAAAGCTGGAAGGTCAGCAACACGATGATGCTACTTACCTACAAGTCCCCTGCTCAGCTGGAAGGACTTGCTGGTGTACAAACACTCAAAAGACACGATATGAAAGACACGGTTCACTGTATTGTGGGTCCCTACGATGCGGATGTACCTGAAGGAAACGACATCGCCAAGTTAGACAACCATCATATCAATCAGCACCCAAAAGCAGAAAAGCTCATCTTACACAATGCAATCAATCAAAATAAATGAAAATATGGAAATAAGGTTAACCACAAGTTATTGACAGAAATGTTGCTAAGCAGCATTTGTGGAAAGTACCTGACAGCTCTGGATGGAAAGTGCATGATCTGCCACGACCGACACAGGAAGCCAGTGTGATCAATGATCCTCTCGTAGTCCTTGTCATCCATCGACACCTCAATGTAGTAGGAGTACGACCTGCAACACACACCACACTCTATATCAGATGACAGTTCAAGTGGATTTACAGAATCAAGTACTACAACAGACTCTGACAAAGCTACCCATATAAACCTCGGCAGCAAGAAAAGCTCTATTTCTGCCCCTGCACATATAACTGACACCAAAACTGTTTGAAGCTTGTGAGAGTGGTACCAGGGTACGATATAGTGCTTTGCTACTTGCACTGGTGCAACCCAATGTTACATAGTGCAACCTAGTTATTAATCTAACTTGCACCAGGTGCAAGTCAATTTTTAGTGGGTAAACTTCTAAATAAAACATCTAAATATTTCAACAGCATTTTACTTTCATCACATATTGCAATAAAAGCAGTGCAACTGAAATCTGACTGGTGCAACTACGTTTTATCTTAGGTTGCACCTGGTGCAAGTAGGTTAACATCTCTTAAATCGAGCTCTGTGGTACCCACCTCATGTCCTTGTCCCACAGGAGCAGCCTGGCAGTGTTGAGGATGAAGGCCTGCCCCAGCTTGATGACCACACCCTGCCCATTATTCTCATCTATAGGGTGGCGTGAGAAGCCGCGGTCCAGGTCGTAGTTATTACTGTCCCCATCCAATAAGGCCGCCTTCATCTCTCCCCGCAATACCTGACTCCCAAACCTGGTGTTGGCCACATTCTCCTCATGGACTGAAAGATTTCAAATTCATGAATCTACACTGAAGTATCACCACTATTAATGCAATAAAGAAGCTCATCACTATAGCTTACATAATACATATCCTACTTCGAGATACCATCCAACAAACTCAAAGATGCTAACATTGCATGAGACAGCAGCTTAGCACTTACTGAGACAGCCTCTGTACTTGAGTTCCATGTCCCTGGACTCTGTCTGCGTCTTGATGGCGTCCAGGATGGCATCGGCAGACACAAGACCAGTGGGCCGCACATCATTCAGTAGTTCCTGCATGGTCATCAGTGAGAACCTGACTGAGTCCAGGATGGGGGTGGGGTCCTGGCCCTGGTTGTGGTCCGCCCAGCTCTTGATGGCCTTGAAGATGTCGATCTCAGGAGCACAGAAGGAGTCAGTGCAGATGAGCTGTTTCACTGACGACTGAAACAAAGAATCAGCCATTCCTTATAACCAGGACCTGTTCAGGGTCCAGGTACGAATATAGGTCCCAAGCAACCTATTCTTGTCAAAAGAGAAGAATAATTGGATCAGCTGGTCAGATTCAGTGACTTGGTTGATTGCAGCTTACGGTGTCAATCAGTGAACTGTCTGGACAAGACTCATGAATTTACAGACCGTCATCATACAGTTGGATGACTGCTTAGTGTGGCATTAAGTAAACAATCCACTGATCGATATATGAAGCAATGATAGTTTTTTAATTTGCAGTATCTGGGCAGCTGACAAGCCTAAGATCATGAAGATGTAGGACATGAGTCAGCAAAATCAATCATAAAACGAACACAAGGAAAAACAGAACACAAAACATGTTTGACGCAACTTTGAGCATAATTTCAGGGAAGTATATCATGCACAAATCAATACAAGTGAAATGAGCTCGCATGCATGGCTTGGTTATTGTTAACATAACAAGGATCAATTTCAATGTCAGTCTGGATTTAAAACTCTTGACCAAGCAGAGGTAATACTAGGTGTAAGTGACACAACTCTGTACTTTCAATCAGTGCAGCAGTACAGTACAGTAGAACACTGGACCGGCTAACGGTAACAGTATGTAAATATTAACCAAGTCTGTATATCAGTCACCTTTATGACAATCTGAGTCTGCTGAAGACATATTCTAACCAAAATCTTCAGCATGGCATGGTAATGATTTTTTTAGCATGTTCATAGGAATCATTTTCTTAAGTGGCAATACAAGTTGCGGTGATACATCAGCGGATACATACCTGAGATAATGTCAGAAAGGGTTCACTGTGGAGAATCTCAAATGCATTTCTGTCAATATACTCCTTGCATACTTGACATAGGGATGATAAGTTGTACATGTTGGCCAGGTCATAGATGAAGCAAACGTTGAGGCTGTTGAGAATCGCCTTTAAATAGTCCGAGATGGCACCTTCAAGCTCAACAAAGCCAAACCGATGTGCCAGGCCAAGAATATCTAACAGATTTTCCTCCTGGAAAGAAAGTGACAGACATAATCAACAATGATAATAATAATAATAATTCATTTATATAGCGCCTAGTATCCATCTGACTAGTTGCTCAGTGGACGCTGTAATCAGAATCTGATTATTATTACCCTGGATAACCCAAGCTGCCTGTTAGGCACTAGAAGGTTATAGTCACATGACTTTATCCCACCGAGTACCCATTTTCTGAAGGGTGAACAGAGGCAATTTTGAACAAACTCACTTGCCTAAGGTGAGACCACATGTATCACATGTGCTTCATTGTGGGGCAGGACTAAAGTCCTAGACATTCTCAGAAGTCAAGCTGCCAAACACGGTCACCCATCCAAGGACTGTCCGAGCTCGACAGTGCTTAACTTCAACTGATTCGTGACCTGAGCTCTACGCACAGGACCACACACCACCATGACATAAACCTGCTACCTGCACACATCCTGCATTAACATTGTTTACATCTCATGAATCATCATGATCTTAGCTCAAATATAAAATAAATGTCAACAGAAAGAAACAGTTACGTTTGAATGTTCATCCTGTTTGTTGTGATTCTATACAGATCAAACTTAGCATTGGACAAAAAAACTGTTGACTGCAAAGAATTTGTATCCTTACCAAATTTTCTTACAAGTCACATACAAGTAGGGATTAATCTACGATTCAAACCAAACTAATTTTGGTTGACAAACTAGAAGAGAAAATGATATTGTTCAAATTTGAGATCATTCTCAAAAAATATATTTCCCAAATTCAGAGGTATGTTAGCATACATACGCATGCACATACGCACACACAAATATGAAAGCAGGAAGTCTCAGGTTTTCCATATTACGATCGGCAATTTCCATGACCATGATTAATAATTTTCGGGATGTTGTCAAAAATACTAATAATATTTGTATATCCTTTATATTAGTATACATTGATCTTCTTGGAGGTTACGGAAAGGGGCGAGTGGTGATGAATGTCATTGTATTAATTTGTAGGGATAAACAAACCAATATGGCGGACGCCACTGCAGATGCTCATTCTCAAGTTCCAAAACTTAGAGCAAAGTCTTCAGTTTGGAAACATTTTCAATTGATCTCTTGTACAATCACATCTGAGTCCTGACAGTGGCCAGTGGCATTGTTTCAAAAGAAAGGAAACAGTAATTTCCTTACCTTAAACCATGTGTTACACTTTCACAATATATTGCAATACATATTGCAACACGCCAACACATATCACAATATATCGCAATACGAAAATTTTGGCAGTACCCAACCCTACACAGTATATGCCTGTCAATAACAGCTTGCACAGTCTCTGTACCTTGATTTCAATGAGATTCATGCGGCCTGTGTACATGTACTTGAGCAGTGCTGAAAAGGCTATGTTTGGTGTGTCCTGCAGCTCTATCTCGGTCGTCCCTGGCTGCGACTCCTTCATCCCGCCAAACAACAGAGCTCTGATAAAAAAAATCATCTTCATCATACTTATTACCCATCAGGCAAAGAGTAGGTTATTCTTTTAATACTCTATCACATTCCATCCCCATGTTACTCAAGTATATGTGGTATGTTTGCGGATGGAATAAATATCCCATTTACTCCAAACAATAAACTTTACATTATTAAAGTTTGCAGAGGCACATTGCAAAAGGACAGTGATCCCCTTTTGTCAGGGGATCTACAATTAGATTCTACAATACAATTACCATGATGAACATGAAACTCCTGACACTCTAACTAACTCAAGAAAAAGCATTAAGATGCAAAGTATATACCTGAAGTATTCTGATCGAGCAGCCAGAATGACCTTGTGGGCATGGAAGCGCACACCTTCAACGAGCAGTGTAATGTCACTATACTCTTCATTCTCAACGAGCTCACCAAGGTTGTCTGACAAATAGCTGACATGGTCAACAATCCCCGCAGGTGTTGGCGAACGTAGATGACGATGGTCACACATTTTGATTTTCCTCTAATATGACACACTGACCTTACATCATAGCATTGCTTGGAGTTGATCTGGAAAATAAATGGAAGTCATACACCTGGCAAAGGTAGCATTGTGTTGTCAGCAGGGATGGAAATTTCTAATGACAATTGACATGCAACCACTGACCATTTCTGCTTTATAAGCATGATAAGAATTGACAACATTTTGGATCACAGGTATTATATTTTTACTGTTATCATTGTTAGGCTTGTAGACATTCTTGATTAAATTTGCATCCCTGTTCCAGATGTTTCCCTCACATCTTAGGTCTCAACCATACCAAAAGCCATATATTCCAGCTCCATATATCATGCATATTCATTTTCTTCCTCCTCAATTTTGTTACAAAAACAAAACATATTTACCATGCTTACCCAGCATTCTATGCTTACCCAGCATTCTTACACAAATGAGTAAGAGTTCCTCCCGTTCCCCCATCCCAAATAATATTTATAAATATACTAAAATTATTAACAAAACTTAACACAACAATTATTAGAGAACTCACAAAATGACCAAAAGTTAGGGTTGGGGGAACAGAAGGAACTCTTTCCCACAAATGTATTGTCACATTCACATATTTCTGTATGCTGAATACTAGCAGTTTATATTGCTCACAGTCTTCATGTTACTGAAGCAGCAGAATGTTGATTTACATTAGAACAGTATGACAAAAAACACTGTTCCATGCCTATACCCTCCCCAAACCCCAATAGTTACAAGATCAAGGACTAGATATTTAACATCACAATCAATCATACACATACATAGGTCTACTGAATTTCTAAATTCTACCTAATTTTGTATTTGGCCTATTTTTTTAATCGTTGAAAGACTGAAACCTAGTTCAGCTCTACAAAAACAATTATTACAAAAGATCCTTTCTTTGATTAGTTTTTGTGAAATCAAGTGTGATATCAAGTTCACAAAGTAATTACGTACACCAAGTATATCGATATAGTGATAACTAAACTGTCCATTCAGCAACAGCAACATGAATGTTGACAATCTCTTCCTAATTTCTCAGAGCGCTTCTGGCACATTCTGTTTTACAAACTGTAGTGTAATTCCATGCATATGTAGCACCTGGATGTCACGCTTAAGTGTATGCCTGTACAATCACAATCCAAACGTTAATAGATGTGTATGCAGTTAATTTCGTTGTTCTACTCTTACCGAAAGCCGATCAAAACAACGGCCATGTTGCTTCTAGCCCTGTCACATATGACGTAATTGTGCCTTCCGGAGGAATATAGTGCATCAGTGGGAATCCATATATTTAGCCTAACGCTCTCATTTAAAGGTTAAACTGATAATAGATGCATAAGATAGACAAATTTAGCTTCCGTGCAGGCATGAAATACTGAAATAATCTCACACATTGGACATCGATTTGATATTACTACGCACGGGACCATTCATTACTTCGCACAGCGGGATCCTTCGTTGACTGAAACTACGTCTCACGAATTGACACACTGCTCTGTTTACAAGGAAAATCGTAACACACACATACGCGCAGACACGTACTATATTTCTAAATCGCTAAAGGATTATGTGTCTTTACTGGACACTCACGTGATTGCATCACACGCATGCAGCATCCGCGACCGTAGAATACATCCATATTATTGTCTCTGATATCAATGATGTGTTAATTATAACGAAGGGTTTGATTCTTGAACTTGCATTCGTCATGCTCCTGCCATTAGCACAAACATGGTTGGGGTGGAGTAAGTCTTTCACCATGACAACTGTGCAGTACTCCTAGAACAGTGTCACATGGCTTCGATGGCGGTATGTAAGAGTGAGTGAGTTTAGTATTACGCTGCTTTTAGCAAGGGGACTCCAGAAATGGGCTTCACGAACCCGGGTCTTCGGCATGACGTGGGAACGCTACAGCCAAGAAGCTGACACCGGGTAAATGCCACACTGTTTCTTTCATGTGACGGAATTGACAGGGTTCGTATGCATGAAGCACCTATCACTTTATGCTACATGTCTTAGTCAAACTCGGCATCATCGACAAAGACTCCGATACTTACTATATATGCTTACTGTATGTGCCACCACCCCACCAATATCTTATCTTCCCTCTTAAACCAGCAACTGCTACAGCACCATCAACCGTTTGTGTAACACACAGGTACATATGAATACTTCATCCTCTGCATGAAGATAGGACCCTAAACTCTGAACCAGACACTCTTTAAAGTTGTCGGCATCTCAACACACGGCTGTCTAACTGTGTACACGCCAAGGAAAACAGACAACAAACAAGTTCACGTTTCATTCATTCCATTTGATGTCTGCATAACTGCCAGGAAGAGACATTGGACTAGTGCTTAGCTCCTAAACCTGCAGAGAGTGTTGGACCAGGTTCTTTTCACGATTACTCAAGACATGTTTCCCTGAGCAAGACACATAAACTGTTTTACTTGAAATAAGGAAATCTTAATGACAGAACATGATATGTCGCCTGTATCACGGACATAATTCCTACAGGTTGCATTGTGTAGTTACTGGCACCGCTGTCTTTTCTGACACGTCTGTTTCACATGCGTGTTATACAGTATATTAACATCTTTAATGCCAGTAGAATATGACCTCCACGCCACCGTGTATTCAACACCTCACGCCTAATACCGAGATAATTTCAGGACTAAACACCAGGTGTCACAAGGTGAATTTTTATATGATTCCTGAATTCACCACCTCCACCTGCTTTGAAAGCATTTTTATCAGTCGATATATTCATAAGCGCAGACACGTGGCGCCATAGTCTTCTGTTAGATATCCCACATGTGAACAATGTGCAATTTCGGGTTATATTTCCGCAGTCAGTTTAGTTGGAATATTGCTCAAATCAGCGTCAAATCCAGACCATTCACCCTTTCCTTCATGTGACATAGACGGAACTGACAGTTTTGTAACAGTGTTCGTATGCATGAAGCACCTACCACATTATGCTACATGTCTTAGTCCAACAAGCCATCATC
The DNA here is from genome assembly GCF_003918875.1 of Haliotis rubra. Classification (NCBI taxonomy): domain Eukaryota; kingdom Metazoa; phylum Mollusca; class Gastropoda; order Lepetellida; family Haliotidae; genus Haliotis; species Haliotis rubra. Next base: position 385,028 of record NW_025767010.1, read on the forward strand.
GACAAAGACATTCAGCTATTTACTATATGTGCTTACTATATATACCACCATCCCATTTATATCTTATCTTCCCTCTTTTACCACCAACTGATACAGCACCATCAACCGTTTGTGTAACACACAGGTACATATGAATACTTGATCCTGTGCATGAAGATAAGACCCTAAACTCTGAACCAGACACGCTTTAAAAGTTGTCGGCATCTCAACACACGGCTGTCTAACTGTGTACACGCCAAGGAAAACAGACAACAAACAAGTTCACGTTTCATTCATTCCATTTAATGTCTGCATTTACATAACTGCCAGGAAGAGACATTGGTCAAAGGAATGACGAAATGGCAATGATTTAGAGAAGTAGAAAATTGCAAGCAAAACAGGATTTATATATTCATTTACAAATCATGAATTACAGTTTCATCATTTACAAGGTGTATAACGTCAGACAATATGTACAAGTTCAAACAAATCACATTCAATGTACACCCATCAAGAAAGGTTTTACAATACATGTGTATCTTTTCACACAGGGAGAACCTGGTTCTTGCTGCTGGTGATGTTCCTGATACACTGAACAACACGAACAAAGACAGACTTATATCCAGAAGTGTCTCTAACACGGCATTTGACAACAGAAACGTCTGTGGGTTTCACTTTGTTTTTAGAGACAACATATGTCAGTCTTGTACGGACACTGGTGATGAAACGTGTGAGCTTCCCGGCTTTAGGGGGCAGAGCCGGGGGAACCAATTCTCCCTGGACAAAGATGGGTGGTGGGAGAAGTCGCGAGAGTCTGTAGTGAGAGGCGGCCGTGGTGACGGTGTTGTGGATGTCGACGAGTGAGTTTCGCACGCTGGGGTGGCGATCATTGCTGAGGAAAAGCTCGGACATCTGTGTCCAACCACAGTCAACCTCTCTCTGTAACATCCACAGATTTCGCTTGCCTCTCTTGTTCTCAGTCACCTGTTAGAAAAAACGATATACATTCATATTCCACAGATCTTTACAGCAAAACGTTTTACATGACAAGCATTCACTCTTTCACTACAATACAGTTTTATTTCCATGGGAATACCATGCTACAGCATTCAAATTATACAGGCCACAGAACCTACCTCATTTTCGCGGAGGATGGCAGTCCGGATCAGATGGAGCCAAAGGCGGATAGAGTCAAACTCATCCAGAAGTTCACTGTTAAACAGATGCTTCAGATCTGGAAGATGAAACAAGTCTACAGTCTCCAATTATCCTTCTCAGCTTGAAAAATAAAACGCCCCTTTAAGTTTTTGCTTGCCTTTAAGCTTTGTCAAATTGTCACATTTAGATCTAGCATGCCCTTCATCAAATCTATTTTGGCTGCTAATCCAGATTCATTATTCTCCATCCTTATCGTTTTACCTTTATTGAAACGTCTTTTCATTTTGATTAACCTCAGTCTAAACTCTTGTCCATCAGACATCAAATACATATCTACATAACCACTCCCATCATCTATTTAATTTGTCATCGCCAGTGAAGTTTTTTTTCAAGTAGGGAGACACTGAATGAAATTGATTTCAGTCATCAAATCGTTTCCCCGTACTTAAAAATCGCATTAACTGTAAGCTAAAACTCACCTGGAGCTGTTCTTGCCCCTCGGAGCCAGTCGCGGCCACAATAAGTCATTTTCAACACTTCTTTCACGGAAAGAGTCCGAAAAACTTAGTGAGCAAAACTCAAGCATGTTGACATTACCGAGTGGATGTCGGAGTGATTGTCATGACGTCACGTCATTGTGACGTCATAGTACCACGGGAGGTAACCGGATTGAATAAAGACACGCGTACCACTAAATTTAACAATACATATGACCATACACTAGTGCTTAGCTCCTAAACCTGCAGAGAGTGTTGGACCAGGTTCTTTTCACGATTACTCAAGACATGTTTCCCTGAGCAAGACACATAAACTGTTTTACTTGAAATAAGGAAATCGTAATGACAGAACATCATATGTCGCCTGTATCACGGACATAATTCCTACAGGTTGCATTGTGTAGTTACTGGCACCGCTGTCTTTTCTGACACGTCTGTTTCACATGCGTGTTATACAGTATATTAACATCTTTAATGCCAGTAGAATATGGCCTCCACGCCACCGTGTATTCAACACCTCACGCCTAATACCGAGATAATTTCAGGACTAAACACCAGGTGTCACAAGCTGAATTTTTATATGATTCCTGACTTCACGACCTCCACCTGCTTTGAAAGTATTTTAATCCGTCGATATATTCATAAGCGCAGACACGTGGCGCCATAGTCTTCTGTTAGATATCCCACATGTGAACAATGTGCAATTTCGGGTTATATTTCCGCAGTCAGTTTAGTTGGAATATTGCTCAAATCAGCGTCAAATCCAGACCATTCACCCTTTCCTTCATGTGACATAGACGGAACTGACAGTTTTGTAACAGTGTTCGTATGCATGAAGCACCTGCCACATTATGCTACATGTCTTAGTCCAACAAGCCATCATCGACAAAGACATTCAGCTATTTACTATATGTGCTTACTATATATACCACCATCCCATTTATATCTTATCTTCCCTCTTTTACCACCAACTGATACAGCACCATCAACCGTTTGTGTAACACACAGGTACATATGAATACTTGATCCTGTGCATGAAGATAAGACCCTAAACTCTGAACCAGACACGCTTTAAAAGTTGTCGGCATCTCAACACACGGCTGTCTAACTGTGTACACGCCAAGGAAAACAGACAACAAACAAGTTCACGTTTCATTCATTCCATTTAATGTCTGCATTTACATAACTGCCAGGAAGAGACATTGGTCAAAGGAATGACGAAATGGCAATGATTTAGAGAAGTAGAAAATTGCAAGCAAAACAGGATTTATATATTCATTTACAAATCATGAATTACAGTTTCATCATTTACAAGGTGTATAACGTCAGACAATATGTACAAGTTCAAACAAATCAAATTCAATGTACACCCATCAAGAAAGGTTTTACAATACATGTGTATCTTTTCACACAGGGAGAACCTGGTTCTTGCTGCTGGTGATGTTCCTGATACCCTGAACAACACGAGCAAAGACAGACTTATATCCAGAAGTGTCTCTAACACGGCATTTGACAACAGAAACGTCTGTGGGTTTCACTTTGTTTTTAAAGGCAACATATGCTAGTCTTATACGGACACTGGTGATGAAACGTCTGAGCTTCCCGCCTTTAGGGGGCAGAGCCGGGGGAACCAGTTCTCCCTGGGCGAAGATGGGTGGTGGGAGAAGTCGCGAGAGTCTGTAGTGAGAGGCGGCCGTGGTGACAGTGTTTTGGATGTCGACGAGTGAGTTCCGCACGCTGGGGTGGCGATCATTGCTGAGGAAAAGCTCGGACATCTGTGTCCAACCACAGTCAACCTCTCTCTGTAACATCCACAGATTTCGCTTGCCTCTCTTGTTCTCAGTCACCTGTTACAAAAACGATAATATACATTCATAACCCACAGATATTTACAGCAAAACGTTTTACATGACAAGCATTTACTCTTTCACTACAATACAGTTTTATTTCCATGGGAATATCATGCTACAGCATTCAAATTATACAGGCCACAGAACCTACCTCATTTTCGCGGAGGATGGCAGTCCGGATCAGATGGAGCCAAAGGCGGATAGAGTCAAACTCATCCAGAAGTTCACTGTTAAACAGATGCTTCAGATCTGGAAGATGAAATAAGTCTACAGTCTCCAATTATCCTTCTCAGTTTGAAAAATGAAATGCTCCTTTGAGGTTTTTTTGCCTTTAAGCTTTGTCAAATTGTCACATTTAGATTTAGCATGTCTTTTATTAAATCTATTTTGGATGCTAATCCAGATTCATTATTCTCCATCCTTATCGTTTTACCTTTATTGGAACGTCTTTTCATTTTGATTAACCTCAGTCTAAACTCCTTTCCATCAGACATCATATAGATATCTACATAACCACTCACATCATCGAATTCATTTGTCATCGCCAGTGAAGTTTTTGTTCCAGTAGGGAGACACTGAATGAAATTGATTTCAATCGTTTTCCCGTACTTAACAATCGCATTAACTGTAAGCTAAAACTCACCTGGAGCTGTTCTTGCCCCTCGGAGCCAGTCGCGGCCACAATAAGTCATTTTCAACACTTCTTTCACGGAAAGAGTCCGAAAAAACTTAGTGAGCAAAACTCAAGCATGTTGACATTACCGAGTGGATGTCGGAGTGATTGTCATGACGTCACGTCATTGTGACGTCATAGTACCACGGGAGGTAACCGGATTGAATAAAGACACTCGTACCACTAAATTTAACAATACATATGACCAAACACTAGTGCTTAGCTCCTAAACCTGCAGAAAGTGTTGGACCAGGTTCTTTTCACGATTACTCAAGACATGTTTCCCTGAGCAAGACACATAAACTGTTTTACTTGAAATAAGGAAATCTTAATGACAGAACATGATATTTCGCCTGTATCAATTCCTACAGGTTGCATTGTGTAGTTACTGGCACCGCTGTCTTTTCTGACACGTCTGTTTCACATGCGTGTTATACAGTATATTAACATCTTTAATGCCAGTAGAATATGACCTCCACGCCACCGTGTATTCAACACCTCACGCGTAAATACCGAGATAATTTCAGGACTAAACACCAGGTGTCACAAGCTGAATTTTTATATGATTCCTGAATTCACCACCTCCACCTGCTTTGAAAGTATTTTAATCCGTCGATACATTCATAAGCGCAGACACGTGGCGCCATAGTCTTCTGTTAGATATCCCACATGTGAACAATGTGCAATTTCAGGTTATATTTCCGCAGTCAGTTTAGTTGGAATATTGCTCAAATCAGCGTCAAATCCAGCCCATTCACCCTTTCCTTCATGTGACATAGACGGAACTGACAGTTTTGTAACAGTGTTCGTATGCATGAAGCACCTACCACATTATGCTACATGTCTTAGTCCAACAAGCCATCATCGACAAAGACATTCAGCTATTTACTATATGTGCTTACTATATATACCACCATCCCATTTATATCTTATCTTCCCTCTTTTACCACCAACTGATACAGCACCATCAACCGTTTGTGTAACACACAGGTACATATGAATACTTGATCCTGTGCATGAAGATAAGACCCTAAACTCTGAACCAGACACGCTTTAAAAGTTGTCGGCATCTCAACACACGGCTGTCTAACTGTGTACACGCCAAGGAAAACAGACAACAAACAAGTTCACGTTTCATTCATTCCATTTAATGTCTGCATTTACATAACTGCCAGGAAGAGACATTGGTCAAAGGAATGACGAAATGGCAATGATTTAGAGAAGTAGAAAATTGCAAGCAAAACAGGATTTATATATTCATTTACAAATCATGAATTACAGTTTCATCATTTACAAGGTGTATAACGTCAGACAATATGTACAAGTTCAAACAAATCAAATTCAATGTACACCCATCAAGAAAGGTTTTACAATACATGTGTATCTTTTCACACAGGGAGAACCTGGTTCTTGCTGCTGGTGATGTTCCTGATACCCTGAACAACACGAACAAAGACAGACTTATATCCAGAAGTGTCTCTAACACGGCATTTGACAACAGAAACGTCTGTGGGTTTCACTTTGTTTTTAAAGGCAACATATGCTAGTCTTATACGGACACTGGTGATGAAACGTCTGAGCTTCCCGCCTTTAGGGGGCAGAGCCGGGGGAACCAGTTCTCCCTGGGCGAAGATGGGTGGTGGGAGAAGTCGCGAGAGTCTGTAGTGAGAGGCGGCCGTGGTGACAGTGTTTTGGATGTCGACGAGTGAGTTTCGCACGCTGGGGTGGCGATCATTGCTGAGGAAAAGCTCGGACATCTGTGTCCAACCACAGTCAACCTCTCTCTGTAACATCCACAGATTTCGCTTGCCTCTCTTGTTCTCAGTCACCTGTTACAAAAACGATAATATACATTCATAACCCACAGATATTTACAGCAAAACGTTTTACATGACAAGCATTCACTCTTTCACTACAATACAGTTTTATTTCCATGGGAATATCATGCTACAGCATTCAAATTATACAGGCCACAGAACCTACCTCATTTTCGCGGAGGATGGCAGTCCGGATCAGATGGAGCCAAAGGCGGATAGAGTCAAACTCATCCAGAAGTTCACTGTAAAACAGATGCTTCAGATCTGGAAGATGAAATAAGTCTACAGTCTCCAATTATCCTTCTCAGTTTGAAAAATGAAATGCTCCTTTGAGGTTTTTTTGCCTTTAAGCTTTGTCAAATTGTCACATTTAGATTTAGCATGTCTTTTATTAAATCTATTTTGGATGCTAATCCAGATTCATTATTCTCCATCCTTATCGTTTTACCTTTATTGAAACGTCTTTTCATTTTGATTAACCTCAGTCTAAACTCTTGTCCATCAGACATCAAATACATATCTACATAACCACTCACATCATCGAATTCATTTGTCATCGCCAGTGAAGTTTTTGTTCCAGTAGGGAGACACTGAATGAAATTGATTTCAATCGTTTTCCCGTACTTAACAATCGCATTAACTGTAAGCTAAAACTCACCTGGAGCTGTTCTTGCCCCTCGGAGCCAGTCGCGGCCACAATAAGTCATTTTCAACACTTCTTTCACGGAAAGAGTCCGGAAAAACTTAGTGAGCAAAACTCAAGCATGTTGACATTACCGAGTGGATGTCGGAGTGATTGTCATGACGTCACGTCATTGTGACGTCATAGTACCACGGGAGGTAACCGGATTGAATAAACACACGCGTACCACTAAATTTAACAATACATATGACCATACACTAGTGCTTAGCTCCTAAACCTGCAGAGAGTGTTGGACCAGGTTCTTTTCACGATTACTCAAGACATGTTTCCCTGAGCAAGACACATAAACTGTTTTACTTGAAATAAGGAAATCGTAATGACAGAACATCATATGTCGCCTATATCACGGACATAATTCCTACAGGTTGCATTGTGTAGTTACTGGCACCGCTGTCTTTTCTGACACGTCTGTTTCACATGCGTGTTATACAGTATATTAACATCTTTAATGCCAGTAGAATATGACCTCCACGCCACCGTGTATTCAACACCTCACGCCTAATACCGAGATAATTTCAGGACTAAACACCAGGTGTCACAAGCTGAATTTTATATGATTCCTGAATTCACCACCTCCACCTGCTTTGAAAGTATTTTAATCCGTCGATACATTCATAAGCGCAGACACGTGGCGCCATAGTCTTCTGTTAGATATCCCACATGTGAACAATGTGCAATTTCTGGTTATATTTCCGCAGTCAGTTTAGTTGGAATATTGCTCAAATCAGCGTCAAATCCAGCCCATTCACCCTTTCCTTCATGTGACATAGACGGAACTGACAGTTTTGTAACAGTGTTCGTATGCATGAAGCACCTACCACATTATGCTACATGTCTTAGTCCAACAAGCCATCATCGACAAAGACATTCAGCTATTTACTATATGTGCTTACTATATATACCACCATCCCATTTATATCTTATCTTCCCTCTTTTACCACCAACTGATACAGCACCATCAACCGTTTGTGTAACACACAGGTACATATGAATACTTGATCCTGTGCATGAAGATAAGACCCTAAACTCTGAACCAGACACGCTTTAAAAGTTGTCGGCATCTCAACACACGGCTGTCTAACTGTGTACACGCCAAGGAAAACAGACAACAAACAAGTTCACGTTTCATTCATTCCATTTAATGTCTGCATTTACCAAACTGCCAGGAAGAGACATCGGTCAAAGGAATGACGAAATGACAATGATTTAGAGAAGTAGAAAATTACAAGCAAAGCAGCATTCATATACTCATTTACAAATAATGAATTACAGTTTCATCATTTACAAGATGTATAACGTCAGACAATATGTACAAGTTCAAACAAATCACATTCAATGTACACCCATCAAGAAAGGTTTTACAATACATGTGTATCTTTTCACACAGGGAGAACCTGGTTCTTGCTGCTGGTGATGTTCCTGATACACTGAACAACACGAACAAAGACAGACTTATATCCAGAAGTGTCTCTAACACGGCATTTGACAACAGAAACGTCTGTGGGTTTTACTTTGTTTTTAGAGACAACATATGCCAGTCTTGTACGGACACTGGTGATGAAACGTGTGAGCTTCCCGGCTTTAGGGGCAGAGCAGGGGAACCAATTCTCCCTGGACGAAGATGGGTGGTGGGAGAAGTCGCGAGAGTCTGTAGTGAGAGGCGGCCGTGGTGACGGTGTTGTGGATGTCGACGAGTGAGTGTCGCACGCTGGGGTGGCGATCATTGCTGAGGAAAAGCTCGGACATCTGTGTCCAACCACAGTCAACCTCTCTCTGTAACATCCACAGATTTCTCTTGCCTCTCTTGTTCTCAGTCACCTGTTAGAAAAAACGATATACATTCATATTCCACAGATCTTTACAGCAAAACGTTTTACATGACAAGCATTCACTCTTTCACTACAATACAGTTTTATTTCCATGGGAATATCATGCTACAGCATTCAAATTATACAGGCCACAGAACCTACCTCATTTTCGCGGAGGATGGCAGTCCGGATCAGATGGAGCCAAAGGCGGATAGAGTCAAACTCATCCAGAAGTTCACTGTTAAACAGATGCTTCAGATCTGGAAGATGAAATAAGTCTACAGTCTCCAATTATCCTTCTAAGCTTGAAAAATAAAACGCCCCTTTAACTTTTTGCTTGCCTTTAAGCTTTGTCAAATTGTCACATTTAGATCCAGCATGCCCTTCATCAAATCTATTTTGGCTGCTAATCCAGATTCATTATTCTCCATCCTTATCGTTTTACCTTTATTGAAACGTCTTTTCATTTTGATTAACCTCAGTCTAAACTCTTGTCCATCAGACATCAAATACATATCTACATAACCACTCACATCATCTATTTAATTTGTCATCGCCAGTGAAGTTTTTTCCAGTAGAGAGACACTGAATGAAATTGATTTCAGTCATCAAATCGTTTTCCCGTACTTAAAAATCGCATTAACTGTAAGCTAAAACTCACCTGGAGCTGTTCTTGCCCCTCGGAGCCAGTCGCGGCCACAATAAGTCATTTTCAACACTTCTTTCACGGAAAGAGTCGCAAAACTTAGTGAGCAAAACTCAAGCGTGTTGACATTACCGAGTGGATGTCGGAGTGATTGTCATGACGTCACGTCATTGTGACGTCATAGTACCACGGAGGTAACCGGATTGAATAAACACACGCGTACCACTAAATTTAACAATACATATGACCATACACTAGTGCTTAGCTCCTAAACCTGCAGAGAGTGTTGGACCAGGTTCTTTTCACGATTACTCAAGACATGTTTCCCTGAGCAAGACACATAAACTGTTTTACTTGAAATAAGGAAATCGTAATGACAGAACATCATATGTCGCCTATATCACGGACATAATTCCTACAGGTTGCATTGTGTAGTTACTGGCACCGCTGTCTTTTCTGACACGTCTGTTTCACATGCGTGTTATACAGTATATTAACATCTTTAATGCCAGTAGAATATGACCTCCACGCCACCGTGTATTCAACACCTCACGCCTAATACCGAGATAATTTCAGGACTAAACACCAGGTGTCACAAGCTGAATTTTATATGATTCCTGAATTCACCACCTCCACCTGCTTTGAAAGTATTTTAATCCGTCGATACATTCATAAGCGCAGACACGTGGCGCCATAGTCTTCTGTTAGATATCCCACATGTGAACAATGTGTAATTTCTGGTTATATTTCCGCAGTCAGTTTAGTTGGAATATTGCTCAAATCAGCGTCAAATCCAGCCCATTCACCCTTTCCTTCATGTGACATAGACGGAACTGACAGTTTTGTAACAGTGTTCGTATGCATGAAGCACCTACCACATTATGCTACATGTCTTAGTCCAACAAGCCATCATCGACAAAGACATTCAGCTATTTACTATATGTGCTTACTATATATACCACCATCCCATTTATATCTTATCTTCCCTCTTTTACCACCAACTGATACAGCACCATCAACCGTTTGTGTAACACACAGGTACATATGAATACTTGATCCTGTGCATGAAGATAAGACCCTAAACTCAGAACCAGACACGCTTTAAAAGTTGTCGGCATCTCAACACACGGCTGTCTAACTGTGTACACGCCAAGGAAAACAGACAACAAACAAGTTCACGTTTCATTCATTCCATCTAATGTCTGCATTTACATAACTGCCAGGAAGAGACATTGGTCAAAGGAATGACGAAATTGCAATGATTTAGAGAAGTAGAAAATTGCAAGCAAAACAGGATTTATATATTCATTTACAAATAATGAATTACAGTTTCATCATTTACAAGGTGTATAACGTCACACAATATGTACAAGTTCAAACAAATCACATTCAATGTACACCCATCAAGAAAGGTTTTACAATACATGTGTATCTTTTCACACAGGGAGAACCTGGTTCTTGCTGCTGGTGATGTTCCTGATACACTGAACAACACGAACAAAGACAGACTTATATCCAGAAGTGTCTCTAACACGGCATTTGACAACAGAAACGTCTGTGGGTTTTACTTTGTTTTTAGAGACAACATATGCCAGTCTTGTACGGACACTGGTGATGAAACGTGTGAGCTTCCCGGCTTTAGGGGGCAGAGCAGGGGGGAACCAATTCTCCCTGGACGAAGATGGGTGGTGGGAGAAGTCGCGAGAGTCTGTAGTGAGAGGCGGCCGTGGTGACGGTGTTGTGGATGTCGACGAGTGAGTGTCGCACGCTGGGGTGGCGATCATTGCTGAGGAAAAGCTCGGACATCTGTGTCCAACCACAGTCAACCTCTCTGTAACATCCACAGATTTCGCTTGCCTCTCTTGTTCTCAGTCACCTGTTAGAAAAAACGATATACATTCATATTCCACAGATCTTTACAGCAAAACGTTTTACATGACAAGCATTCACTCTTTCACTACAATACAGTTTTATTTCCATGGGAATATCATGCTACAGCATTCAAATTATACAGGCCACAGAACCTACCTCATTTTCGCGGAGGATGGCAGTCCGGATCAGATGGAGCCAAAGGCGGATAGAGTCAAACTCATCCAGAAGTTCACTGTTAAACAGATGCTTCAGATCTGGAAGATGAAATAAGTCTACAGTCTCCAATTATCCTTCTAAGCTTGAAAATAAAACGCCCCTTTAACTTTTGCTTGCCTTTAAGCTTTGTCAAATTGTCACATTTAGATCCAGCATGCCCTTCATCAAATCTATTTTGGCTGCTAATCCAGATTCATTATTCTCCATCCTTATCGTTTTACCTTTATTGAAACGTCTTTTCATTTTGATTAACCTCAGTCTAAACTCTTGTCCATCAGACATCAAATACATATCTACATAACCACTCACATCATCTATTTAATTTGTCATCGCCAGTGAAGTTTTTTTCCAGTAGAGAGACACTGAATGAAATTGATTTCAGTCATCAAATCGTTTTCCCGTACTTAAAAATCGCATTAACTGTAAGCTAAAACTCACCTGGAGCTGTTCTTGCCCCTCGGAGCCAGTCGCGGCCACAATAAGTCATTTTCAACACTTCTTTCACGGAAAGAGTCGCAAAAACTTAGTGAGCAAAACTCAAGCGTGTTGACATTACCGAGTGGATGTCGGAGTGATTGTCATGACGTCACGTCATTGTGACGTCATAGTACCACGGGAGGTAACCGGATTGAATAAACACACGCGTACCACTAAATTTAACAATACATATGACCATACACTAGTGCTTAGCTCCTAAACCTGCAGAGAGTGTTGGACCAGGTTCTTTTCACGATTACTCAAGACATGTTTCCCTGAGCAAGACACATAAACTGTTTTACTTGAAATAAGGAAATCGTAATGACAGAACATCATATGTCGCCTATATCACGGACATAATTCCTACAGGTTGCATTGTGTAGTTACTGGCACCGCTGTCTTTTCTGACACGTCTGTTTCACATGCGTGTTATACAGTATATTAACATCTTTAATGCCAGTAGAATATGACCTCCACGCCACCGTGTATTCAACACCTCACGCCTAATACCGAGATAATTTCAGGACTAAACACCAGGTGTCACAAGCTGAATTTTATATGATTCCTGAATTCACCACCTCCACCTGCTTTGAAAGTATTTTAATCCGTCGATACATTCATAAGCGCAGACACGTGGCGCCATAGTCTTCTGTTAGATATCCCACATGTGAACAATGTGTAATTTCTGGTTATATTTCCGCAGTCAGTTTAGTTGGAATATTGCTCAAATCAGCGTCAAATCCAGCCCATTCACCCTTTCCTTCATGTGACATAGACGGAACTGACAGTTTTGTAACAGTGTTCGTATGCATGAAGCACCTACCACATTATGCTACATGTCTTAGTCCAACAAGCCATCATCGACAAAGACATTCAGCTATTTACTATATGTGCTTACTATATATACCACCATCCCATTTATATCTTATCTTCCCTCTTTTACCACCAACTGATACAGCACCATCAACCGTTTGTGTAACACACAGGTACATATGAATACTTGATCCTGTGCATGAAGATAAGACCCTAAACTCAGAACCAGACACGCTTTAAAAGTTGTCGGCATCTCAACACACGGCTGTCTAACTGTGTACACGCCAAGGAAAACAGACAACAAACAAGTTCACGTTTCATTCATTCCATTTAATGTCTGCATTTACATAACTGCCAGGAAGAGACATTGGTCAAAGGAATGACGAAATTGCAATGATTTAGAGAAGTAGAAAATTTGCAAGCAAAACAGGATTTATATATTCATTTACAAATAATGAATTACAGTTTCATCATTTACAAGGTGTATAACGTCACACAATATGTACAAGTTCAAACAAATCACATTCAATGTACACCCATCAAGAAAGGTTTTACAATACATGTGTATCTTTTCACACAGGGAGAACCTGGTTCTTGCTGCTGGTGATGTTCCTGATACACTGAACAACACGAACAAAGACAGACTTATATCCAGAAGTGTCTCTAACACGGCATTTGACAACAGAAACGTCTGTGGGTTTTACTTTGTTTTTAGAGACAACATATGCCAGTCTTGTACGGACACTGGTGATGAAACGTGTGAGCTTCCCGGCTTTAGGGGGCAGAGCAGGGGGAACCAATTCTCCCTGGACGAAGATGGGTGGTGGGAGAAGTCGCGAGAGTCTGTAGTGAGAGGCGGCCGTGGTGACGGTGTTGTGGATGTCGACGAGTGAGTGTCGCACGCTGGGGTGGCGATCATTGCTGAGGAAAAGCTCGGACATCTGTGTCCAACCACAGTCAACCTCTCTCTGTAACATCCACAGATTTCTCTTGCCTCTCTTGTTCTCAGTCACCTGTTAGAAAAAACGATATACATTCATATTCCACAGATCTTTACAGCAAAACGTTTTACATGACAAGCATTCACTCTTTCACTACAATACAGTTTTATTTCCATGGGAATATCATGCTACAGCATTCAAATTATACAGGCCACAGAACCTACCTCATTTTCGCGGAGGATGGCAGTCCGGATCAGATGGAGCCAAAGGCGGATAGAGTCAAACTCATCCAGAAGTTCACTGTTAAACAGATGCTTCAGATCTGGAAGATGAAATAAGTCTACAGTCTCCAATTATCCTTCTAAGCTTGAAAAATAAAACGCCCCTTTAACTTTTTGCTTGCCTTTAAGCTTTGTCAAATTGTCACATTTAGATCCAGCATGCCCTTCATCAAATCTATTTTGGCTGCTAATCCAGATTCATTATTCTCCATCCTTATCGTTTTACCTTTATTGAAACGTCTTTTCATTTTGATTAACCTCAGTCTAAACTCTTGTCCATCAGACATCAAATACATATCTACATAACCACTCACATCATCTATTTAATTTGTCATCGCCAGTGAAGTTTTTTTCCAGTAGAGAGACACTGAATGAAATTGATTTCAGTCATCAAATCGTTTTCCCGTACTTAAAAATCGCATTAACTGTAAGCTAAAACTCACCTGGAGCTGTTCTTGCCCCTCGGAGCCAGTCGCGGCCACAATAAGTCATTTTCAACACTTCTTTCACGGAAAGAGTCGCAAAAACTTAGTGAGCAAAACTCAAGCGTGTTGACATTACCGAGTGGATGTCGGAGTGATTGTCATGACGTCACGTCATTGTGACGTCATAGTACCACGGGAGGTAACCGGATTGAATAAACACACGCGTACCACTAAATTTAACAATACATATGACCATACACTAGTGCTTAGCTCCTAAACCTGCAGAGAGTGTTGGACCAGGTTCTTTTCACGATTACTCAAGACATGTTTCCCTGAGCAAGACACATAAACTGTTTTACTTGAAATAAGGAAATCGTAATGACAGAACATCATATGTCGCCTATATCACGGACATAATTCCTACAGGTTGCATTGTGTAGTTACTGGCACCGCTGTCTTTTCTGACACGTCTGTTTCACATGCGTGTTATACAGTATATTAACATCTTTAATGCCAGTAGAATATGACCTCCACGCCACCGTGTATTCAACACCTCACGCCTAATACCGAGATAATTTCAGGACTAAACACCAGGTGTCACAAGCTGAATTTTATATGATTCCTGAATTCACCACCTCCACCTGCTTTGAAAGTATTTTAATCCGTCGATACATTCATAAGCGCAGACACGTGGCGCCATAGTCTTCTGTTAGATATCCCACATGTGAACAATGTGTAATTTCTGGTTATATTTCCGCAGTCAGTTTAGTTGGAATATTGCTCAAATCAGCGTCAAATCCAGCCCATTCACCCTTTCCTTCATGTGACATAGACGGAACTGACAGTTTTGTAACAGTGTTCGTATGCATGAAGCACCTACCACATTATGCTACATGTCTTAGTCCAACAAGCCATCATCGACAAAGACATTCAGCTATTTACTATATGTGCTTACTATATATACCACCATCCCATTTATATCTTATCTTCCCTCTTTTACCACCAACTGATACAGCACCATCAACCGTTTGTGTAACACACAGGTACATATGAATACTTGATCCTGTGCATGAAGATAAGACCCTAAACTCAGAACCAGACACGCTTTAAAAGTTGTCGGCATCTCAACACACGGCTGTCTAACTGTGTACACGCCAAGGAAAACAGACAACAAACAAGTTCACGTTTCATTCATTCCATCTAATGTCTGCATTTACATAACTGCCAGGAAGAGACATTGGTCAAAGGAATGACGAAATTGCAATGATTTAGAGAAGTAGAAAATTGCAAGCAAAACAGGATTTATATATTCATTTACAAATAATGAATTACAGTTTCATCATTTACAAGGTGTATAACGTCACACAATATGTACAAGTTCAAACAAATCACATTCAATGTACACCCATCAAGAAAGGTTTTACAATACATGTGTATCTTTTCACACAGGGAGAACCTGGTTCTTGCTGCTGGTGATGTTCCTGATACACTGAACAACACGAACAAAGACAGACTTATATCCAGAAGTGTCTCTAACACGGCATTTGACAACAGAAACGTCTGTGGGTTTTACTTTGTTTTTAGAGACAACATATGCCAGTCTTGTACGGACACTGGTGATGAAACGTGTGAGCTTCCCGGCTTTAGGGGGCAGAGCAGGGGGAACCAATTCTCCCTGGACGAAGATGGGTGGTGGGAGAAGTCGCGAGAGTCTGTAGTGAGAGGCGGCCGTGGTGACGGTGTTGTGGATGTCGACGAGTGAGTGTCGCACGCTGGGGTGGCGATCATTGCTGAGGAAAAGCTCGGACATCTGTGTCCAACCACAGTCAACCTCTCTCTGTAACATCCACAGATTTCTCCTTGCCTCTCTTGTTCTCAGTCACCTGTTAGAAAAAACGATATACATTCATATTCCACAGATCTTTACAGCAAAACGTTTTACATGACAAGCATTCACTCTTTCACTACAATACAGTTTTATTTCCATGGGAATATCATGCTACAGCATTCAAATTATACAGGCCACAGAACCTACCTCATTTTCGCGGAGGATGGCAGTCCGGATCAGATGGAGCCAAAGGCGGATAGAGTCAAACTCATCCAGAAGTTCACTGTTAAACAGATGCTTCAGATCTGGAAGATGAAATAAGTCTACAGTCTCCAATTATCCTTCTAAGCTTGAAAAATAAAACGCCCCTTTAACTTTTTGCTTGCCTTTAAGCTTTGTCAAATTGTCACATTTAGATCCAGCATGCCCTTCATCAAATCTATTTTGGCTGCTAATCCAGATTCATTATTCTCCATCCTTATCGTTTTACCTTTATTGAAACGTCTTTTCATTTTGATTAACCTCAGTCTAAACTCTTGTCCATCAGACATCAAATACATATCTACATAACCACTCACATCATCTATTTAATTTGTCATCGCCAGTGAAGTTTTTTCCAGTAGAGAGACACTGAATGAAATTGATTTCAGTCATCAAATCGTTTTCCCGTACTTAAAAATCGCATTAACTGTAAGCTAAAACTCACCTGGAGCTGTTCTTGCCCCTCGGAGCCAGTCGCGGCCACAATAAGTCATTTTCAACACTTCTTTCACGGAAAGAGTCGCAAAACTTAGTGAGCAAAACTCAAGCGTGTTGACATTACCGAGTGGATGTCGGAGTGATTGTCATGACGTCACGTCATTGTGACGTCATAGTACCACGGAGGTAACCGGATTGAATAAACACACGCGTACCACTAAATTTAACAATACATATGACCATACACTAGTGCTTAGCTCCTAAACCTGCAGAGAGTGTTGGACCAGGTTCTTTTCACGATTACTCAAGACATGTTTCCCTGAGCAAGACACATAAACTGTTTTACTTGAAATAAGGAAATCGTAATGACAGAACATCATATGTCGCCTATATCACGGACATAATTCCTACAGGTTGCATTGTGTAGTTACTGGCACCGCTGTCTTTTCTGACACGTCTGTTTCACATGCGTGTTATACAGTATATTAACATCTTTAATGCCAGTAGAATATGACCTCCACGCCACCGTGTATTCAACACCTCACGCCTAATACCGAGATAATTTCAGGACTAAACACCAGGTGTCACAAGCTGAATTTTATATGATTCCTGAATTCACCACCTCCACCTGCTTTGAAAGTATTTTAATCCGTCGATACATTCATAAGCGCAGACACGTGGCGCCATAGTCTTCTGTTAGATATCCCACATGTGAACAATGTGTAATTTCTGGTTATATTTCCGCAGTCAGTTTAGTTGGAATATTGCTCAAATCAGCGTCAAATCCAGCCCATTCACCCTTTCCTTCATGTGACATAGACGGAACTGACAGTTTTGTAACAGTGTTCGTATGCATGAAGCACCTACCACATTATGCTACATGTCTTAGTCCAACAAGCCATCATCGACAAAGACATTCAGCTATTTACTATATGTGCTTACTATATATACCACCATCCCATTTATATCTTATCTTCCCTCTTTTACCACCAACTGATACAGCACCATCAACCGTTTGTGTAACACACAGGTACATATGAATACTTGATCCTGTGCATGAAGATAAGACCCTAAACTCAGAACCAGACACGCTTTAAAAGTTGTCGGCATCTCAACACACGGCTGTCTAACTGTGTACACGCCAAGGAAAACAGACAACAAACAAGTTCACGTTTCATTCATTCCATCTAATGTCTGCATTTACATAACTGCCAGGAAGAGACATTGGTCAAAGGAATGACGAAATTGCAATGATTTAGAGAAGTAGAAAATTGCAAGCAAAACAGGATTTATATATTCATTTACAAATAATGAATTACAGTTTCATCATTTACAAGGTGTATAACGTCACACAATATGTACAAGTTCAAACAAATCACATTCAATGTACACCCATCAAGAAAGGTTTTACAATACATGTGTATCTTTTCACACAGGAGAACCTGGTTCTTGCTGCTGGTGATGTTCCTGATACACTGAACAACACGAACAAAGACAGACTTATATCCAGAAGTGTCTCTAACACGGCATTTGACAACAGAAACGTCTGTGGGTTTTACTTTGTTTTAGAGACAACATATGCCAGTCTTGTACGGACACTGGTGATGAAACGTGTGAGCTTCCCGGCTTTAGGGGCAGAGCAGGGGAACCAATTCTCCCTGGACGAAGATGGGTGGTGGGAGAAGTCGCGAGAGTCTGTAGTGAGAGGCGGCCGTGGTGACGGTGTTGTGGATGTCGACGAGTGAGTGTCGCACGCTGGGGTGGCGATCATTGCTGAGGAAAAGCTCGGACATCTGTGTCCAACCACAGTCAACCTCTCTGTAACATCCACAGATTTCGCTTTGCCTCTCTTGTTCTCAGTCACCTGTTAGAAAAAACGATATACATTCATATTCCACAGATCTTTACAGCAAAACGTTTTACATGACAAGCATTCACTCTTTCACTACAATACAGTTTTATTTCCATGGGAATATCATGCTACAGCATTCAAATTATACAGGCCACAGAACCTACCTCATTTTCGCGGAGGATGGCAGTCCGGATCAGATGGAGCCAAAGGCGGATAGAGTCAAACTCATCCAGAAGTTCACTGTTAAACAGATGCTTCAGGTCTGGAAGATGAAATAAGTCTACAGTCTCCAATTATCCTTCTAAGCTTGAAAAATAAAACGCCCCTTTAACTTTTTGCTTGCCTTTAAGCTTTGTCAAATTGTCACATTTAGATCCAGCATGCCCTTCATCAAATCTATTTTGGCTGCTAATCCAGATTCATTATTCTCCATCCTTATCGTTTTACCTTTATTGAAACGTCTTTTCATTTTGATTAACCTCAGTCTAAACTCTTGTCCATCAGACATCAAATACATATCTACATAACCACTCACATCATCTATTTAATTTGTCATCGCCAGTGAAGTTTTTTCCAGTAGAGAGACACTGAATGAAATTGATTTCAGTCATCAAATCGTTTTCCCGTACTTAAAAATCGCATTAACTGTAAGCTAAAACTCACCTGGAGCTGTTCTTGCCCCTCGGAGCCAGTCGCGGCCACAATAAGTCATTTTCAACACTTGTTTCACGGAAAGAGTCGCAAAAACTTAGTGAGCAAAACTCAAGCGTGTTGACATTACCGAGTGGATGTCGGAGTGATTGTCATGACGTCACGTCATTGTGACGTCATAGTACCATGGGAAGTAATTGGATTCAAGTAAAATTCGGGTACCGCTAAATCGAACAAAGTTATGAAGTCAAACATCAGACCACACTCAAGCGCAGCAATGACTTTACATAGAACTCCTGGTAGGAGCGTGACACTACGCAACAAACAAAAAAATGGAGGTGGGGGTGGGTTTGGCTTTCTGAATACATGTTTCATTCATTCCCCTTCTTTCTTTCAAGCGCCTTGATGGAGCAATATTGAACTCACTCACTCGTTAGATACTTAATATATGTTCATGTAACAAAACAAACCTATGCAATGAGCTGAGTTGCAGTAATCGGTGAGATTTGTTAGGACAGGCGCGTAGCAAGCCATTTCTTTCGTGTAAGCCCAATAGGTTGCAAAACTTTATATTTAGATAGTATTGAGTGTTTGCCCAACTTTCATGCTGATCTTTAGCAAAAATCATTTGTAAGCACTGGCTATTTGTTATAATGGTAGCTACGCCCCCTGTAGGATCAGACATATGGGTACTGTGGATGATATGCAAGATATTAAAATGTTTTACAATAAGGGTGTATGATGGCAGACGTTTAATTGGCATTTTGCATTTGAAAATAGTTCGTATTTTCACTCCGATTAAAACAATAAACTTATGGGTCAGTGCAGCATAAGGACAAGTATCATATACGATTGTATGGTCTCTGAATATGCACAGTTGTAATGTTTAGCGGTATCTCGGATATTAGGAGAGTTGTGTCCCTTTGGGCATTTGTCGATCAGCATGGAATCCAACGTGAGGCAGAGAAAGTTCGACTCTAACACAACTAAAGCGAGGGAATCTCCGGATGACGACGCAAAGCAAAATACAGTGGCGTCTCAGGGGTATATTGATAATGTTTTCGTGCAATCAGCTGGTTATGACAAAGCATGATAATGAAAAGCAAATACCCAACAACCAGAGGGTGCCCTCACCGTGATAAATTAACTGTGACATGTTGTGGGATATGTTACTGTATTCAATGAATTGTTATCTGTTTTATTTTTAGTCTTTCAGAATTTAATACTGACAATTATCATGCCCAAATTGTCCTCATTAACCTGGCTTAAAATGCATTTAAACTAATGATGCAATGAGAAATAGAAAGATTTGTGCTTCTATATACAGGTGCATTTCAAATTTATTAGAGGGAAATAGCTTCACTGCATAAATAATAACAATATGAATTCTTTTCTTCATCGATGATTTATACAATTGTACAGATTTTGTTTTTGCCTTTGATCTTTCCTTTTGATATATTTTTTTGTATCTTCCAAAGATGGGGGGCATTTGGTGCTGCGTTCATCCTGGCCAGTGTAATATGTGCCGTGCTCATCCTGGTGATCCTGCCATCGCCGATACAGCCAGTGTCATACAGGTAAACAGTTCACAACCAGTGTTGGTGTTGTACAATACATGTGCTCTTGTTCTGTATGTACTGTATGTCACTTTTTAGACAGTGTAGATCAATTAACATTGGTTTTTAAGGCTTGTAGAGCAGGGCTGCCTAATAAGAGGGGTCGCACTATAGAAAATGTTTTACAAAACGTACCTTCAGAATATATCCCCAGGACCACATGCATGTCATAAAATATTGGGGATCAGTTGTCAGGCTCTGATTTTGTTGGTGTGGGATGTTGAATATGCTGTTAACCAATGATGTTACTGGTCCAGATTCGACTATGGTTGCTGGGATACAGCTAAGCTATTGCTGATTTGGACACAAGAAAAATACTATGTATTGTGTAACGGTATGATAAATCTATTAAATGTGTTCATTATGTCATACTTGTAAACTGGTTTTCATCTAGTGAGATGGGTTTAACGCACTTATAAAGTGATGTGTGTATCTGTGTTTTTGGGGGGCAGTGGGGTAACCTAGGGGTTAAAATTTTCTGTGTCACACCAAACACCCAGGTTCTATTCCCCACATGGGTACAATGTGTGAAGCCCAAATCTGGTGTCCCTACTGTGATATTGCTGGAATATTTCTAAAAGCGGTGTAAAACTAAACTCACTCACTGTGTTTGTGTCTGTGTGCCTGTGGACTTCTGGAAGCATGTAATTAACACTCACTCCTTGTTTGCCCCAGTCTTCCGTCTCGCCCTGCCCTGACAGGTGTCTTGACCCCCAATAACAGGCTGACCGAGGCAGAGCATCTATTTGAGAACAAAATTGAGGGACCCGAGTCGTTGGTGTTTGATGGAGGTAATGGCCTAGTTGAGGCTTTTGTTGTCAATATATATATGATGTGTTCAATTCATACATAAGACAAATTATGGTTTGTTACCTTGGTTGCCCAAACTGCTGACATATAATGTAGTGGTTGGGAATCTATATTTATTATCTTTAACTTCAAACTTTACTTGTAAACAATGAATGAAAAACAAACATGTTTGCCGTGTTTCCAGAATGCCAGGCAGATAAATCCTAATAAGTGTCATTTGCTATAGTGATGTGTGTCTGTCTGTATGTTTCTGTGTCTATTATAATGTTTTTTGCACAAAGCATATGGAATTTAGCATATTACAATGGACTTATTGATATTTTTTACCACAAGGGAGATAAGTCAGGTATGAGTACCACTAAAGGTCAACTGCAATTAGAAGAAAATAAGAATTTAGAAAAAGAATATCAAACATATGAGACACCTTTGTGGAGACATATGTATCAGTGGATACATGAACTAAAATAGACCTGACAGCTGTGCATATACATGTGTGCCATGAGGACATAGGAAGGATTGTGATATTGTGTATGCTATGTTCTTCCCTGTAGATCACCTGTACACAGGGACCATGGATGGAACAATCCTTGACATATACAAGGGGCAGAAGAGGGTACTAGCCAGGCTTGGCAGAGAACCGTGTGGTAAGTCTAGACTGATACATACAATATATATAGGGTGCTAGCCAGAGGTAAGTCTAGACTGATACATACAATATATATAGGGTGCTAGCCAGAGGTAAGTCTAGACTGATACATACAATATATAGAGGGTGCTAGCCAGAGGTAAGCCTAGACTGATACATACAATATATAGAGGGTGCTAGCCAGAGGTAAGTCTAGACTGATACATACAATATATAGAGGGTGCTAGCCAGAGGTAAGTCTAGACTGATACATACAATATATAGAGGGTGCTAGCCAGAGGTAAGTCTAGACTGATACATACAATATATAGAGGGTGCTAGCCAGAGGTAAGTCTAGACTGATACATACAATATATAGAGGGTGCTAGCCAGAGGTAAGTCTAGACTGATACATACAATATATAGAGGGTGCTAGCCAGAGGTAAGTCTAGACTGGATACATACAATATATAGAGGGTGCTAGCCAGAGGTAAGTCTAGACTGATACATACAATATATAGAGGGTGCTAGCCAGAGGTAAGTCTAGGTGGATACATACAATATATAGAGGGTGCTAGCCAGAGGTAAGTCTAGACTGATACATACAATATATAGAGGGTGCTAGCCAGAGGTAAGTCTAGGTGGATGTATACAATATATAGAGGGTGCTAGCCAGAGGTAAGTCTAGACTGATACATACAATATATAGAGGGTGCTAGCCAGAGGTAAGTCTAGACTGATACATACAATATATAGAGGGTGCTAGCCAGAGGTAAGTCTAGACTGATACATACAATATATAGAGGGTGCTAGCCAGAGGTAAGTCTAGACTGATACATACAATATATAGAGGGTGCTAGCCAGAGGTAAGTCTAGACTGATACATACAAATATATAGAGGGTGCTAGCCAGAGGTAAGTCTAGACTGATACATACAATATATAGAGGGTGCTAGCCAGAGGTAAGTCTAGACTGATACATACAATATATAGAGGGTGCTAGCCAGAGGTAAGTCTAGACTGATACATACAATATATAGAGGGTGCTAGCCAGAGGTAAGTCTAGACTGATACATACAATATATAGAGGGTGCTAGCCAGAGAGGTCTAGACTGATACATACAATATATGGTGCTAGCCAGAGGTAAGTCTATACAATGGTATAGAAGGGTGCTAGCCAGAGGTAAGTCTAGACTGATACATACAATATATAGAGGGTGCTAGCCAGAGGTAAGTCTAGACTGATACATACAATATATAGAGGGTGCTAGCCAGAGGTAAGTCTAGACTGATACATACAATATATAGAGGGTGCTAGCCAGAGGTAAGTCTAGACTGATACATACAATATATAGAGGGTGCTAGCCAGAGGTAAGTCTAGACTGATACATACAATATATAGAGGGTGCTAGCCAGAGGTAAGTCTAGACTGATACATACAATATATAGAGGGTGCTAGCCAGAGGTAAGTCTAGACTGATACATACAATATATAGAGGGTGCTAGTCAGAGGTAAGTCTAGACTGATACATACAATATATAGAGGGTGCTAGCCAGAGGTAAGTCTAGACTGATACATACAATATATAGAGGGTGCTAGCCAGAGGTAAGTCTAGACTGATACAGATACAATATATAGAGGGTGCTAGCCAGAGAGGTAAGTCTAGGTGGATGTATACAATGGTAGAAGAGGGTGCTAGCCAGAGGTAAGTCTAGACTGATACATACAATATATAGAGGGTGCTAGCCAGAGGTAAGTCTAGACTGATACATACAATATATAGAGGGTGCTAGCCAGAGGTAAGTCTAGACTGATACATACAATATATAGAGGGTGCTAGTCAGAGGTAGGTCTAGACTGATACATACAATATATAGAGGGTGCTAGCCAGAGGTAAGTCTAGGTGGATGTATACAATATATAGAGGGTGCTAGCCAGAGGTAAGTCTAGACTGATACATACAATATATAGAGGGTGCTAGCCAGAGGTAAGTCTAGGTGGATGTATACAATGGTAGAAGAGGGTGCTAGCCAGAGGTAAGTCTAGACTGATACATACAATATATAGAGGGTGCTAGCCAGAGGTAAGTCTAGACTGATACATACAATATATAGAGGGTGCTAGCCAGAGGTAAGTCTAGACTGATACATACAATATATAGAGGGTGCTAGCCAGAGGTAAGTCTAGACTGATACATACAATATATAGAGGGTGCTAGTCAGAGGTAAGTCTAGACTGATACATACAATATATAGAGGGTGCTAGCCAGAGGTAAGTCTAGACTGATACATACAATATATAGAGGGTGCTAGCCAGAGGTAAGTCTAGGTGGATGTATACAATGGTAGAAGAGGGTGCTAGCCAGAGGTAAGTCTAGACTGATACATACAATATATAGAGGGTGCTAGCCAGAGGTAAGTCTAGACTGATACATACAATATATAGAGGGTGCTAGCCAGAGGTAAGTCTAGACTGATACATACAATATATATAGAGGGTGCTAGCCAGAGGTAGAGTCTAGACTGATACATACAATATATAGAGGGTGCTAGCCAGAGGTAAAGTCTAGACTGATACATACAATATATAGAGGGTGCTAGCCAGAGGTAAGTCTAGACTGATACATACAATATATAGAGGGTGCTAGCCAGAGGTAAGTCTAGACTGATACATACAATATATAGAGGGTGCTAGTCAGAGGTAGGTCTAGACTGATACATACAATATATATAGGAGGGTGCTAGCCAGAGGTAAGTCTAGACTGATACATACAATATATAGAGGGTGCTAGCCAGAGGTAAGTCTAGACTGATACATACATATATAGAGGGTGCTAGTGAGAGGTAAGTCTAGGTGGATGTATACAATGGTAGAAGAGGGTAAGTCTAGCTGATACAGAGTAAGTCTAGGGAGGATACTGATACATACAATATATAGAGGGTGCTAGCCAGAGGTAAGTCTAGACTGATACATACAATATATAGAGGGTGCTAGCCAGAGGTAAGTCTAGACTGATACATACAATATATAGAGGGTGCTAGCCAGAGGTAAGTCTAGACTGATACATACAATATATAGAGGGTGCTAGCCAGAGGTAAGTCTAGACTGATACATACAATATATAGAGGGTGCTAGCCAGAGGTAAGTCTAGACTGATACATACAATATATAGAGGGTGCTAGCCAGAGGTAAGTCTAGACTGATACATACAATATATAGAGGGTGCTAGCCAGAGGTAAGGTCTAGACTGATACATACATATATAGAGGGTGCTAGCCAGAGGTAAGTCTAGACTGATACATACAATATATAGAGGGTGCTAGCCAGAGGTAAGTCTAGGTGGATGTATACAATGGTAGAAGAGGGTGCTAGCCAGAGGTAAGTCTAGACTGATACATACAATATATAGAGGGTGCTAGTCAGAGAGGTGGAGGTGAGTCTACAGTATATAGAGGGTGCTAGCCAGAGGTAATAGACTGATACATACAATATAGAGGGTGCTAGCCAGAGGTAAGTCTAGACTGGTGCATACAATATATAGAGGAGGGTGCTAGCCAGAGGTAAGTCTAGACTGATACATACAATATATAGAGGGTGCTAGCCAGAGGTAAGCCTAGTGGATACATACAATATATAGAGGGTGCTAGCCAGAGGTAGAAGTCTAGACTGATACATACAATATATAGAGGTAAGTCTAGACTGCTAGCCAGAGGTAAGTCTAGGTGGATGTATACAATGGTAGAAGAGAGGGTGCTAGCCAGAGGTAAGTCTAGGTAAGTCTAGACTGTAAGTCTAGACTGATACATACAATATATAGAGGGTGCTAGCCAGAGGTAAGTCTAGACTGATACATACAATATATAGAGGGTGCTAGCCAGAGGTAAGTCTAGACTGATACATACAATATATAGAGGGTGCTAGCCAGAGGTAAGTCTAGACTGATACATACAATATATAGAGGGTGCTAGTCAGAGGTAAGTCTAGACTGATACATACAATATATAGAGGGTGCTAGCCAGAGGTAAGTCTAGACTGATACATACAATATATAGAGGGTGCTAGCCAGAGGTAAGTCTAGACTGATACATACAATATATAGAGGGTGCTAGCCAGAGGTAAGTCTAGGTGGATGTATACAATGGTAGAAGAGGGTGCTAGCCAGAGGTAAGTCTAGACTGATACATACAATATATAGAGGGTGCTAGCCAGAGGTAAGTCTAGACTGATACATACAATATATAGAGGGTGCTAGCCAGAGGTAAGTCTAGACTGATACATACAATATATAGAGGGTGCTAGTCAGAGGTAGGTCTAGACTGATACATACAATATATAGAGGGTGCTAGCCAGAGGTAAGTCTAGACTGATACATACAATATATAGAGGGTGCTAGCCAGAGGTAAGTCTAGGTGGATGTATACAATGGTAGAAGAGGGTGCTAGCCAGAGGTAAGTCTAGACTGATACATACAATATATAGAGGGTGCTAGCCAGAGGTAAGTCTAGACTGATACATACAATATACAGAGGGTGCTAGCCAGAGGTAAGTTAAGGTGGATGTATACAAGGCTAGAAGAGGGTGCTAGCCAGAGGTAAGTCTAGGTGGATGTATACAATGGTAGAACAGGGTGCTAGCCAGAGGTAAGTCCAGGTGGATGTATACAATGGTAGAAGAGGGTGCTAGCCAGAGGTAAGTCTAGGTGGATGTATACAATGGTAGAAGAGGGTGCTAGCCAGAGGTAAGTCCAGGTGGATGTATACAATGGTAGAAGAGGGTGCTAGCCAGAGGTAAGTCAAGGTGGATGTATACAAGGGTAGAAGAGGGTGCTAGCCAGAGGTAAGTCAAGGTGGATGTATACAAGGGTAGAAGAGGGTGCTAGCCAGAGGTAAGTCAAGGTGGATGTATACAATGGTAGAAGAGGGTGCTAGCCAAAGGTAAGTCCAGGTGGATGTATACAATGGTGGAAAAAAGTGCTAGCCAGAGGTAAGTCAAGGTGAATGTATACAAGGCTAGAAGAGGGTGCTAGCCAAAGGTAAGTTTAGGTGGATGTATATAAGGCTAGAAGTAGGTGCTAGCAAGAGTTAAGGCTGGGTTTATGTATACAAGGGAAGAAAATGGTGCCAGGCAGAGGTATGCCTAGAATTTTTGAAAGGTCATGTTTTTATGTTTTGCTGAACCTATTAACAAAAAGACAACTGTATCATGGGTGTGTGGATTTGATTTCAGGAGGTTATGCAAATGAGCCGACCTGTGGACGACCTCTTGGCTTGAGAATGAACAAAGATGGCTACCTGATAGTAGCAGATGCCTACCTGGGACTTTTCCAGGTCAACGTAGCAACAGGTGAGAGAGGAAGCTATGACTGACTGACTGAGTTTGGTTTTACGCCGCTTTTAGCAATATTCCAGCAATATCACGGCGGGGAACACCAGAAATGGGCTTCACTGATTGTACCCATGTGGGGATTCGAACCCGGGTCTTCGGCGTGACGAGCCAACGCTTTAACCACTAGACTACCCCACCGCCCCAGGAAGCTATGAAGAAGGTGATGACTGCTAACTGTCATGATAGGCAACTAAACAACACATTAGGAGAACAGATTGACCATATATTGTGAGCAACAGTAAAGGCATATAAAAAAGTGAGTGAGTGAGTTTAGTTTTACGCCGCATTCAGCAATATTCCAGCTATATGGCGGCGGTCTGTAAATAATCGAGTCTGGACCAGACAATCCAGTGATCAACAGCATGAGCATCGATCTGTGCAATTGGGAACCGATGCATATAACAAGACCCTTGCAGGGCGGTTTACATATACTACTCAAAAGAAGGAAAAGAAGTCCCTGTTGTTTCTTATTACCATGGTTACTCTGTCATGCTGTACCTAATTTAACTGTTTGGTTCTAGAAGTTGGTGAGTGTAAGAAGCAGATGTTTATGATGATCCACCCATCCTCATACCTGAAGTCACCATTGTCAGTAAGAAGACGAAGCCTGGTTCTACAGCTACATCGGCATTGTTATCAGCGCAGACATTGACAGAAGACCTACTATCAACGCAGACATCGGGTACCAGAGATAGTAGCAGCGTTAACTCTTCAAAAGTGCAGCGAGCCTTAGATGACGTCTCTTCAGTATCAGATGCATCATCCCTGCAGCAGTCTCTTCAGACAATGCAGAACTTCAACCTGGGACTGTTCATGCATCAGTTTACAGACCAGATGATGTCGATGATGGAATGTCGCTTCACTCAGGAGAAGGCTGCTATGAAGACCTCTACAACGACTACTAGCCTGCGTGAAGGCTCTACAGTCTCCCCACCACATCCGGATGAAGAGGAAAGCCTGCGCGAAGGCTCACGGACACAACGATCGTCCCCATCTGAAGTGAGGAGTCTGGACTCCACTACCAACGTAGACGCTCCAAAGATTGCTGCTAAGAAGTCTCCACGCAGGAAGGAATCGAGGCGTTCTCCTGAACCCTACAGACGTCGCAGATATGAGTCTGCATCTCCATCGGACTCTGACGCCCATCAAGAGCCTGCGCGAAGGCACTTCTACAGAGGGGAAGCTACGTTCAGGAACCCACCTTCGCGAAGGCCTAGAGAATTATCTTAAAACTCCAGGAAGGATTCAAGGTCACATCGGGATTGATCGCCGGCGTGAAGCTCATCTTACAGATCATCCTATAGAGACTCAAGTCGTCGTGCATCCATAGAGCGAGAGAGATGTCTAAATCAGAGGATGAAGGTGAAGGCATATTCTCCGATATGGAAGTTAACTCCTGGATCGCCAATGGCTTGGACTTCATCACCTTCTAAGGACACAGATGAGGCGTTTACCTACAAGATGTCCAACGATTATTTCGACACGCTCACCTTTCCACCAATCGACCCGATCTCTCAAGTACCAGACAACCTTTTGATAAAGCCACCAAGTCGCAGAATCAGCACATCCCGACGTTCAACGCCAGGAAATTCCCTCTACATAGGATGGAACCCTTCCTGAAGGCTCCAGAGGTTGATGATGACTACAAGATTATCACCGACTCCCATCAAAGAACTTACAAGATAGAGGATAAGAAGTTAGAGCAGCTGGATGCAACCACCAGATGTACTTTCTTCGGATTAGCCGGATCGAGGGCTATCAACGAAACTCTCATCTCGAAGTTCAAGAATTCCCCGGCCGAAGAAGACCGGATGATATACTCCGCTCTACTAATGCAGAAGAGGGACCATCAGTTTATGTCGGAGCACCTAGCATCCACATCAGCGGGCTTGACTCTCCTGAGAAGACAAGGGTTATTGTCAGCATGCACTTGGAGTGAACGCTTCACCAAGTCCTTATACAGAGCCCCATGGTCAGCATCTTACATCTTCGGAGGAGGAATTGAAGAAGTCGCCAGAGAAGTCTCTCACGACTCAAGGGAGGTTATGATGGTTAAATCCATCGACACCTTGGCTAACGTGATTCCTCAGACGTCCCAACGCTACTCCAATAAATCTAAGTTTGCAGGAGTCCAGAGAGCCAGAGAAAAGAAGTATTCCAGCATGAAAGGAGGAAGAGGCTCCTTTCGTCGCCCAACCGGAGCTCCTAGAGGTAACCCCAGAAGAGGCCGAGCACCTAGGGGTGCAAGAGGAATCAAGCGCTGAAGGCCAGGTTCGGAAGGACTGGAGTCTTTCACCCCCAGCCGTTCCTGTACAACCTTCGACAGTGGGTGGACGTTTTCAACGGTACTGGGAGAATTGGGGAATACTACAGGACGACTACGTATCCCAGATAATGCGCAGAGGGTACAAGATACAGTTGGAAGCCACTCCGCCACTCACAAGCAACCTGATGGCCTTCAACTATGAAGCCGACCAGATAGAGAAACTGGACGATGCTATCAAACCCTACTCAACAAAGAGGCAGTAGAAGAGATAGATCAAGATCTCATCACGCCGGGTTCTACTCCCCAATTTTCCTGGTACAGAAGGAGAATTCCAAGGAGAAATTTCGGCTCATCTACAACATGAGGAACTTCAACCAGGAGTATCTACGCAGACCAGCAAAATTCAAGATGATACATCGTCCTCAGCTCCGACATCTCGTTCATCCAGCTTGAATTTTCATCTCCTTGTTTTAGTTCTCTGTAAGTAGACTTTAAGTACTCTGACTAGGCATAAGGATAGATCCTGCGTATCCTGTGAACCAAGGACTGTAGATAGTGCTGGGATGTGGAACTGTCTGTCAGGCTGATCAGGCAGTTGGTTCTTGGCGATGAAATCCCATCTCAGTCCAAGATGTACGATGTCACGATGTCTTGATTCAAATCGTGTTCGTTCAAAGTCCAGAGCATGTATTTCTGATATCCTTACAGCTGTTGCTAGGGCGATCAGGAACAGCATTTTCTGAGTTAGTAGTTCAAAGGATGTCCATTCTAGAGGCTCGTAGGCATCACTGGTCAGATGTTGTAGAACTATGTTGAGATCCCAGGCAGGAGCCTTAAATTTCTTTTGTTGGTCTTCCAACTTGAACGAGCGTAGTAGTGCCAGAATCTCTGGTACTTTGGTCAGCTTGATACCCAATTTCATGGGGATAACTGTACTGAGGGCAGCTAAGTAAGTTGAGAGTGTTGAACCTTTTAACTGTCTCGTCTGTCGTGGATGACATAAGTATTCCGCCACAACCTGTACACTTGAAAGTCTAAACCCAAACTTACACAAATGCCTCTCAAAGAAGTCAAACTTACACACATGCTTCTTGTGTAAATGCTAGATATCTGTATATTACTATCTATAATACTCTACTTTGACAGGAATATTCTTATTTTCCCATGATACACTATAACTATTCTTATAAAATGTCAAGTCTATATCTAACAATGGACCTATCAACAAATGTAAGTGACTGGTTGAAATATGCAGCTTGGTCCAGGCGTGATTATTTATTGGGGTAATAATCAGCTGAGAATGCTTCGAAGTCGTACACAGCTGTATATGTATTAGTAGTTGTAAAGGTAGTATCATCTAGGTAGCATCAGTTACTCAGAAATGACCAAATAAAAATAATGCAGTAGCCTCATTTTGAAGTCAGGTTACATACTGTCTAAGTCAGAGCCATGTATATTACTCAAAAGAAGTAAGGAACAACCAGTTCATATAAAATGATTCTAATAGAAGATAAGTTAAGAACAACCTGCTTCCTTCTTACCACTGTTGGTAATCTGTCATGACATAATCAGGGGTGTGACACAGCAAACAATCTACAGCTGACCAATCCACCCCCGTGGTGGAGTGGTTAGAGTAGAGTATTATAGATAGTAATATTATAGATAGTAATATACAGATATCTGGCATTTACACAAGAAGCATGTGTGTAAGTTTGACTTCTTTGAGAGGCATTTGTGTAAGTTTGGGTTTAGACTTTCAAGTGTACAGGTTGTCTTTCTTGTCCCCTTGGCGCTATGCTCTGATGATGAAAACATGCTCAAGACGACAGCTTCCATTCACTTATGACGGTCTTTGTCACATTCTGAAACTTCTTCTGTGTAGATGGTCAGACAAGGTATGCCAGAATCAAACGCCCCAGATATGTTATGAATCATGGAAACCCACATTTTGCCCTTTTACCCGCATTGACAGGTATTTATAATTTACCATGAATTACTATGTATAACATTTAATTGTTCTCGTCATGATATGGCTGAAATATTGCCAATGTGACGATAAATTGTAACTCACTCACTCACCTTTTACCCACAGGTAAATTTACCCCAGAGCAAACATGGTGTAGATATTACAGCTGCAATATTTAATATTTTGGTAAAATCATTGGGCTGGGATATTGTGCAGACATATAAGAAAAACAACAAAATTGATATACTTCAGGTGATGTCCATGAGATGTACTCCTCACAAGAGCCTGTCAATGGTCAAAGACCTCAGTTTCTGAATGACCTTGACATTGGAAGTGACGGAACTATTTACTTGAGTGACTCCAGCACAAGATGGGGAAGAAGAGAAAACAGATACTGTATCATGGAAGCTGAGGAATCAGGAAGGTTGGGACACAACCTTGGAGATAATTAGAGTTGTTGCATGTTGTGATGATTATGATTTTTCGGGGGGGTGGGGGTGGGTGTTCATCAATTTTGTACACTAGTACTAGGGGGGTCAGCAATTTTGTACATGTAGATATTTAAAATATATGCTTCACAAATATGGGAAGGAGAAGGGGGGTCATTGATTTAGTACATGACATGCAAGGGGGCTCACTTACTTTGTACATAAATTTTTATTTATTTATTTTTGGGGGGTTGTGTGTGTGTGTGTGTCTGTCTGTGTGTGTCTGTGTGTGTGTGTGTGTGTGTGTCATTGTACATGCTTCTCCATAAAAATCATCACTCCCCCTATCCATAAATTATGAACTGTCCCTAATGGATGTCGTGGTCCAATTGCAGAGTTCCAAATAAGCCTTTGGTCATGTGGGTACGATACCCATACTTTTAAAACTAAGTGGGTATTTCCAATTTCAAGTGGGTATCTATACTTTTTGATACCCACCATATATTTAAGATCCGGGTATTCATTTCAAATAACAAGTATAAGAGGTGTGCCAGACACACACTACAACGTCACCTCATAAGACTGTAGCAACTGTTTGTTTTATTTCAAAACCTTATTCCCATCATGTTGTTTCACTTCCACACCGCGAGTAGCTAATGTTACAAGTTTATTTAAGATATCACTGGCAATTGATTCTGACTGTGAAACACAGCATAATATTAATTCATCTAGCAGTCCTCTAACGAAGCTGTTTTCTGATTGTAGAGTAAAGAAACCTAGATATTTTACTTTGATCGTGTGGATGCTTTCAATCATGCTTGCTTTGTTTACAGGACATGTACACAGGAAACAGCTATTTCATTGGTTACTATTTATAGATTGGCCAATCAGTGAAGGGTTAACAAACCATGACTGGTATTCTATCTGCATTGAGCATCTTAATTGCATTTAGAATTATTCAAGAATATTTGAATCGCGACTATTTGGAGATGGACAAGTTTGTTTCGATTGGCTTGAATTGATACTCACCATAATTTTGATGTATTGGGTAAATACGCATTCTTATTTTAACATAGCGTAAAGGTAAATATTTAGTGTTTTTTCATTTGCTGGCATTTATTTTTCTTGTGTATTTCAATTTTTCTATAGCGTATTATACGCAAATACGCAGCTTATCTGGAGCACTGCATTTGGTAATCTCTTGAAAACTGGAACCTGGACTATTTGTTGATTAAGAAAGCATTTGATTTGCATAATTCTCACTGTTAGGTTCCACGTTTATTATTAGGCATGAGTGTCACTCACTCACTCACTCACTCACTCACTCACTCACTCACTCACTCACTCACTCACTCACTCACTCACTCACTCACTCACTCACTCACTCACTCACTCACTCACTCACTCACTCACTCACTCACTCACTCACTCACACCAACCAACCAACCAACCACACTCATTCAACTACTCACTTACTGATCCACTAAACCATTGTATTGTTCAGTTTTCATACATTGTTTTGCTCAGTTTTCGTACATTGGGCCTGATACAGAAGTGAATTGATGGATTGAGTCATCTAGAAAACAGAATGAGCATAGTTAACTGACTGACCCATGCATTTCATGTTGCCTACAACTCAGTAATATCACTAACGCCAGCATGTTTCTTTCAGAGTGATGTCTTTTAATCCCACGACCCGAGAAATGACAGTTTTGATGGACGGGCTTGCGTTTGCAAATGGTGTCCAGTTGTCCTCCGATGGGGAGTTTCTGCTGGTGTGTGAAACTACAAAGGCGAGGATTTGGAGGTACATTGTGAAGTATTACATGACTTGTTTCACCTGAAAACACCACCAGTTACATGATATTGCTACAACACAGGGATTTTGTATGTTTTCCAGCAAGATGTGTCTAAATGGCCAATAGTTTTTAGACAAATGAAAAATTTCACAGTTTAGGAGAAATACCAATTTTCGAAAATCTTCCATTTTTGCTTTTACTTTTGCTTTAACACATTTCAACATACAGCTCGGTCTTTAAGTGGCTATTTGTTGTGTTTTTATTATTCTCAGCTAGTGCCAGTCTTACATTAACTTCCCACTCAAAAAGGAATAAAAGGGTTTTATAACTACTATGTCAGAATATTTGTCACCTAGCTTTCGAAAAAATGTAATTAATTTCTCCCTTGCTATAGAGAACAATATTCAGATAAGGGATGTATCTCTGCCTAGCATTACATTACATATTCTGCTGTTAAGCTCTCAGTACTGATACTTATTGTTCACTCTGAATAAATTATTCTAATGATGATACTGTAGAATGGAGATGAGAAATATTTGAACTGAAATGGATGACCTTACACAAAATACACTAACTGAGTTATGTCAGCCTTAGTACACTGCCCCTCAGTAAGGCAGTGAGTTAGTTCCATCTGTGTTGTCCTTCCACTCAGATACTGGCTGAAGGGACCTAAGACAGGCCAGAAGGAAGTTTTCATGGACAACCTGCCTGGACTTCCTGACAACATCAGGCGTAACCGCCGGGGGACATACTGGGTTGGCCTGGCAACAGTCTGCGCAGGGCAGATAAGTTCTCCATGCTGGACTTCACATGTGACAAACCCTGGCTGAGAAGCCTCATCACCAAGGTACAGTGACACAGTTGTCTCCCCTTAGATTTGGCAGACGGTGAACATGTGGCTTGAGTTAAATTCAGACAGGATCTGAAATACTACATTCATGATTCACATGAATGAGTAAGAGAATACTGTTTAA
Organism: Haliotis rubra; assembly: GCF_003918875.1. Lineage (NCBI taxonomy): Eukaryota > Metazoa > Mollusca > Gastropoda > Lepetellida > Haliotidae > Haliotis > Haliotis rubra. Next base: position 420,083 of record NW_025767010.1, read on the forward strand.
TATTTGGGATTTGTTATTTATTTTAAGGATAGGTGGTATTTATGTTAGATGTCTGTTCATCTGTTATTGTTCAATTTGTGGGACATAACTGAAGGAAGTGACATGTTTCTTTAAAAAACACCATCTATGGTTAAGATAATGGACACTTGCACTGCATCAATGGTTTGATCACAGCTTTATATAAAATTACAGGATAGGCCTTGCTTTTTACATATTTGCTGTCTGAATTGCTCTTGTCTTTATATATTTAGATTGTTTCTCAAGAAACCATCGTCAGTGTTATCCCCAAGTACGGCCTGTTATTGGAGGTGGACAAGACAGGGCAGATCGTACAGAGTCTACATGATCCAACAGGAACTGTAGTGCCCTCAGTCAGTGAAGCCGAGGAGAAGGATGGAGTTATCTACCTTGGATCTTACAATCTCCCATTTCTGAGCAGACTGCGTTTGAAGAAAACAGGATAATGATTTGATTTTTTTCTGGATTTCTTTTTGAATAGAGTATATTTTTTGGCAGTCATATTTATGCCGGCTGTAGACTATAATCATTTTCTATTTTTCCATTTGGATGAAACTTTCCAACATATATATCAGTCTTTTTTATGTGTGAGTGAGTCCGTGAGTTTGATTTGATGACATTTTCAGCTGTGGCCAATGATATTATGGTGTGTTAGCTTGGGAGGAAAGTCTGCAGTGATGTAAGTCACCACTTCTGTGAAATGAAGCACGAGTTGGGTGTTGACTAACCTAGAAACATAGTCAGGTTCAACCAGGATTCAAACCCTAAAGGGGTGGTGGGGTAGCCTAGTGGTTAAAAAATTGGCTCGTCACGCCGAAGACCCGGGTTCGAATCCCCACATGGGTACAATGTGTGAAGCCCATTTCTGGTGTTCCCCGCCGTGATGTTGCTGGAATATTGCTAAAAGCGTTGAAAACCAAACTCAGTCAGTCAGTCAGTCGAACCCTAAATCATAGAAGGGTACACTCTGCACAGCAAATTTCAGTGTCTTTGACAACTGGACCACCTTTACCCACTCAACCTTCTGCTGTACTTGATGTTTTGGTGATTGTTTCCTTTTGTGCCAACTTATTGATCATCACAGAAAAGTGTTTTCAAAAGACCAACAGAACATATAGTTTTACTACACGACTACATGTGTAGTGAATAGTAGGACTCACCATGTATGTTCCACTTGTTGCAATAGTTGAACTTTTGACTTTGATTTGACCTTTGTACTTTTACCATTTTTGTTATTCTATTATAATGTGATCTAAGCTCTAGTAGCATTGCCTCCTGTGAAAGTACTAGACTGAGGAAACTGAACTTTGACATGTATAATTCTTTGTGTGATGACATCATATTTTGTTCAAATCTGTACTGTTCAGATGTTAATATTCTATATTTATGAAGAACTTTGTTGAATGTCAGTTTCTGCTGTTGTGTGGTGGCCTTGAAGTTTAAATATCAATGTAGAGTAGCTGTGGCACTATTTTTGTTATCAAATATAATGGATTTACCCCATCTAGTCAAAATTATCAAATCTGCCAAACATGTAATATTACCATTGCGATAAGAACATAGAATCTCAATCAGACACTTCCTTCTGAAATATTTTAAATGTGCAATGACCATCCCTAGGACATCCAGGGTGTCTGGTTCCAATGGATAGCACATGATTCATATTACGCCAAAATATTTATATTTGCCTCCTTACTTTTGAGCAGTCTTCCTGTCTGTAATGAGGTATCGCCACACGTGACGTCAGCTGATTCTCATTAAGCAGACGTCAACATTAGATTGCATGAACTTCCCCTGATGAGTAGCTCAACATAACATGTCCTGGCCCCGATTTCTCGAAACAAACTTAAGTCTGAGTTTTGACTTAAGTTAGAGTTTTTACTCAAATTTGAGACAATGCAGGAAAATGCATTTCCCAGAATAAACTGAAATCGATATTAAACTCAAACATAGTAAACAATTTGAGTTTGGTGGATAGATTACTTAAGTTCTTTGGGCTTTTTTTATTTTACAAATGCACTTGAGTTAAAAATTCAGCTGTTTACTAATTGTCAAACTCAGTTTGAAATTTGAGTAAAAACTTTTGTTTCAAGAAATTGGAGCCTGTTCTGATATTGCTGGTACATTTCTAAACTCAGCATAAACCCCTACTCACTCTAATTTATTGTGCCTTGATAAAACATGACATTTGCTTTGCATTTCTCCAGTTGCTTTTGTTTAACCTGCATTTCAGTAAATTATGAGCTCATAATTTTTGCAAAGCATATTCCACTGGTGATGTGCTTTGACAAGAAAACGTTTGTTAAATGCGTTGATGATTTCAAAGGAATCTTGCGAGGATGTCCTTTTTGTTATGTATTGTCATTGTGCTCAGAAAGTAGGATAATGCACATATTCAATTACCAGTTAGAGTGAATGTTTAACATGCAATAATTTATGTAGGGTTTTACAAAATGTTTGAAGCTAGTGTCACCTGAATACACCTTGTTATTACCCAGAACCCAGCACCGTATTACCCAGTGTAGTATTATACAGCAACTTGTTGAGAAGAAAGATGGTTTATCAAGGTGTTTGGAAACAAGCTTGGTGTGTTCTGTTGATGAAGCTGTTGTGTTTTCAATTAACATCTGTAGTGGATTTGATACTTCTGGTTGCATTAACAGTGGATCATTATGAGGTTTCAAATGTTGAAAAAAAATAATATTCATAGCTATAGTAGCATTTTTTGAACTTCTAATAATCCTGTAGATTTCACATGGTGAATTTAGCACTGGGTAAAGTAAACCAGACTGTAGACAGTATAGCGTAAGTAACTTTTATGACAAAGTTTCAAATCTTGAATATGTTATTGTTTACAGCTATGCTAATTGTAGATTTGATAGTGCAACTCATCAGACATGATCAAATTATATTTGAAAGACTCTGACAAGTGAGTGGCGGTGGGGTAGCCTAGTGGTTAAAGCGTTCGCTCGTCCCGCCAAAGACCCGAGCTCGATTCCCCACATGGGTACAATGTGTGAAGCCCATTTCTTGTGTCCCCCGTGATATTGCTGGAATATTGCTAAAAGCGGCATAAAACCAAACTCACTCACTCTGACAAATGAATATTGTGTGTGTTTGACTGCATGCAACAGGAAGAGAGTGGTTGGTAAATGAAGATTATCCATTAGACATTTAATGCATGTCATCTCCAGTGAACAAGTTTATACTAGTCATTGTATCGGCACTTTGTCAGCCATACAGTCACAATCAACACAAAGGGAAATAGAATAACAGAGTATGCATATCATTGTTGGAGTAATCATATCTTCTGTTTTACTCAGTCATAGGAGAATATAGTTTTGTTATCAAACATGTTTATACTTTGTTTCATTATAAGTGACACTTGATTCCATTCCAGTGTTATTAAAGAGTCAGTATTTTTGTTGTTTTATTTATGTGTTGTTTCAAGATTATTTGCTTTAAAGGTGCAAGATCAAGAGTTGGTAGTTACGTATAGATTTCTGTAAAATTATTACATTCTAATTGTTGTTGTGCATTGATGAATAGGGTCATGTTGTGCACCATTTTGTATAAAAATGACTTGAAAATATTTATTGTGTAACAAAATATTCATCAGAAAGTGCAACAAACTTAAAAAAGAACAAAATTGAATTGACAGGGTATATCTAATCTGGTACCTCTATTTGTATTGAATATCATTATAATGCATCTAACCAAGTTTAATAAAAAAAATATTGTTTCTGCTGATGTAGTCTTTTTATGCAAATGACTTTTGTTTAGTTGCATTCAGCAATTTGCTGACTTGGTTCATGCTTGTCATCATAAGTCATTTACGTAGATTGATGCTAATTAATGATATCAGTCACTGCCTCAGTTATTCACAGACCACCCTCATATAGCTGGAAAATTGCTGAGTGCAGAATTAAGCAACTACTATTTATGCATGTATCATGTAACTTATATACCTTCGTAAGCATGGATCCATTTTGAAAAGGTTTGGGTAAAAATGAATCAAAGGGAAAGGTCAGAATTCAGTATTTTGTCAAATATGTTAAATTACGGTCAGTTTCTGAGGCATGAAATGCTTAGTTTACCATGTATCTTTACAAATCATACCCAAAGGTAATCTAGTGAATTAGATAATGAGAATCATTCTGCACCAATTATCTCAAATCAGAATCCATTGCCACGAGTCTCAATATATATGAGCAAAAGAGATTCACTGTAAAGGTATGGATAAAGATAGTAACACCACTTCCCAAAAGGAACAATGATGGTGAATGGGTCCATGGCATTTGTCATAGTGATACATGTATAATGATATGGAAAACTGAGGATAGTTGTAGCTGTGTGTTGAACGAAAGCCAGATCGTCTACGTGGTGATCAAATGCTTTAACAGGTGTCGATACAGATACTGCCAAAGAAGAACGTATACACATTACTTGGCAAATGCAGGTAATCCACAGCACAATGTGTCCAACAGTGGGATGTTTGCACTTTCACCACACTTTTGTTCTGCATACAAATTCTTGATAATGAAACCGAATAAGAAGGAGGACAACCATTTATGTAAATATACACATTTATTTTTTTCTGTAAGAGACTTATACAATTTACTTGTACATTATTGATACAAAACATAGCTGGAAATATACAAGTTCATTTGTCTGCACAAAAGCATTGCCTAGGAAAGCATAACAAGGGCTAATATTAAACGCTGTACAAGGCATCATCATCATTATCATCATCATAATTCTGTATATGGGCACTCTACAAACTTGATAAGCAGCAATACTAGGCTATTATACAATTTGTACATAACTAAGTTTCTGGTTTAAGAACAGAATTACTGGTTCTATGTTACAAGAAAATTAAAAATGGTTCTTACAATCATTGCACAGTTAGGTATATTTAATTCCCTAATAACGTTTGATTTGACTCTCCAGCATATCTGTACAGGAAACAAGAGTAATCAAGTACTCACAAAATTCACAAAACGTCATTCACTTACAATTTTACCAACAGTTCACATATAATTGGCCCTTTCTTTCATTACAAAGGCACATTTGAAGAGATGTTGAACTTAAGCATTGTCAGCGATCCTCAAAACCAGTTACTATGTTTCTCAAGTGTCGCAACCATTTGGACATAGACATGGTGAACCCTTTCAATGCTATATAGACTTCTCATGGAGTCATCTCCTTGAGCATCAGGACACCACTGTTGAAAGGGTTAACCAATGTCTACATTTGTACCTTGAGCTGGTCAGGCAACATGTGCCCTCATACAATGATATAATTGTAAAGATTTGTACACTACAGATACACTGGTCTTATTATTTGTCACACATACATGTTCAGATAGGGTAGTACTCTAACAAATGCCACTTGTCTAATACTGGCATATATACTGATATAATTTGGTTCATTTATTACTCAACTTCCCTTCAATTGTGTATTCTACATGTCTGTCTTCAAAATGAAATTAGCCTCCAAGTAGACTTGTTTCACATATGTGACACACAAGTAAATCCTTGCCTCAATAACTGGACTTTAATGTTTACATGAACATATTATTTACTGAATGAAAACATTTACTTTTCATAACTAAAGTCAAACATTATCTTTGCTCTGTTAATTTAAGGTAATCATTAATTAATGTTGAAACTCTTTTATAAAAGTAACATTTGGCATTACACTTTATAAGCAATAGGTGTAATCCTAAATATTACTTTGCTTTCAACCACTTTCTAAATGGCATTGTGTATTCATTGTCAATAAATGTTTGCAAGTTCTAACATTGGTTTCTGTAACAGATAACATTTGAGTATGGAATGATAGTAACTGGTTTTGAGGGCCTTCATTTTACAGTAACAGTATCCCAGTCTTGTGGGCAGCATAAATATAGTAATACATATATCTGGTTACCACTTCTGAATGGTCCAATAGTTTTGCAATTTCATTGCTGTTGAGTTGTGAAGTGAATATCGGAGAGTAAAGAGTCTAACCAGCAGTTTGTACAGGCTGATCTACAGCAGTGAAGCAGAGTAATGAGGCAACCCAGCACTTGCAGCAGGAGGTGGACATCTGACATCCCATGGACCTTACAAAACTTCAATAGGAAGTTAGGCTGGATTTCACTTTTCAAAACACAAAAATCACCCTTCACCTATGTTGAACTTTGTTTTAGCTTTCAGTAACATAATGTGAAAACACAGCATACAAAGATAAACAATCTCCAGATGCAGACATTTTACTGGCTCTATTGCCTTTCTAATATTCCAGACCACGTATATTAAAGTTAATGTAATGAAGAGACTTCAATACAACTTCAAGGATTACAATAAAACCGATACTGATCCATTTACTTTACTTCAGATTTCTATATTTCACAAACTTAGAAATGATCCGTGCCCATTCAACAAGGCATTTAATATTCAACTCATTCCACTTAAAATATCATCAGGATACAAGGTGATTGTTAATATTATTGACAGGTTTTGATAAGCAGAGATACAATGGGTTTATTTTTAAAAACAGCATCCTGCTACAAGTGCTTTGAATGCCTGTGAATAAAGTCCAGTGAGTTCACAGGTAAAGAGATGCTGAAGAACAAGTGTAGAATAGACAGTCACAAAGTGTCAAGATGAAGAAGGAAAGACAAACAGTAAACAGCTTGAAATACTTGAATACTTTCATAGAAACACTGGCCCTGCCTGATCCTGGAGCCCATGGGAGACATCAGATAGCTGGGATCCAGGAAAACACCAAGAGATAAGCCAGCATGTTTGGCCAAATTCTGTCTCAAACCTACGTCAGTGTTCCACATACTAATCCTGTTTTATGTGAATTAATAGTGACATAGTGGAACTCCTTACAGTGCCAAACCCAACCAACATCATACAGAATACTACATGAGAATGCAGTGTAAGGAGTCGAGTATGAGGAAATCTCTCAATAATTGCACACAGCACAGTAGTCCCTTTTTGCCATACACGACACCAACGTCCAACAGCGTCTGCATAAGGCAACTGGAAGCAAGAAACTGTAGGTCTATTTACAGGATATTATGATGATTGATTCCGAGCTCTGGAACACGGGATACCTGAGAAATATCAAGGTGCATATGGGAGTGCGAGAGGGGTGTCAGAGGAGAGGCACTCCTACGTTAGAAAACCCTGGCTTCATTCAAGAATAATATGGGTGAGTGTTGCCATAAAAAAAAAAATATATATAAATAAAGTAAATTATAAAAAAAATGCATTATACTCAAGCTGGAAACATGCCCAATCTGAAGATCAGGGGTGGAAATAACTTTAAAATTGCTAGTGTACTCGGTACAGTGGCACATGTAAAATCACTTGCCCCGATAAGTTTTCCACTATACCGGCCGTTTTCTCGTTGATTTTTTAAATAAACAACATTATTAACATTTGAAAGTCAACTGGACACCAGTACAGCGTGATATACAAAATTTACGTTGGGCAATGGGTTATTTCCACCCCTGAAGATGATGAGACAGTTAAATTTTGAAGAAACAGCTTCCTTACTTGATCCATCCAGTGCCTCATATACATAAAATTCACCAAAAATTGTCTTGACTGGAACACTCAAAACTATCTGTCAATAATAACATCAATTATCATATCTATCACAGGACTTCCTAAACCATCAAATTGTCTTTATCAACAGCTGGATGGATTATAGGGATACAGAATTGGCGAATCTCAGTCTTGTGGAACTCCTTCAGGGTGTGGCCATCAGCTCAAGAACACCCTCGCACAGGTGGGCCTAGAGAGATCATGTCACCTGATGTTGCCTTTACACCTAATGACCTTGCGAAACAAGTGGACGAAAATCTGCCTATATGGGTTAAGCCACTGCGCTAAGGAAGGATCTGCTCTAGTGGTTGAAATAAACAAAATTCAGGCATGGATTAATGGTCAACATGATTGGATAAACTTAAGCATCAGCACCTTAAAATGGTATCAAGCACCATTTACAACATATTCCAAAATGGTTTTACCATATCTTCTATAACCACTAACAATATCATCATACATATCCATGCAAGAATAAATACTTCGCTTTCCAAACACACAATTTGTCATCAAAACAAATATTTTTGTCCAGACAGATGGGAATGTCTAAATATATCTTTCCTAAAATAAAAGTATATCAAGGGTCCCATTGAGATGTGAATTTCAAGAAGTTACTTTTGTCAAACAACATGAAATTTGTAACTTTTAGTCAAACAACACACAAACTATTTTTGTTTAATACTTTACAACACACAATGACGCAGATGACACCCTTGGGGACATGACAATTAACACTAGGCAGAATATCCAAGGTCTTCTACATGGGGATCAGAGTTATTACTTCAGCAAATATGTCATATCATTAGTTCTTACTTTCAATGTCTTACATATGAATGGTGAAATTTCTAAAAGTTCAAATCCACATACATGCCACAAAAAAATATCCAAATGATTTATCAGCAAAAAATATTTAACTTGAATGTTCAATCCCCACAAAACGGAATGATTAATGCCCAGCCATTAATACCTCATGCATGATAACAACGTAAGTGATATATTCGTGACAACAGTTCATGGAAGGTCATCAAAACAGCTGCTTACCATGAATATTTATTTGCAAAATCTGTTAGCTGTTAGTAGAGAAAGACAGATACGAACCAGCATGTAGAGTTATGACAGAGAAGTGTAGAAGTTAAAGTTCACACAGCTAGGAGAAACAGTAGTTCAGAACAGAGCAGACATGACAAAAACACAACACATACTCTTATTATGCCAAAAAATCCTATCATTCAGCTGTATGTTTCATGCAAAACGACCATTCTTTTTCAGAAGAGGTCCTCCTTGGGAATATAAGCATTTTTCTGTTCATTAAAAATTCCTAAGACAGTTGTAACTATATTTTGAATAAAATATTTACAAAACAAAAAACTTGTTTTTGTCCTGTTCAACCACCCCTGCAAGGCCCTACAGCCAAGAGAAGGTAACTCTAACCTCGTAAATCACTTTCCATGAGATCGCTCACACAATGAAGACGTGTGTGCTGTCCAAGGAGGACTCTCTTCAAAGAATCAGCAACCTCTACAAGTTGGTGCGAATTTTTAGCTTAATATCATAACACTGTTGATCGAGTCTGACGGGTGTTGGGGAGATTGTTTTTATGTTGCTTTGAACCATATGTCAGTTATATCAAAGCATGTCAGCTGGATTTTGGGAGGAAAAGCCTAAAGTGATGCAGGTCCTAGACTTTTAACACTTCTGGCAAACCAACCAACAGGGTATAATGCTGACAAACCAGTGATTATATTCAGGTTGAATCTATGATTCAATACCACCATCATAGGATTCAGTCAGTCCTTCAGGGCAACAATTCTGCGCAGCAAATTGTGGTTCCCTAAACGACTGGGCCTCCCAGTAAAATGTAACTAAAATTTAAAAAATAGTACTATTTTTTAACAGAACCATTCCTGCCTGAAAATCAGATATGCTATTTATACCATGTGTACAGCAAACTGCACCCTGTGTGTAGAAATAAGCCCATTGAGCCACTGTATGTATATACAAAGGAAAAATCCTCACTTTCACACTAATACCCTGTGTCTGAGAAAATCACCTTTATTTCTGGCTGATAAATAATAAGACACTTCACCAAAACACCAGCATAGCCTATGCCAATAATTGATCCAGTCTGAATGTAATACCGTCCAACATGAGGTGAGAATTTCCTGGCAAGGATTTACTGTCCACCCCTCACAACCACACTGCTCCAGGATGCCTGGCATTTATCAGAGCTCAGTGGAAGACATTAGACATATGGAAGCCACTATCAGCTCGCTATACAGGTAGATATCAAAGACATTAGGGAGTAATCAGGATTCCGATTTGACCAAGATTTACTGCCATTAGTGTTATGCCAATTCTTTTTTATAATGATGGTTGTGTTGAACTTCCAGAAAAAATGAGTAAATAAAATTAATAAGGTTATCATTGACAAAATAATAACCTTATCCAATTTCGCCAGTTCAAAGATTCAGATTCGAAATTAAGTACCATGCCCTTCGTTCAGTTGACAGTACTGTCTTGATGTAGCAATAAAAATATAAACAGTATACTTTTCCAGAATCAATTAAAAATATGATAGTGATATGACATACATGACAAATTTTGATTATCACACACATGCAAAGGATGAGTAATGTGCTCTTTATATTTGATATGGTTCAAGTATAATCACTGCCCCTTATGTATTTAATAACTTTGTATACATGAACACAAACATGGGTGATTTAAGTCATACAGCTGTTTCCGTTTCGGCCATTAGTCATCACTCGTAGGGCAACATGATGAAATCATTGGCACATGGGGACGTCATTTAACACAAAACAAGGAAGTAATTCAGTTAACAACTGCGACAAACAAAACTCACAAACAAATACAATTGTGCCATGATGACATAACAAACACTAAAGAACCACTGCAAGTTTGGATGCAAAGGCCAAAACTAAACAACAAAAAGATTCTTTCCGTCTTTCTCGTAGAGAGAATTAGTCAGCATGAATGTTAGTTTTCAGGGATGTAGCACTAGCAGTCAATAAACTGACTTATGTGTGTGCATGGGATTCAAGAACTAACTCCTACCCACTCCTGACCCCAATTCCCCCTCCCCAGTTCATTACTGTGATGCACCTATACTATGGTGCAACATGCATAGTTAAGGTAATCTTATGCGGAACCCAATATACAGATGGCATACAAGGCCTGCCTCTAGGCTGACTACAGAACCACATACCAGGTCACACATACAAACATACACCTCGCATACATGACCTATGTTGTAGCTGTGGGATGGTCAGCTGTTAATAAGCTTAGTATAAGGTAGTAGTTGTCAGCATACGCTTAAGCCTGCCACAGTATTACATCTGGGCCGAGGCTTTGTTCACTAGACAGATCTAGCATGTGTTAAATTACTAGTTTTCATTACTATGTACATCTGTTTGTTCAGTGGCTCAGCAGTGCGCACCTCGTGGTGGGCGTGGTCTGCCAGGAAATGTTGAGACATGGTCTGATGGTCGCTCATGAAACATGCCCCGTGGATAGGTCAACGCCGGCACTCTGCTGTCCGGACATCATGCTCCGTGCGGTGGGAATATCGTCACAGATAGACAGGAAGTGAGGCACTGCCAGGAAACATCACAGTTGGGTGAGATATGACAGACTGGGCCGACATCGACAGGCTATAAGTTGGTGGAAGCATGCTCGGATTCGGACGTGTCTGTCCCATGGTCCCGTTCGTCTATAAAACTCTGTCTATTGGAGCCAGTGTCACTACTTGGATTGCTACTGTTGTTAGATGCGATGGAGTGTCGCCAACCAGGCTGGTCTGGACTATCCTGGAACACAAACACATACAAATCTGTAACACCATGGCAAAACCATCACAATGCTCTTTGGTATCTAAATTTCAAACTTATAACAACAAAAGCAGTACTTGAATTCTCAAACTTTCATACTAAATCTTTCTAAGCAGACCTGTATTTCAGAACTTATATGGATAATTGATAAATGAAAAGTGAAGATCTTAGTGAGAGTACATATGATGTATTAAGAGCGATTTTTACTCTGTTTCTGAATGGTAAATGACAAAGTAAACCAAACAAAAAGGATGGGTGCTGTGAGAGTGTAGCAAACCCTGGGATTGAAACAAAAGTCATCAAATATATCATGTGAGTGAAAGACAGAATGATGTGTGACATCTATCGTAGTACGTTTTGGTGATCATGCAGTTGTCTTTCTAATGCAGAAACAGCCTATGCATGGGTTGAAGGAACTTTGACAAAGCGGAGACTGTGCTGCAATCACTTCAATCATGAAACGTTACCAAAAGACTATCCTGTTTTTCACTCTATGTTAAACCAATCTCACACTATTAAAGTAACGTAAAACACATGCAGTGACATGGATAAAATGACATCATCAAACAGGGATTTAAATTAACAAGTGAAATTGTTATGATGAAAGGCAATGAATGAGGTATTGTCTATTTCTTCTGTAATACAGCAGATTGCACTTTTACAGACAGTAATAACAACAGCTAGAATTTTCATTTGACAATCACAACAGCGAAGAAGCTAATCAGTCGCATGGGAACACGCATCATTACTGTTACGAAAACAAGGATAAACTGCAAATCAAAAGATAGTACACATGTCAAATCAGTTACATCAATAGAAACATGAAAAAAACTGATCAGTAAGAAAACGTGTAAACTGGCAGGTTCCATTCCCGCTGATTGCAGGGCAACAAATTGCTCATGCTAAAAAAACAACCAAGAGGTAGGGTGAGATGAAGAATTTCATTACAGATCTGGGTTCACAGGGATGTTTGTGAGTCTGTTCAAATTCAAATAGAGACAGACAATAATACGGCAGCATCTAAACCCCGGAGAAAGAGAAACCAATGTGTAGAATCAAAGTGTGAAATACACTGTACATCCAAGTATAAATAATTTTGTGCCTTATTTCTGTTAATTCATTGAACACTGGCAGAAGCCAAATGACTGCAAATGTGATTTTAATTGCAAACCAGCCTCTCGGCCTCTGATTTCTAAGAAAAAGAAATCTTAGCACACGAGCTATTGTAAGCATATTTTACTGAATGAGAATTACAATCACTATACAGGGGTGGAAATAACCCATTGCCCAACGTCCGAGTCCAGTGTTTTTTTCTGTCGGGCAAGCAAATTTGTATATCACGCTGTACCGGTGTCCAGTTGACTTTCCAATGTTAATAATGTTGTTTATTTAAAAAATCAACAAGAAAACGTCCGGTATAGTGGAAAACTTATCAGGGCAAGTGATTTTACATGTGCCACTGTACCGGAGTACACTAGCAATTTTAAAGTTATTTCCAACCCTGCTATAGCTCAAACACTGGCCCTGGTGTCAGCCTACTTTGATAATCTCAAAATATTTTTCCTTTCAGAACGTACAGTGTATTTGAAGGTGCTAACGGACAGACAGCTGGACGGATGTACAAACATGCGGTAGAGTAAGATAAGAACGCTACCCTGCTAACTCTTGGAGTTGTTGTATGTGGGTAGTGACCAGCAACTTCCGCTAGTATTCACTGATCCTTGAGATTTGCTAACCATCTGTCAAGGAATGCTACAGTTAGTATGCTTCCCTATGTGGATCAGATACTGTCAGCATCTATACAAGTGAACTTTCATAAGCGTACTTGAATATAAGACATAATACTTTTCAGACCTTAGAACCATTTATCCAAATGGCTTGTATCCAACATTTGAAATTATCCTTACTGGGATTTGTAATCTATTCTGCCTCAAGGTAACCTGAATCGTTTGATGGTGAAACACTTCTGATTATCTCTCTGATGATCTCCACAATGTCATGAATGAGATTTTCTGTCAGTTCACCAACCATTTGAGCCCCTATTCAATGAACATGAATGGAATGGACACCTTCGAGATTTCAAAGATGGATTTTAACATTTATCAACAACTCCAGCTATAAATTTAGCACAGAAAAGAGGATCATATGCACTAGGATCCATAAAATGTAAAATTTCCCACACAAAAATGATTTTTCAATGTCTTCATTCAAGGTAAGCAAAACAAATAATTCCCTGATGTTAACTATGACTTCTGTGATATAGAGAGTGAGTGTATATGACAAAAATACTAAACAACTAATCAGTAGCAGATCACCAGGCAATTTAAGTCATGAATCCTAAGACTTCCAGCTGATATGGATTGTATCTGAAGCATCTCTGAGTGAAATCAAACAAAACCAAAAGTTGATCCAAGATGAATGTAGTGAAGAGACCACACTGAGTCTGTGTAACACAGAATGGTGGTAGTTGTGAAATCCCACTGGCTCGACTTCCCTCTCAAATACATACAGAGGAAGGTTTAGCACTATAATGACCTGTTAACACTCTTAGTCCCACAGAACATATGAATATGCTCAAATGTCCACAAAACATATATTTCAACATATCAACAACATATTGAAGCCTGGCTCATCAATCCTAAATAAATTAATCTGGTAATAGTTTCAGAGCATTATTTATCCAGCTAAGACCATAAAGAATTATGAAAAGGGTATTACTTTCACAAAATTGATTTCAATGACCATGATATGAAATGACTTGAAGGCTTTAGACATGGAACAAAAACAAAATTGAGGAAAACACAAGTGCCACAGTGCTGAAAACACCTGAAGCTAGCAATACACTCCTAACACAGTGACAACGCCACAAGTGTTTCCAACACACAGGTCATTACAGTGCTATTGCTAGATAGACTATGCACCACAATCAGGTCCAAGACACAGATGACACTGATGTTTATATATGGAGCACCTACAGGTCAAACTAATATTGTTTTTACAGATAACATACCAAACAATGTCAGATTCACCATTTAATTTTACAAAATCATATTTGCAGTTTAGATTTTGATGATTTCAATTTTACCATATTTAAATGAGACTCCACAGAATTATGCATAAATGAAACAAAAATATGTATACAAAAAATGTAGAAAGATGGTCATTTAAACTAGTAAGCAACAAGTTCCATTTTACTTTAATCAATATGATTTTTTAAAAGATTTTGAATTCAATTTCACCTTGAGCATTATTTAAGCATTGTTATTTGCATCTAACCTACCATCCAAATCCACAGAACAAGAAATCAAGTTGTTCCAGTTGAGGGCTCTCTACACTCAAGTCTGAAGGTAGTTTAATAATGAAACTCTTTAGTTTTTTTTCGTTTCAAAAAGATCGCTAAATTAAATGATACATATTGTGGTTCATAATCTAAACACATACTACAAAGATGTAAGAAGACATGTCTATTTGTATATTACATGAACATACCTCAAATACATCTTTCTCCAGACTGTTTGGGTCCTGGGGGGCCCCGGGCATTGTCCTGACCCCTCCTGGTCGACCACCCTCACTCCGGCTACCAGCACTTCCTGTGAGGAGAGAACAGGACTAAAGTTTCAGATGTTCATCAGAGGGCATCAAGAATATGTCAACCTGATTGATTAAGGTACGGATTGCTCTGATGCTGTTAGTCAGAGAGGTTACTTCAAAAGATCTTCATACCAAGTAGAGAAATGGCAATACCGAGTAGCTCGGCAATTTGTATGACTTGGGTGTATATTTTCACCATGCACACAGCAGGGGTTCAAAATTTGTTTAAAAAGCCACTTAAAGAAAGTAACTTGTCCTGACTAATTTTCCACTTGCCCTGATTTTATGACATAATCATGATGATATAATTATGAAAGAATAAATCAACATGGTATTTAATGTTAATGTTTACTGGACTATTTCTTGAAAAGTGATAAATAGCAAAGAAAGATAACTCTACTTTATTATCATTGCAAAATTTAGTAGCTACATTTTGATATGAAATTAAATCCTAGTCTATTTGCAGTTTGAAATCATAAGTGGAAATTATCTAGTAGCCCACGGACAAGTAAGATACCATTATTATAATGAAAACTGACTTGTCCCGGGCGTCGGGCGATGGGATTTTTGAACCCCTGCACAGTCAGTTTCAAACTCTAGTTGCGAGAGCAAAATGCGAACCAGTCAACTGGTTATCTTAACCAGAGAGAATAGAGTAAAACAAGAAGACATGGTCATCAATATCCCCGCCACAGTGTTCTGTTCCTATTTGCTTCCTCTTTTGTAACTCCACCACAACATTCATGTCCTGAAAACACATACCACATTTGGTTTCCCTGTCTATAATGATTACTGAGGAAATCTGTTCCCATTGGGGATACTGTGCACTAAGTCAAGAAATGCATCACAAGGTCCACAACTCTGAAATGAATTGTAATGGTTTTCAAAACTCCATCACAGGCTTTTGTGTCCTGAAAACACATACCAAATTTGGTTTCCCTTTTTGTAACATTTTTGAGATGGAAATCATGACATACATCCTAGCCCTCCCAGACAGGCGATCAACTACTCACCATTGAAGTGTGAGCTGACCGGCCTGGCACCTCTCATCTGGGCTTCATGTATAGACTTGAGTTGTGGCTGGAACATGCTCTTCACCCTCTGCATCTCTGACTCTCCACTACTGCTGCCAACGTTGCTCTGACTCCCTCCAGACTGAAACACACAACTAGCTAATGAAACACTAACACTCAGATTATCACCTACGGTACAGGTCCAACATTTCATCTGATAACTTGACACACTCAAATATTACTGGGGTAAACTATATTGAGAAAATACAGTTTCTTGGCTAAAATAAGTGACAAAATAATTCAACATAACAGTACAGAGCAAAGACAAGATACATAAATGAACATGTTTTTGACAATAATTTGCGATATTTCGGTGTGGGTTATAACACCATTATAAAACATGATGCAGAGAGTATGACTGAGAGGCATATATACAAGGAAAAGGGAGTGGTAGCACAGGTGATAGGAATGGGGAGTGGGTACAATAGACAGAAGAGGCCTGTTCACAATGCCAAGACATTTTCATGGCACAAGATGCTGGTGTATAAGAAAGGCATAAGCAGCCTCTGTCCTACCTTGGGGAGGTCAATGAGGACCTGCATGCCCTGGTCGGGGCCCATGTGAGCGATGTGGCTGAAGTTGATGGGGGATGAGATAACTCGAGATCGGCGGTCTCCACCTCTGTAAGGACATGAACAATACAATGACACTTTCCATCCACTCAACAGTTGCCACAATGCTTGACTGCACACTTCCACATTATTCATGTTCACTGGAGGATGTATAGTTAATGTTATATCTGTACATTTCTCAATATCAACTCATTCTCACACTTTTAATATGTTAGTATGTTAAAACAATTTTACATTAATTCTCGTTATTCTGACTGGTATGCCCAAACCAAAAAATATGAAAGAATCAAAATGAAGCAACTGGTAAGCTTACTGTTCTCAAGAGTAAAAATACTTAAGAAAATATCAACTACGCTTTAAACTCTAGACACTTCTACATGTTTGAATTTCTACAAAAGAAAATCTAGAAATGGTTCTAAACATAAAAGAAAGAAATTAAATACAAAATCCAGGAATATAATCAAAAGGAATAAATATCACTTCGTCAAACAATGAGTGCTACACAGCACGCATGGATCAAACTGTGTGAAACACGGTAAGCAAAGCCAAATTTGCAAAATATCAGGGGTAAGCCTTATGTGTTACATGATTAAGAGGCTCGCAGATAATAAGACTGCATCTTCATCATAACCAAAATAGCATCAGGACCATCAGGAAGCTAAAGAAACCAAACATAACCAATCAATAAAACACTCCATGATAACCACACGTGTTGTAGATTGTAATCACAGTTGACTCGTAAACACGTATATTCATGCATAATTACCCTTGCAGCATGCACTAAACGTCTCACCCAAACACCCACGTACTTGAAAACAATAGATAATGATATTCATTTCTTCTTTTACTGTTATAGTACCATGCAATAGGATGAATTTTAAATATCACACATATATATTATATAAATACATCCATGCCTCGTGCACAGGTACACATATGTTTACATCAATCGACCCATGCAACTCCAACTGCCGTACACCCTGAAAGTGATTACACTTCAACACAATATGTTGAAGTCAGAAGTGTACAACTAAAACACCCATCATCCCACTTGAAAACATTCTCCAGATGTCACTGATCGAACTTGCAAGAACATCTAGAAAACCACCAAACCCCACAGTATCAGAAATAGCATAATATTTGCAACTACTTCTTTGAGACACCACTTCATAAGTAGTCTATTCTACAAGAATCATAATTAGAATAGCCTTTTTATAAAGCAGTTACCCAGTGTATAAAGCTGACTGAGGGCTAATAGGTTTACCAATGGTAATGGTGTAACGTTGAACAACTTACCTGCAGTTGTCTCATTCCTAACCTTATGTTTGTTTATATCGATCCTGGTTCTACCACTCCTCTAATGTAGCAATACATAATCCTCATTCTCCTAAAGACATATCAGCATTTGCATCCCTATAACTTCCATAGACCAGGTGTTGCTCATTTTTAAAAGGTTTCTTAAATACTTCTGTATTGAATCAGTTAATCTTTCATTCGAAAAAATAAAATGATTTATTATGTAACAAAAACATTTATCAATTCTCATTATTTTCCTCCTTGCTATTACTGTATTTAATATTTTGCATTAACTTTAAAAAAATATCCATTATATAGCAATGGAACTTGTCAGTGAACACAGAAATCTGACAATAAGTTAAGGTACAGAGTGCAGTGTACTGACACCAGTGTCGGACAACAGCAGGAGACAAAGAGGGCAAGGCAGGTGCAGCACTACACAAGCATGCAAATGTAGCATCACTAATGGCGGACAGACAGTACATAGTAGATCTTACTGTGATGGAGGTGGAGGAGGGACCAATACTTGGTCCGGCCCCATGTGGGCCACATGGCTGAACGTTATTGGCCCAGAGATATCACGATTGCGTCTTTCTGACCTGAGCAAGCAACGATCACGCAAATAGGGAAGCCATTAATCGTTGGAATTTGTGATGAAATTCATTTAATTAGATGAAAACAAACCCTTTGATGAGATGATTATTTTGGGATGGAAATTAGAACAAAATGTGGAAGTTAGGACATGAAGATGAAGATTGTTTGTGCTGACAAAAATCTAAACTATGTATGTGAATCCCTGTTTCACCAGACATTAACCACCAAAGTTAGTTCACAGTCACTTTTCAAAATGCAATTAATATGTACATTAATTTGGGGTGCATTATCTATACAAGACTTAAACACCAGATTATAAATGAATCAACACAAGGTACTGAATGATGTTGGCAACATTTAATAAATTAGTTCACATTCGCATGGATAAACAGCCAAAGAATGATTCTGAAGCAAGAAGGATGAATTTTCCATGCCAGAGATTGACAATGAGTTGGTCTACACGACTACATCTAGACTAGGACTCAGTAAAGTGACATTCATTGTTGACAGGATGTAGAAGGTACTGAGAAACATGCACAAATGTCTGCCTACCCTTTACTGCTTCGGTGGTCTTCCTCACGGCTCTTGAAGGAGAAGCGACGCTTGTTCCTGCCACCACTCTTCATCTTGGCTAACTCCGCCACCAAAAGGCGGTCTTCCTCTATTTAAACAGTAAACAGTTTAAAACTTCACTGTAGGTAGTTAGACTAGTCTAAAAGTCTAACAGCTATATCAATGTTAGGACAAGGAAATTACTACATGAGTGAGTGAGTATGGTTTTATGCTGCTTTTAGCAATATTCCAGCAATATCACAGCAGGGAACACCCGAAATGGGCTTCACACATTGTACCCATGTGGGGAATTGAACCCGGGTCTTCAGAATGATGAGTGGACGCTTTAACCACTCGGCAACCCCACTGCTCCGAAATTACTACATGAGATTTTCAGACCAAACAGATTGTAACTGAAACTGGTTTATTTGACTATTGCTGACTGAGATGACTGAGTATACCATGGGTGTAGAACAAGAACCTGTATACTGTGATTGCCATGGAGTTATACTATACACCAAATGGGTGGTTATGACAATATGATATTCGTTGTGGTTCCACCAAGGTGTTATGCCTGACCACCCAATTATCTGGCTGCCTCTTACAACCAGCTAAGGTACCTATTCTGTCCCAATATCACACTTAGAACTGTTGCACTCAGTGAAATGGAATCATAGTGGAATCACTGTTAGTGGTCTGTATCCTGTGGGACAAACATGAACATTATGAAACAGATCATGCCCAAAAATGTGTCAGTGAGACTTATGATCACAGTCAGTGATGAACCTACCTGCATAGATGTCTTTGAGGTAAAATATGTGTTGAGAATCTACACCACTGAAAATGCAGAGTGATCCATCCTTGCACAGGGGCTTGCACTGAAAGTCACAGTAACGGCACATCAGCATGACTTAGTGTTTATATAGCAGTCTCTTTGGATTTGAGCAACAGTACCTCAGCCTTAAGCCTTCCACAATAAGCAAACAAACAATTAACTCATCCCGGCAAAACAAAGGAACATAACCCTTTAGTGGGCATGAGTTGGCTTTAACAGCTGACTTTGTGTGCCTGTGATTAGATGCCTGACTCTGAGGCTGTGGGTTCAAATCCGGGATGGGACTCAACCCAACAAAAGTACTAGAATCTGTACTTTACTAAGAAAGTGTAATCCCAAATGTAACTTATGTTGTAGGCCACATCAGCTCATTCAACACTTTCAGGCTTCCATAACATGTAATTTTACAGTGGATATAGAGATGAAACAGTTATCAAATGTCACTCAATACATAATTCAGAGCATAATATAATTGAGGCTGTGATGGCATAGTTTCTGTCACAGTTATCAAATATTGAAGCATTCAGATCACATAAGTTATCACATCGTGTCGAGGGAAATACAGGGTTTTATCAGTCCCTCGTAAGGTTGCATTCCCCTCGCCTTACTCGGGACTGATAAAACCCCGAATTTCCCTCGACACGATGTGATAACGCATTTATCTAGCCAAATATTTTTACTAAATCAAAAGAAAACAATACGCATCGAATCGACTTGTTTTTATTTATATGAGATGCCATGTTGACAACAGCTGATCGACTGACCTCAATGCAGCGCACGTTACTAAAGGCTTGGCAATGCACGCTTTTCCCGCTTCGCGTGGTCACCGAGGCGTGACGGGATAATATGACTTTTGTACTCCCTGCTCGCAGAACGTGACGGGTGTACATGGTATTTTATCAGAGTCACATGAACCAATCAAAACTCGACATTCTTACATGAGGCTGGATAATGTTCTTTATCAAACTACAATGACGACTGAGACTGGGAAAATAACAACTAAGTTAATGATCAAGAAACCACTTCTTGCTTACCTTTTTTGACATTGATAGTTTGTACCCATTCTGAGGTGATAACATCATAGATAAAGACTGAATTCTCCGTGTAGCAGGCAAGGTATGGCTCCGAGTAACCTGGAACAGAGGTAATGGATGTGAGTGAGAGAGTGAGTGAGAGTGAGTGTATTAGGGTTGGGACAGAGCCAAATTCTGTACCTGGGTACCCCACCCCCTATTACCCTACCCTACCCTACCTTGATACCCGTTATGCTAATTCCTGACATCAAATTTGTAAGAAATGGCAATATATTCTTCAGCTCGGAGGCTAAAATTTCGGGTTTATCAATATCTTAACCATGTATTATCTTCAAAACAGGTGGCTGTAAACTATGTCTAAATCTTCAAAGACAATACGGGGCAGTTGGGGAGCCTTGAGGTTAAAGCGTTCGCTCGTCACACCGAAAACATGGGTACAACGTGTGAAGCCCATTTCTGGTGTCCCCCGCCATGATATTGCTGGAATATTGCTAAAGGCGGTGTAAAACTAAACTAACTCACTCACTCAAAGATAATACAACCTTTTAATGACTGGTGTCTACGAAATAACCCAGCTGTCGACATAACTGAAGACATTGGTTGCAATGTTTCACGAGATATCGCGTTTACACAAGTTTGAAAAGTGGTCAGCGTCGTGGTGACCTTGAAAATAAGGTCAACATCACCCAAATCGACTGGCATCCATGTAATCTCCCAATGTAGGCTGTCACAAAATTTGAAGACATTGGGTACAACAGAGCATGAGATATTGTGTTAACAAGAGTACTGGTCAAAGTGTCATAGTGACCTTGAAAATAAGGTCAAGGTCACCCAAAACGACTGGTGTCTGCATAATCCCCCAATGAGGGCTGCCACCAAATTTGAGGACATTGGGTACAACAGTTCATGAGATGTCGTGTTAACAAGTACGTCCGCTGCTGAATACTTAGTACCCCGTTCCGAGCTGCAGAGGGGGAAAAAAAATATATCCACCATATCCATAAAACCAAATGTATTGCAATCAGGAATAAGGTACACCAACCATTTATCTGAAGTATCCTGTGGACAGTGTTCTACTTACTGACGGCATCAGGCTGGGCAGGCCACAACAGCTCCTGGGCTCGACTCCTAGCACCTGTGCTGTCCACGTTACACTCCCAGAACTGTAGACAAACACAACACATGGGTCATGCATGCTTAAGTTTCAACATATTCTCGTTCTTCTAATTCAGAAATATCAAATGAATACTGATTTGTCAGTTACAAAGTGATATTAAATCAATATTACAACTGTAGTACTGTCCATTTTGGCTTAAAATATATATGGATCTTAGGCAATCATCCTTAAGTGTTTGTTCATCAAAATGAAGCTGATGCGAGATAACCGTCAGACAGGAATGTCAGCTACTTCTACTTACTGTTGAAGACAAGAAGGTATTCCTTTGAGGGGAGCTCAATGGCCATTAATGACTTGACTGGGTTGCGCACCAGAAACTCCAAACTGTGGTCTTCAGTGTTAACTAGTGCTGTAGATGGGGGAAAAAAAAGTCTATGTAGTTCATGTAGCACACATAAAATATACCCCCAAAACAATACGTCCTTCCACTCGTTTCTCCATTTGAGAAAGTTATCCTTCCATTGAAAACATACTTTACTACAACCCCTTTATTCTTAAACAAGTAAGTACAACCACTGTATTGACATACTTTCCAGCGGTTAGAGCGTCCTCACGGAGAGCAGAAGGTCGCGGGTTCGATCCCCGACCGCGTCATACCAAAAGACGTTAAAATATGGTACTCGGTCCCTGTCTGGCGCTCGGCATTAATGGGTACAACAAGGACTGGTCGTCTCGGACTCAGTATAATGTGTCTGAGTGGGGTATTCATGCTTCACTGCGGCATGGTATCTTAGTGGGCTAGCAGTAGCACTATAAAACCAGCTTCACTCTGGCCTAGTATAAGCAGCCGCACATACACCTACACACGCATGCACGTCATCATATGAGCGAAATATTCTCAAGCACGACGTTAAACCCAATTTCACCTCACCTCACCTCATACTTTCCAGCAACACTTAAATGAAAACATATAGTCCTGTATTGCTATACATAGCTAAGGGACCTTTGTTATTGACATATTCAACAGATTGCAACCCCTGTATCATATACATCATACTTCAACCCATGTGTTGTTATATACATCCAACTGCAATGCCAGTATGATATACATCATACTTCAACCCATGTGTTGCAATTTACATCCAACTGCAACCACTGTATGATATACATCATACTTCAACTCATGTGTTGTAATTTACATCCAACTTCAACCCATGTGTTGCAATTTACATCCAACGCCAGTATGATATACATCATACTTCACACCAACCATGTATGTTGCAATTTACATCCAAATGTGTTGCAATTTACATCCCACTGTATGATATACATCATACTTCAACCTCATGTGTTGTAATTATATACATCCAACTGTAACTGTATGATATACATCATACTTCAACCTGTAGTATGATATACATCAATCCAACTGTAACGCCAGTATGATACTCCAACTCCAACATCCAACTGCAAATTTACATCCAACTTCAACACCAGTATCATATACATCATACTTCAACCCATGTGTTGTAATTTACATCCAACTGCAACCACTGTATGATATACATCATACTTCAACCTATGTTGTAATTTACATCCAACTTCATCCAACGCCAGTATGATATACATCATACTTCAACCCATGTGTTATATACATCCAACTGTAAACGCCAGTATGATATACATCCAACTTACATCCAACTGCAACCAGTATGATATACATCATACTTCAACCTATGTGTTGCAATTTACATCCAATTTACATCCAACTTCAACGCCAGTATGATATACATCATCATCATGTGTTGTAATTTACTTCAACCAGTATGTTGTAATTTACATCCAACTTCAAAGCCAGTATGATATACATCATACTACTCTGACCTATATGTGTGTTGTTGTATGATATACACATCCAACCTATGTGTTGTAATTTACAACCAACGCCAGTATGATATACATCATACTACGACCTATATGTGTGTTGTTATATACATCCAACTGCAACCTCTGTATGATATACATCATACTTCAACCTATGTGTTGTAATTTACATCCAACTTCAACGCCAGTATGATATACATCATACTTCAACCCATGTTGTAATTTACATCCAACTTCAAAGCCAGTATGATATACATCATACTACGACCTATATGTGTGTTTATATACATCCAACTGCAACCTCTGTATGATATACATCATACTTCAATTCATGTGTTGTAATTTACATCCAACTGCAACCCCTGGTATGATATGCATCACACTACCTACCGTGTACTGTAATTCACATCTGCAACCCTATATGATATGCAGCAAATTACATAATACTACACACATGTTGTGATGCACATCTCACTGCAACCTCTGTATGACTAGCATCACACTACAACCCATGTGCTATAACACAGATGTTACAGTTGACCTTGTACGACAACAGTACAAAAGTACCATAACCCCCATCTTGGATAATAATTCATCTCTCTGTCTGTCTTTCAACCTATCTATCTAAACGAATGAAGACATGAATGTTAATTGACACTAGAACTTGTAGAGGAATGTTACATTCAACTAGTAAGTAATCAATGGAAGAATTGCAACAGCACAGCTACTTACTCATGGGTGCTCCATCTCCTTGAACAGTGTATATTGCAAATGTTGATGGGTAGCCCACACACAGTCTCTCACTCATCATATCTACAAACTCCACATGGCCTGGCACTTGAATGTCTTTTAGCTTCCTGTATCTCACCCGTGTTTTGTTCACTTCATACACCTGAATAGTTCGCTTAATAGCTACACACAAGCAGGTCACTGCACCCTGCCGAATAAGTCCTGTACAAAATGTTTGGCAGCCCTTTGTTTCGACAATTTTAACAGAATCACAGTCTTTGCCCTCCAGAGCTGACACATGGAGGATCTTTATATTCTTCTGTCGGCCTGAAACATCAAAGTACATGAAATTAATACAAATCATCTCATATTAGGCAAAACAACACACTAAGCAAATACACTTCACAAGGTTAATATTGGTTTTCTAAACCTTTGCTAGAGGGTCCCCTTTCAAAATGATGTTTGTTTGTTTCCAGCTATATGGTGGCAGTCTGTAAATAATCGAGCCTTGACCAAACAATCCAGGGGTAGGTTTACTTATACCGGTACCACTAAACATATTTTCTGCGCATGATTGGAAGGGAGCTTAGGGTTAGGATTAGGATTAGGGTTAGGGATGGGATATGGGTCAGGGTCAGGGCCAGCAGGGTCAAGGTTAGGGCTAGGGTTAGGGTTGGACTCCTATATACAACAACCAGAAGTAGCTAAAACAATGGTACCGGTGTAAGTAAAGTGGTCCTAATCCAGTGATTAACATCATAATCATCAACCTATGCAATTGGGATATGATGGCATGTGTTAACCAAGTCAGCAAGCCTGACCACCTGATACCATTAATGAACCTGATCTGAACACTTCCCATGGTACAGTTTTGATTGATTAGTAAGCAAATCTAAAACGGAAGAATGGCATCTTAAATTGATTCTTAATGCAAGACAGTTTACAAGCATGTAGCAAGCCAATTAGTTTGTGTAAGCCCGATAGGTTGCAAAGCTATTTATTTAGATAGTATTGAGGACTTGCCCAACCTTTTGGCAACAATCATGTGTAAGCCCGGGCTTCTTTTTATATAATGGTAGCTATGCCCCTGGTTTAGGTGAGATGACTGAATTGCACCAACAATGTGAAAGCTTGTGTTTACCACTGCTTTGAAATTATATGAGAGCATCTCAGACAAATCAAGGATCATAATCTGGTATTTGAATAAAGGTAGTAAAACTTGGATGCATACTTACCACCAATATAGATGACAGAATGTTCTTGAGGTACAATCTCCAATTGGAAAATTTTCTTGTCACCCCGATCACCCACTCGTGTCAAATCTGACGTACAAAATATGGAATTAGGGAAACATACACTCCATCCAGCAGATTCTGTCTATTGTTATGAAAGATAACAAAGATGCAGGAGCAGCCTTACCTCCAACACTGACAATTAAATTTTAACCTAGCTGTACATTAAAACCAAAGCAATGCTGCCACTTTCTTCATTCTGATAGTCATATGGCATTTTTACAACATAAATTTGTGCAGAAGTGGAATTGTGGGAAGAGTTGTTATAACATGATCCAGACCGAAAGAAGCATGAGTTTGTACGCTAGTGGATTGGGGATCGTGTTGATTAAACACGATACCAGGGTGACTGAACTGGAATTGATAATAAAGAATGCATGACTAAGTGCTGTTGTCTTTGCATAAACTAAAATATGAAATTACCATAATATACACGATCAGCCCTCTCAAAAGGTGCAAACAGATACTCTAGTAAACATTTACGCAGGCACCAACACTTGTTTGTGTTTTTATTGCTATTGAAATTATAGTTGCAATATCTGAAAGCAGTATACACTACCATTTCTAAAATCAGCTTCATTTGTACTTACGGTCTCTCTTCAGATCTAAAATATACAATCCCTCTTCTGTTCCAAGGACTATCCGGGAGGAATCTGGTGGAAGATAAGTATGGAGATCAGAAAATGGAAACATGTTTGGTTACAAGCCGAAAATGATCAGAAAATGGAAACCAGAGATGAGAAAATGGAAACATGTTTGGTTACAAGCAGATGTTAAGGCAGTAACTTACATACATTTAATCAACATAGAAATTACACAAAGACTGTGCAGAGAGGAAGAGACTGTTGGAAGATTTTATGTGGGCTTCCAGTGGAGCAGATTTTGCTCTCTTAAACATAAGCTGTGCTTATAGTTGGCCTTAATCTGAAGGTCAGTGTGGGGCACAAATCTCAATGTAAAAGCAGGCCCCTAACTAAATGTTCATGACAGCACTCATCTCAGATGTCAATTTCAACACCCATCTTAAATACAATGTGGAAACCCATGTATCTCTATCCTGATGACAATGTTAGTGATAATACTGCAGCGAGGATTTTGTGAGCCTTGTACACCTAGTATACCAGCACCATCCACCCCATTACAGTTCAAAAAAAGACTTTCGATCAACTCACCCAAGATGGTTGAAGACATAGTGTTTTTTACAAGGGACAAGGAATTATCACATACTTCTTGTGCTTGATAAACCTGAAAGAAATGCATAAAAACATCAGTGTTGTGCATACTTCACACTGCTCTGTTAAATCAAGACCAGTAGCAACTGATGATAGTTGCTGACATTTACTATTTTGGTGAACACCAATAAGCAGAAGTATAGTGCAAACACATCAATGATCACAACTGGGGAAATCTGGAATTCAAACAAACGATAAGCTGATCCTGGCATGGTCAAGGGAGGGAAGTTATCGACAGTGACCACCTGTCAGCAATTTTGTCCCATGTGTGATGCATGAATCAATTTTGCATGTCAAACATTTTTAGTTTTAACATTACTTTTACAAACTAGCTATATATATTGTTGGTTTGGAATACAAACAGCTAATTATAAAGGATGTTCTTATTCAATGCAGTAGTTCAACATCATGAATCCTGTTTAAGTTGAGAGTAGGATCTTATGAAGGCAGTTTCTCACCGCTGTTCTTGGCAGTTTATCGTTGTTTTTGAGAATGCCATGTAGTTGTGTAATGACAGTGAGCCACCTCTCCTTTTCACGTTCATCCTCTGCCAATAGTAACACTATGTGCTCTGAAAACGGAGAGTTCAACTCTGTTGTTGTTACCTGAAAAAAACCAAAGCTTCATGTGAAAAATTGTGGTAGTACAAGATGCCATTCGCTGATACATTCCAGTCAAAGGGTTATGACCCCTCTCCTTTCAAGAAGTTTTGTGGGTATTCCATAGTAATTAACAAAAGGAGACGTTTTTCCATATCCACAAATTTTCCAGTCTGATTTTCAAAATAGAGCACACTTAGTGTGATGTAATTCATAGTTTGCAGACAATTATCGATTCAACACTGCTACATATCTGCTATCCTTCAGTCTTGGTTCATTATCCTTATATTTTAATATTTACACTCATTTCAGTTTTCTTTTAAATATTCCATGTTTTATCCAAGCTCCACAACTTTTCTAGGTAGATAAAATTCATGATCCCTAAATTGAAGTTGGGAAAGTAAATGAAACATTATGTTAAAACCTTACCCTAAATATTTGTGGTATATCCTTTTTGTTGGCATGAATGACATCACTGGGACTCACAGAAGATGCGGAGAACCTCTCATCTCTGAAAAGAAGTATGTAACATCAGCATTAAAGAAACAACACTGTGACTATAAGCAGCAAAAACTTGTTTCTGTTATGGTAAGCAGCAAGAAAATAGTGGGGAACAAAGAAAATCATTATCATCAGTATCAGGCAAATTAAACCAATGTCATGGTCATCAATATCCCCCGCCACAGAGTTCTGTTCCTATTTGGTTCCTGCTTTTTAACTCCACCACGACATTCATGTCCTGAAAACACATACCACATTTGGTTTCCTTATCTATAACGGTTACTAAGAAAATCTGTTCCCATTGGGGATAACATGCAGTGTCATGCACTAATCCAAGAAACACATGACAAGGGCCATAACCCAGTAACAAATTGTAACACGGTTTCCGTTTTTGAAACTCCATCAAGGCATTCATGTCCTGAAAACAAATACCAAATTTGGTTTACCTATCTGTAATGGTTTTTGAGAAAATCTGTCCCCATCATCTCGAACTGACGGATGGACGGAAGGATGAATCTCAAACCTCCATCCCCAGTGTGGCAGGGGATAATAAAGGGATTCAACAATGATTTCAGGGGAACAACAACATCATCACTTTTCCCTAACAAATCTTGAACAGCAAAGGGCAGCATCACTGACACGTGCAAGTAAGTAATTAAATGTCATTTTATACCAGAGCCAGCAATATTCCAGATACATTATGGTGAAATGTAAATAATTGTCTTGAGTCAGTCAAGAATATAAGTGAAGAATAATGAATGATCAGTTATGCTGTATTTGTTGCTGAATGTCAACAATATTCCATGTACGTAATGGTAGCAGGAAAATAATCATGTCTGGCCCAGTTCATCCAGTGATTGATAAAATGACCAATGATCAACAACACAGGGGTACGATGACAATTCACATGGTCTCCCCACACAATCTCAGGACCAACGTAGGTTGCTGGAGAATGCCTGCAGGGTGTGATGAGTTTTGCCTACCTCATGTCTAGCACTTCCTGAACCACCTCATTTGGGATGTTCTTGTCAGACAGCATGTCATAGAAGAACAACTTGAAATCACAGACCACCATGTACTGGCGTTGCCACCCTTTCTTAATCCCACCAAGACGGGGTACCTGAAACAAACAATCACATTTGTTACAGATGATGCATTCAAACATAGCACCAAATAGGTTCAACCAGAAATAACCCATTTGCAAATGCTTTGCACACCTATATTTCACATCTTCGTCTAATCCTAAATGTAAAATTACAAGCTTTGTTTGACTTTGTATATTTGGGTGAGCTCATAGTAACGCTAACAATGTGGAAACATGAGCACCACATGTCACCTGAGCATGCTTTCACTTTGTTGCATGTCTTGTCGCCATATGGCTGAAACAATGCCGATATGACGTTACATTTTAACTCACTGACTTTGCTGCATGTATCATGTAATGAGGTGAGGTGAAATTGGGTTTAACGTCATGCTTGAGAATATTTCACTCATATGACGACGTGCATGCGTGTGTGTGTGTATGTCCGGCTGCTTGTACTAGCCCAGACTTGAAGCTGGTTTTATAGTGCTAGCCCACTGAGATACCATGCTGCAGTGAAGCATGAATACCCCACTCAGACACATTATACTGACTCTGAGACGACCAGTCCTTGTTGTACCCATTAATGCCGAGCGCCAGGCAGGGACCAACAAGTTCCATATTTTAACATCTTTTGGTATGACGCTATTGGGGATCGAACCCGCGACCTTCCACTCTCCGGGCGGACGCTCTAACCACTACACCACGGAGGTGTCTATCATGTAATGAGAATAAAATGAAAAGACTGAACTTACTCTTACGAAACCTTCAAAAGCTGTGCCTAGACCTCGTTCAACGTTCACTCCTGCTGGGCGTTTCGCTGCAAGGGTAATGTTGAAATTGATTCTCTCAACCAATACCGAACTTTCAACCATTTTACAGTTGAAGGAAGAAAAATATTTGAAATCACTTTATGTGCATACTGCAGCATATTATTTGCAGAATTACATTTTTCTGAAAAACAAAGATATCACAGAAGATTTAGGAATTCTTTGCCTCAAAACTTACTCATGAGGTCCGAGGGAACAGGACACACATCTGGCGCTTTCTTCATACAGTGGACATGGCATGAATAGCCACACACTGGAACACAAAAACACGGGCATACAGAAACAAATACAATGATTTTGATTCACCAACCACATTAATATCAGATCGTTTAATTTAAATTACATATAGCTCTGTGTTAAGATCTGAGGACAGCCCTGTAAAAAGACACATAAGATGAATGCTGAGCTCCATTTGACTGCATAATCAACATGTAGGATGCACAGGTTCTTGAGCTGCAACCTTTCTAAATTGATAAACATTGAACTGGCATTTTATTTTGGCTTGGAAATTTTAATTTGAACAAATGCATACTCAAAGATGGACCCAAATATTCCTTCAGAAGATGCCAAAGCGCTTACAGATGCCAAACTTCAGGAAAGGTTGCTAAGGTTTGTTTTCAAAAGATAAAGAATCAGATATGCTGGTATGGATGCTTGTCTCACTTGCACCTACAATTCAGAAGCCTAGACACTGATTTGCTGAACAAGCACCTGTCACTAATTCCTCACGTCCTCAGATCTTCAGGCAGTTAGGAAGAGATTGCTGTTTCCCTCAGAAGATATAACAAGTCTCCTCCAGTATTGTTTTTGTTCTTGGAATAGATTGAGATTTATTAGTGCTGTCTTTCTATGAGATTACTATAAATGTGTGTGGTTTTGTCTGAAAGCAAAACTTACCCTCGCATGTAATGCCCTGGCGCTGCAGGCCAACCAACAAGGAGGTGCAATGATTGCACTTGTAGGGGGTACTGAAAGACTTGACGATAAACTTATGAGCTTTAGGGTGAGGCAGGGGCTTGCCCTGGGCGGGGCTGGTGTTGTTGGAGTAGGGCTTCTGAAACACTGGCTCGTACGGTTGCGAGAACGGCACAGCATCACGTGTGAGGGATGACTCCGGGGTGTCTCCTGCCTGCAGGTCTGACCGGGAATCTGTCCGCGAGTCTGTCCGTGATGCCGTGTCCTCACTGTCATCACCTTGTTCACTGTCTATTGAAATCTGCTGCAATCAACAAGAGGTCAGGTTAATTATCTGTGCTCAAAATGGCTTCCTGTTTCCAAACAACAATCCAAACATAATGCAGTGTGTACTCTTTATTGATGTCTAAAATCTGTTATTTGTACCAGAAATATTAGAAACCACTAGAAACTAATGAAAAGTGTAACAGATAATTTGAAATTACCACTATCTCCTTCAACTTGCTAAAATGAACCATGTTATAGATTGTCAACAACTAAATAATTAAAAGTATTCTTTCAGTATATCCCTGAAGTTGTGTACTTACATCCATGTTGAATGTGAATCGGTCGTTGAAATACTTAAATAATCCCGGTTCTCTACTATCATCCCCTGAAAAGAAATGCAACACAAAAGCTATTACTTCAGAAATGACAATTAAGCATACCTTTAAGTGTTTGAATGTTAGAAGACATTGTAAACCAAAAGTCACTGTGTTCTTTAATCTGATTGGTTGAAAAACGTGATCAAATGGTATTCGATTCCCAAAAATTCGCTGCGTATTAATACATACAAACATCGCTCACACCATTGTATTGTTACGTCGTCAGCTGTGATGACGTCATTAAAATCATATTGTGACGTAAAGTCCGAATGACGTCACAAATGAGCAGTTCCAAATGCCACCATGGGAGACAGCCGAAACGGCCGGCTGATGACATTTCACTGCTGTACCCGTACTCGATGTCAATGAGTGCAGACAGAAAAACGTGTGTGGACCTTTTGGTTTACTTTTGTGTTTACAATCTCGATAAACATCATGTGTTGGCCTATTTCCGGGTGTTATTGAGTATTTGAAGCACGGAAATATTTCATTTGAAACCTCCCGCTGACGCCGTCGGTTCCAAATGAATTCCCGTGCTTCAAATACTCAATAACACCCGGAAATTGGCCAACATATGATGTTTATCTCCTAAGTGTAACATTGATGTGTTTCAGTACAGAGAATCACAAAGGATAAGTATACATAAGGATTTACACCTCCTGTTAATAATACTGGGTTGTTCTGGGTTAAGACTGCATCCAAAAAACTGTCAGCACTAACACACACTACACTATCATGTGGCCTGACAACAACTGTGAACAAGCCAACAGCCTGTCAGGTTATCTGAGATGGTCTACTGTAGATCTCCAATCCCATAAGCACAAGGCTGAGCAATATTCCAGCCATATGACAGTGGCCAGAGCTATATGGCAGCGGTTTGTAAATAATCGAGCCTGGACCAGACATTCCAGTGATCAATATCATGAGCATTGGTCTTCTCAATTGAGATATGATGACGTAAATAATAGACTACAGAGGAGTAACTAATGACTGATGTTATGAACAATGTCCAATTGTCAGGGTAGGATGGAGCACATTCAGCCAAGCCTGACTACCTCATCCACTGACTACCTCATTACTGGGATCCTATTCCAACCCGTAATTCCTACTCCAGCCATCTGTGTCCCCACCAATGTAATGGGCACCTAGATAGCTTCTGTAAGCTGTACTTACATTCTTTAGGTTGGCTCTCCTGCTGTCTCTGTACTTGCTCCCTGAGCTCCTCGTTCTCCCTCTTCAGCTCAGCAATCACGCTGTCCTTTTCATGGATCTTGCTGGCAACGGACAAATGTGCAACATTAGCTTTCCTTTTGTTTCACTGACTAACTAAAACACCAGCTATTTACTATTCAGTAATATTGGGCGATAATAGTTGAAAATGATGAGGTGATATGTCCTTGCTGACATTCTAAAATGCTGAGAGTAATAGAAGATAAGATATTAAGTTGATTTTGTTTTTCTTTTTAACTAAAACCTTGTAGTGGTAGTTCATTTACTACAAGTTCTAGATAATGAACAGCTGACAGACATTTTGAAATTACTATAATTTGTTGCGTCTTTGTTTGACAATCAAGAGTAGAGAATCAGTGACACACTGTCACATAAAGACAAATCATACTGTAGTATAGCAATGGTAATACCCATGTGTGTGCTGGCAGACCAAGTAAAATACAATTAATTTTGAGACATAGCGATGCTGCACTGTAACAAACACAGAATTCCACCCCTATACTCCTTTTCAGCTAACTTCAGGAGTAAACACTCCTAAGGTAAAAAGAAAATGATCTGGAGCGCTGGAGAAAGAACAAAGCTTACTTCTCATTGGACACATTCTCTTCCTTGATGCGAGTGAGCTGTTCACTGATCATGGTCTTGGCTTGGATCTCACTCTGAAGACTAGACTGGAGGTTGAGAAGCTCCATCTTGTCCAGACGTTGAGACCTTCGGTTCCTCCATCGCTGGCCTCGGGACTGAAAAAAAAAAAAAAAAATGTTGTTAATGCAATGTTCAAAATAAAGGTCTTGGAATCCCACAACATCAGTACAATCGAGGCACCATTCAATCTCTAACTTTAAACAATGACAAGGACCCTTGGAATTTCATGCTGAATGAAATACAATGGACTGAGTTTTGTTTGTTTGTTTGTTTGTTCTTTGCCTAATGCAGCACTCAGGATATCCCACCACAGTGGACATGAGAAAATAACTCACCGGGTCATCACCGGACACTCCCATCACCTTCAGGTTCTCCAGTTCTTCTGTCATCTTAGTGGCAAGTGCTTGAAGGTAGCCTCGAGCATCCTTCTCATCACTCACCCTGCACGAAACAAAGCCACAATTCACATACGTTTCTACTTAACAACCAATATCTACATAAAAAATAATAAATTCCAACACACTTACTGACATATTTCCAGTTATTTCGTTTTACACAAGAAATTTCTCATGTAAAAATCTAGTGATTTCTCAAAGATATTTTGAAAGGATTATTAATTTGTAACTATTAAAACAAATCGAGCAGCAGCACCTTGAAAAGATATCATTCAATGAATCAGTGCTGAGTTCAGAGAGTGAGCTACTGTCTTGCAGACTGCTCTCGCCTCTGCATCACCACAAGCAATGTTGTTTTAGTATGCTGCAGTCAGCAATATTTGAGGCAGGTCCACATGGTATTGTGAGGTGCTTACCACTTGATGATCTCTGAGATCTGTGCCTCCCACTGAGCTACGGACTCCCGTTTGTCATAGATATCCCGAATCTCCTCCTCGAGCTGAGAGCGTTCCCGTATGTGGTTGTCGATGCGATTTTGATACTGAAAGTAAGAGTATGTGTTGATCATTTGTGTGTGGAAAGGCACAAAGAATCCCAACCTCCATGAACGTCTCCCTTCACCTCAGTAAACACTCTCTTGTAATCAATCAAAATGGGGATGAAGTCACAAATGGGGCTACAATTGAGCCATTAACTTCCAGCCAAGTACAGCAAGGGTGGTAATGCTACTTTTACAGTCAGTTAACTCTCTTGCCATGGGAAGATGAGGAATTTCATGCCTTCACATTAATAAAGAGCAAGGAGAATGTCAATATAATGGGACATCTCAACCAACAAGCCTTACCGAGTGCACCTCATCCTTGAGTCTATCCACCTCATTGCTGAAGGCCTTACTCCTCTGTTCATGCATCTCAGCCCGCTGCTTGGACTTCTGGAGCTGCTCCTTCAAGTCATCCACAAGCTGCTGAGAAACCTTCGACTTCAGGTTTGTCATCTCATGTTGGAGCTCACTTCGCTTAGCTTCTGATTCCTTCAAATGGTACTTAATGTCACTCAGTTCCGTAGAATATTTAGAGGAAACTCTTGCTAGTTCTTCTTCCCGTTCTACATCCTTTCTTTCTACTTCAGCTTTCAACCTGAAACAAGACGATTCCATCATCATAACAGACATGATAGACACGATGCTGGCCTGGGTGTGTTTGCTAGATGTTGGCTGACTTAATGGTACAAATATCTCAGTGTGAATTACTTGGACCACAGACACTAGAAAAATCCTTACTTCATAAAAATGTCAGAACCTAAAAAACCTAAGATTTGAGAGAAGAGACTGAAGAAGGATTTGTCACAAGTAGGTATAGTTGACATCCTCGTCGGACCCTTCAGTGTTATCTGTCTGTTAAGAGTCTGAAAGGAAAACTCTTACCTAGTGATCTCCTGTGTTAGTTCTAGATTTGTGGAACTGCTTGAGCGACCCATCTGTCTGCGCTTGATGTTTTCCAGCTCTTGCTCCAAATCTGAAGCATACTGCTCTGCTCTTTCTCGTAACCGTTTTTCCTTGCCAGCTTCAGATTTGGCCTCATCGATTTGGTTTTGGGCCTAAATAAACCAAAGTGTAAGGGTTTTCTGAAACTGTTCACAGTACACACAAAGCCACTGATAACCTAACAAGCTCAAGATCACTGCTTTGTTTTGATTTTGAATACTTCAAGGAAGCTGAAGCTGTCATATCGCTAAATGTAGCAATAAAAAAACAAAGAAAAATGCCTCCATACCTCACTGATGAGTTTCTCCAGCCTCCTTTTCTCCAGTCGGATACCATCCAACTTCGACTTGTAATCTTCTGTCTCCTCCTCCTTGTTCCGTGATTCCCGTGTCAACTCCTTCACCTTTGACTGAGCCTTCAACAATCTACAACAACATTCACATGTAAGATTTTTTTCACAAATAAAACCATTCTTGCTTACTCAACGTTCAGCAATAAGTAAAAACTGCTTCAGGTTCATGTCATATAAAAGCAACAGGCAAGTCAGGTTAGTTCTGTCCATCTGTGCAGCAATCTGTGAAGAATCTATGCCATTATGGTTTCAATTTAATATTGTTTACTTCATCGACAAATACCTGGCACATACTCATTAAGACAGTTCATGTCTCTGTGTCAGTATTTTTGGTTGTCCCCTTCATAACATATGGAGGCACAGTCGTGAACTGTACGACAGGCACCACAGACATGAGGAAATCATGAAATTCACAAACAGTTATCACTTGCCCTGGGTCAAGTTAACCTCCCCTCAAATGACAACCCTTGGCAACCCCTGTTATTTGTGTTAATTTTGTCATATACAAATTACAGATACCATTTTCAAACCCATGCAAATTTTTCACAACAAACATCAGGCCAACATTATTAGCTTCCCGCAATATAAACTTAATTTTAGGTCTGTAATCATCCTTAACAAGATATCGTTTCTGTCAACACAGGTTCTCCAAAGTAATATTCATCAACATTTCCTGCATCGACTTCATGACTATGACACAATTCAGATCTCTCAAAGCAGCAGAAAACAACTTTAGTTTAAATATTCACCCTATTAAACGCTTGGATATCTGTTTCAATTGTGAACTGGTTTGAAATCATTGAAAATCACTCACGAATCATTGGTACTTGTATACTGTTCCATGGCTAGTTTCTGTTTCGACAAGGCATCCTTGAGTTCTCTCCCTTGGGTCTTGTACTTGTCTCGCCAATCTTGCAATTCCTTACATAACAAGCATAAAATAATCAATTGTATGTAGCAATCAAATGTCTAATCTCTTCCACTTTCATTGGAAAATACTGACTTCAATATCTATGTAATATACACTGTATGAACTACTATTACTAGGCACCATCAGTTTGCAGTAATTGTTCATGTACAAACCTTTTCGAATGCAGCTTTTTCTTCATCCAGTAATTTTAATTTCCGTTCAACCTCTTGCTTTGAATCAAACATTTTCTTCAGATCTTGTTCCAAAAGGCTGACCTCCCCTTGTGATTCTGAAAAAGTATTTCCATATTAATCCAGACGTTTCTACCAACATTTCATTTGCACACACACAATCATAATCCTTTTAGAACTGGGTAATCATAAGGTATGATTTGTTTCTTTGCTGTCCAATGACATAATGAGCAATACTGCAGCTCTATGACAACAGCCAGTTAAAAATCCAGTATTTGAAACTGCAAGCAATGATCCACACCTTCAGAGTGTATTGACTCAGTGTACCTTCAACCAAGTCAGACCTGTGAAGGTCCGGGTTAGAATATTGATCTTCAGTAACCCATGCTTGTCGTCAGAGGCGACTAACAGGATCGGGTGGTTTGGCTCGCTGACTTGGTTGACACATATCATCGGTTCCCAATTGCACAGATCGATGCTCATGCTGTTGATCACTGGATTGCCTGGTCCAGACTCGATTATTTACAGACCGCCGCCATATAGCTGGAATATTGCTGAGTGCGACATAAAACAAAACTCACTCACTCACTCAAACAAGTCAAGGAGCCTAACCACCCAATCCATTTGTCCACTTCTTACGACCAGGAGAGTTTGCTGGGAATCAATCTTTGCCTGCTTTCCAACAGGTTTAGAACCTATGATCAAAACACATACTGAATGAAGATGTCATACCTGCTACAACCCTGTGTAAAACTGCCACCTCTTCCTTCAGTTGCCGCACTTCATCGTCCGACCCTGAAGCTGCTGCTGCTGCCACACCATTGATGTCTTGCGTTGTCCGCAACTCATTTATTGTTGCAGTTGTTTCTGTGTGAAGAAAACAGTTTAAGTCTGTGATGGAACGACATATTTGTGCTCTGATGTACAAAATTCCGTAAATTTCTTTACAAAACTCTACAACTCATAATCAGTAACAGTGAATGCAAAATTAACAAATATCAGAATTCAGATTTTGCAACACGATTCCTCAGTCCATAAGCTACTGTAACATTTTGTTTTGATTATATAAGTGGAAGTTGAAGGAAAGGGGTCTTAAGACTTTTCACATTTTACTCCAGCCTTACCATGGCTGGTGAAAAATCGGTCTCCATTTGCCTTATCGATGTCAAAGTGGGGCATCAACCTAAGTAAATGGCATAGGCAACCCAAACACCACTCCACTGTCATAGCTGAGATATTGATAAGTTTTTGAAAGGCATTTAGAAGTTGGATGAACATGAATACATGACACATTTATGGATATCAACTTCTTTTTTATTCTTTACACGTTTCAGAGCTAATTCTTGCTCCTTCATCAGGTGAATGAAAGGTCATGTAAAGAATAGATTATCATTATTATTATTATTATTATTATTATAGGACACATATCCAGGCAACAAGTGCATGCTCAAGGCGCTGGTATATTTTCCCTCGATCATTGGATGTCAATCTCAACAGCACAACATATTATCAATCTCAACTCCCTGGGGAGTATACAACTCTTGCAGCCACAAGGCGCACCGAGTTATTGTGGCTTTCTCATCCTAATGAGGTACCCATTCACAGCTTGGTGGACTGGGACACATAGTCACAGTACTTTGTCCAAGTTCACTGCACGTATTCATGTGGCCACCATCTGGTCATATACCAAGTGATTCGTGGGTTCTTTTAAGTGCACAGGGTTGTGTACTGTACAATAAGAAGTTGATATCCATAAAATGTGTCATGTATTCGAGAAATTGCTATACCTTGCTTTTTGAGGTGTGCGAATGACTTACCATGAATTTTTATCATTAAGTCTTTGTTTTCTCTTTCTAGGTTCCTGATCTTTCTCTCATATGTTTCCACTAAAGCTCCATCCACAGTGTCACCATTCGCTCCCTCAGGATCAAACAGACAGGCCACATCAGACAGTTTACTGCAGAGAATGACACAACATTAATACACAATCCTTGCAGTTGTTCAATTCTTTTAATAACCATCACACTTTCAAATCTAAACTGGTATTTCATACTGAATGGGACATCATCATATGTTGGCTAAAATGTATGTCAACAAACTTTTAAGACATACAATTCCTTTACTGAGTGTTATGAACAGATACATTAGTGTAAAAGCAGCATGTAGAAGACAGGTACTTACGACTTGCGTGTAAATGAGAAACCAATAAAAGGCAGGTGGTGTCCTTTAAATGCTGTGTAAGTTGCTGGTGGGACTGTGTCCTGCAAACAAAGGCATACAGGTACTGGCATGATCTTCTCTCAGCCTACACGTAACTGGGGTTGGCTATTTATGTTCCTCATGAGAGATCATTAATAGTTAACTCTTTCCATTCAAAGGACAAGATATCACGTCTGAAGGGTCACAGCCCTTCAATACGAGTCTATTTTTAGCAACATGACACTTACATACAAGGGACGTGATATCACATCTCCATGGTTTCAACCGTTGACATGGACCATTCATGGCTAATATAACATCAAAATCCATATGAACTGATTATTTTTCAAAACATCTTTATTCTCTTTCATTCTTGACTGTATGGTTTCACCTATTTTGTGTTATGGGTCTGAGATTTGGGGTACTAACTATTGTAGCATCATTGAGTCTGTTCAGGTAAAATTTTGTAAATATTTCTTGAAAGTTGGTAAATCTACCTGTAATAACATGGCTCTTGGTGATTGTGGCAGACTTCCTCTACAAATTACTTATATGACTAAAGTAATTAAATACTGGTGTCACCTATTGTATATGCCTTTTGATAGACTGCCAAAACATTGTTATATTATGCTCAAGTCCTTAGATGATGTTGGCCGCACTACTTGGGCAACTTGTGTCAAAAATATTTTATTTAAGTATGGTTTTGGCTATGCAGGGATCAGTCAGGATGTTGGCAATGTTGATTATTTCATATCCTTGTTTAAGCAGAGACTTTCGGATAATTTTAAACAATGTTGGTCCACTTCAATTCAAAATTCTAATAAGTGTTTTTATTACTCCCAATTTAAGACATTTTTAAATGTGGAAAGGTATTTAAATTCTGATATTCCTTTACATCTCAGATCTGCACTCTCTAAATTTAGATGTGGTAATTTTAATTTAGCTGTTGAAACTGAAAGATACAATAAAGTTAATTAAAATGAGATTATGTCTATTTTGTAAATTGGATGACAAAAATGTTATTGAAGATGAATTCCATGTACTCCTTAAGTGTGAATGTTTTTCTGATTTAAGGTTAAGATATATTCAGAAATATTTTACTGATTTTGATCCAAATGCCAATTTTATTAACATTATGAAAACACATAATGATTGTATCATAAGAGATGTCAGTATTTTTCTGTATCATGTACTTCAGCGCATTAGAAATGTTCTTCTTACACAGCATGTGCACTAAACTATCTATATCATATGCAAATGACTGTATGATGGGCCTGTGGCCTTTTACTGAATAAACTTGTCTGTCTGTCTGTCTGTCTGTCTGTCATTCTAAGATGCTTCGGTGAAAGATCCAAGGTGCCAACAATACTTTATCAGACGATAATGTGCACTTTTTGCATTACGTCACAATGTATTGGCGTCACTGCGCCATTCTAGTCTGCCCCCTCGTAATTGAACAATTTTGCATTACGTCACAATGTATGCCACGACATGATGCATGTCAGTTGTCATAGACTCGTACAGCCTCCTACTGTAAACTACTCCGTTGCATCCCGTTTCTTGGTTTGCAGTTGCTTCACGCAGCTAACGTCACTGGTGGAAACATTACGTTTATGCTTTCCGATAGTTAAAATGTCTCAATTCGACTCACAAGTTTTCAGTGACACGGTAACGTTCGCAATGTTTACATTCCCACAATACAATTGTGGAATGTGAGTGAGTGAGTGAGTATAGTTATACGCCGCACTCAGCAATATTCCAGCTATATGGCGGTGGTCTGTAAATAATCGAGTCTTGACCAGACAATCCAGTGATCAACTTCATGAGCATCGATCTGCGCAATTGGGACCCCATGACATGTGTCAACCAAGTCAGCGAGCCTGACACCCAATCCCGTTAGTTGCCTCTTATGACAAGCATAGTCGCCTTTTGTGGCAAGCATGGGTTGCTGAAGACCTATTCTACCCCGGATATTCACGGGTCAATCGTGGAATGACGCTTGACTACTCAGCTTCATCTGGATGTACGGATCTAAACTTACGCTGGTAGTAGAAATGCGACATTCATATTGCCCCATATGGTTTACGTTAATCACAGATGTACTTAAAATAATTTCGAGAAGATATTTAATCCTAACGCAAACCGTCATCAAACTGTTTATCATTTGTTTTTCTGGTAACGTTCGTCTTAACATAGGGGGCCAGACACATCAATAGAACAGCGCGCCAGTTAGCCCTGTGCAAGGATTCTTAAATTAGGTCACCGACACCATAGTTTGTTTTCTGCCTTAGATTAATCGTAATTATCTTTAGAAGTAGTAAATTTGGTATCTTAGAAAAGAAATACAATTCTTCGCCCTGAACTATTATATATCGTAAAAAGTACTCAGACGCAAGCGTCCTCGTGCTTTAACTATAATAGTTCAGGGCGAAAGTGTGCTTTATTACACTATACATGGCAGTAGAACGAACTGTATTTCTTAATTAAAATATTTCAGACCAAAAGAGAAACAATTAGGTCGGCTTTAGCACAGAAACATTGAAAATGCAGTTGTTTTTTTCTAAAAGGGAAACATAATTGAACTAATACAGCATTGTGATAATTTCTTTCAATCCAGGGACTACACCGCGTTGGAAGAACAACCACAATTTAGTGGTTTTATGTCATCACTTAGAATTATAGAGTCATGACATCCAAATCCAAAGAACAATGAAATGAGTGTTTCCTGTGGTAACAACTATACGAACAGTCAACAGTCAAAGAACATTGCTAATAATCAAAACGTCAAACTCAATGCCCACTTCCTGGACAACTTTTACTTGGAGTAATCTGTTTTGTGTGGTCACCTAATGTCAAGGTCATATAGCACATGGTTTTGACCAGGGGAGATAATCAAGTAAATCCTAAAAAATACACTGTCACAAAGTACACAATTGCATTTGAAGGACAAGGATACATAGCTAGAAAACTGTGAAATAAGTTTAATATGAGTAGACAAGTTATCACGTCCCCCTGTATGGAAACATTGTAAAAATTCTGACGTAATATCTCATCCATCGAATTCAAGGGCTACAGCTAGAAACATCTGGTCATATGCAAGGGTTGTAGATGCCTGGTATATGTGCAGCTGTGAAAATTTTACATTGTATAGAAAGAGTTAACTGAATACCAATCAAAAACTGAATACCAATCAATCATCAATAATATCAGAGAAGTAACTTTGAACAAATATTCACAAAGCTTCAAA
Organism: Haliotis rubra; assembly: GCF_003918875.1. Lineage (NCBI taxonomy): Eukaryota > Metazoa > Mollusca > Gastropoda > Lepetellida > Haliotidae > Haliotis > Haliotis rubra. The sequence continues at coordinate 462,576 of NW_025767010.1, forward strand.
AGAAAACAACATATATCACATCAATGGTGAGGGGAAACACATTTCATCACAGGTACATTTGTGGGCATCAAATATTTAACAAAAGCAGTAGCTGTCCTGCAGCAAGTCACAATAAGACGTATGTTTAGGTATATTAAAACTTCCCTTCAAAACAACATCCGATGCATGATATTATTGATGAAACAATTTTCAAATAACAAATCGTTAATATTTCTTCTAATTGACAATAACACTCATTATCAATCATTTTTGCAAGTCCTACATTTAACAGTAGGAATCGGAGACAACCACATGGCATTAGCTGTGTCCTGCAATGAATCTTCATTTTAATCATTGCTCTCAAGTGAATGGATGAGTGAGGACAAACATACTCCAGATCACATATTTACAAAGGGTGCTATTCCACACAGCGATCTTGCACTACACAGATAATAACTCCCCTCTTTAACAGTAACTCCATACGATAGATCTTAGGTCACTTCACAAAAAGGACATAGAACCTTACTTGTTGACTCTTACAATGGTCGTCAATTAATTTTACGCCACTTTTAGCAATATTCCAGCAATATTACGACAGGGGACACCAGAAATTGGCTTCACACATTGTACCGATGTGGGGAATCAAACCCGGGTCTTTCGCATGATGAGCGAACGCTTTAACCATTAGGCTACCCACCGCCCCTCTTACAACTGTAAGCACAGCATACACATATGTTGGCATACAGGAAGTGGGTATAACTTGTATCTTATACATGTAGACATCAAAACCCTGTTGCACCAGACAAAAATCATGTTGCACTAATAACAGTACATGTCAATTCAAGATGTATGTAAATTAAGAAAATATAATCTCAGCTCTTATATCAGGGTCATGGCGATTATTTAGTTATCCGTAACTGTGACATGACCATCACTAACCGGATTATATCAACAATACAAGTGTCTTGTGTTCGGTAATAAATTTCAAATAATCATATTTTTGTCATTCGCTTCGACTTCATTTGAATTTTCGGCAGTGTAATGCCCTTCGCAATTTGAGTATCATGCTTAAGTGGTGGACCTGTGAAGATCCAGGTTAAAATTGGTCTTCAGTAACCTATACTTGTTGTAAGAGGCAACTAACGGGATCGGGTGGTCCGGCTTGCTGACACATGTCATTGTATCCCAAATGCGTCGATCGATGCTCATGCTGTTGATCACTGGATTGTCTGATCCAGACTTGATTATTTACAGACTGCCACCATATAGCTATATATTGCTGCGTGCGGCAGTAAACTAAACTCACTCACTTGCTAAAACGTAAGGTGACAGTATGAGCATCCATCAATGTACTAGTGTGTATTTCCTAACTGGTCCTTTGGATTGGAACAATCAGAAATAATAATAGGCTTGCCATTTTATTAATTCCAATGATACACACTAAGCATACAAGGAACTATCAAGTTAAATCCATGTTATACATATGATCTCGAGTGAACTTACTGTATGTCGAAAGTCTGTGTCGTCTACATCAAAATTGGAAGTGTCAGTCGGACTCGAGACTTCAGGCTTGTAAGGGGCCTCCACTGTAAACAGACAATGGATCATATTAGACATACACATGAGAAAGGTTGTAACATAGAATTACAAGATACAGAATACATACTCCTTAGAGAGCAAGAAGGTGGATATCTGAATGTAACAGACAAGTTTTCATACAACATATAAATTGGACATTAAAATGAAGCATGTTCAGCTTGAAATTGATAAAATACAAGCAGGTACTTCAATATGCTGTTCTGTTACATCACAGAGTTTAAGTATTTCAGTATACTTATCAAATGTTGAGCAGTATAATATGAAGAAAAATAGGAATACTGTCTGGTCTCGGTATTGAAAAACATCTATTATCAAACCGACAATAATTACCATGTATCAATGACAAATTCACAAGCTTTGCATTGGGGGTTGATTAGTGGTGTTCCAATTATTGAAATAATCGAAAATTAGTCGCAGTGACCAAATGACCGAGAAAGAGAGAACATTTTCTCATAATCGAACACAAACGATTTTGGAACTACTGTTTTAATGTTTGAAACACTTGACAATGGAACATATCTTAGAACTTGTCATGTCCTGAAATATGTTTCATTCTTAGAGAACTCACTTCACTTACTGAAAAGTCATGACTGAATCTTTCTTTAAGACTCTAGGAAGTTTATGTTCATGATATATTAGTCATCACTTTAAAGTAGCAAGTTGCATCATTTTAAACTGGATTTGAAATTTGCAAATGTAATTTGCGCAATTTCTAAACAAAACAAGCATTGTCACTAAGGTGACAATCCCCCGCCGCAAAATATCAAATCAAACTTAAAAAGTAATTAAAGTTTAAGATGAAGTTAAATGTCAACAAAAACATGACCAGTCAACCTCTCTTGATATCTTCTCTTTAGTTGTTCAAACACACAAATATTTTCAAGACTGACTTTGAGCTTGACATGAATGTCATAGTGTATGAAATATGCAAAAATGGTACTAAAGAAATTGCTTATTGAAAAACATTTAAGGGAAGTCTTGAAAGTCTGTGAAGAAAATCCAGTGAATTCAGGTTAACTTGCCGAAATCTTCAAAGTGTCTTTGTGACCTTGAAAATTAAGTGAAGGTCACCAAAATCGACTGGGCCTTGCACTTTCCCTAGATGAAGCTTGTTGTCAAATATGAAGAAAGTCCAGAGAATGGTTCTTGAGATATCTCGCTGACCATCTTAACATGCAGGTTAATATACTGAAATCTTCAAAGTGTCGCTGTGACCTTGAAAGTTAAGTGAAGGTCACCAAAATCGACTGGGCCCTGCGCCTTCCATAGATAAAGCTTCATCTTGAATATGAAGAAAATCTAGACAGCGGTTTTTGAGATATCTCGCTGACAAGAGTAAATGTTAAGTCCTCTTGTGTCCTTGAAATGAAGGTCAATGTCAACAAACCTGACTGGGACCTTTCTTATACTGTGATGAACCTAGGTACCGAATATGAAAAGAATCTAGTCAACGGTTCTTAAGATATTCTAATTCATACTTGCGCACGGACGGACAGAGCCTAATACTATATCCCCCACTTCGCGCTAAACGCGTGGCGGGGCATAACAAAAAAACATCAGAGAACCAAGTTATACTTATCTGCAATAACAATCTGAATAAGAAAATCTAAAACATTACGCAAACTAAGTGGGTTTTTTTGATAATTGCTCATTGGTAATGAACCAATTATCAATTGTGAGATTTCAACCAATTCCCAACACTAGTGTTGATCAAACACTGGATCTAAACAAATGGTCGAGCTAGCTACTTACTGTCTCTAATGTTGTTCCAGTCAATGCCACTAAACCAGTTATGATTTCTGAAGTCATCCAGTCCACCTTTGCCGAACCTCTTGTCTGCACTGCAGATGAGCTGCCTGATTAGATCCTTGGCTTCTTGAGACACATCGTCTACATCTGTTGGGAACTCAAACCTCGTCTGATGGGAACAAAAGGATTATATCATAAACCTGTAGCACTGGTGGCACCAACAGTTGGTCTCACAAGCTTAGTGGTGTCCTAATTATTGAAATAATCGAAGATTAGTCGCAGTGACCAAAGTACTATCACCTACAGAAGTACAGAATACCCTGGTTGTAATGCCACCGTTAGTCCAGGAGAAAATATGGCATTATATCCAGGTAGGACAGTTGGAGGCGGTATGCAATCAACAAGGTGATTGAGCTGAAGTATTTGTACCTCTGAGTCTCAAAGAAAGTAAAGAACACCCAATTGTTTCACATCACTTTGGCTAATCTGGCATGGCATGATAAACTATTTTAATATGAAACAATCAAACATTCATGTACGTAGAATATTTACTGCCAATAATCAAATCATTAATCAAGGTTTGCTTCCCAAACCATGTCTTTTTATTGTAAATGAATCTGTACTTACTTGATGGTTCATAATTTTGCCGTATGTCTCCACCAGGGATTCAGCATAGAATGGCGTCTCTCCATACAACATCTCGTACATACACACACCGAGAGACCACCAGTCACACTCGGGGCCATATTTACCATGACCATCCTCCATAGCCTGGAAACAAATATACATTCTAAAACACTCCTACCATACAGATAATCCCACAATTTCCAAACCAAGCGAATGAATGTATCTGGTTTTGATAGTCCACATAAATATTGCTACAAAAATACTCAATACTGGAAAAGGTAAGCCAGTGTTTGACAGAAAGAGCAATGATCCACACACTATGGGTACTATGACCACTGAGTCATGTCTCACTGCGACCGCCCAATACTCATTTTTAAAAAAAGAAAAACGTTCTTAAACATACTCATTGAATTTCCAAGGGGATATTATTAAAGCATATATAATTCCACATCACTAATCTATGATCCAACACATTCAATATGTATTGTTTAAACACAGATGATATACCTTTGGTATTTTTGCAATACCATCAGTTCAAAAAATTTCTAACTTGATACAAACTATTAAGCAGGAAGTAAACACAAATGTCAGGAATTTGTTCATTACTTAGTAGTTGTAATAAAATGAAGGGAGGCAACTCTGCCTTCTACTAAATACAAAAACATGGTGTACTGCTTCAACAAAGATCAAGAACTCATAATACCTGTTTCACATGTGAACACAAATTATTGGTATAATAGTATTGCAGTATTTAACTGCTTATAGATAGTGTATAGCTATGTTTAATAATTGAGAAACAAAGTTAAGAGGTTCTTGAGGGTGTTATACCAAACATTAAAGGTCTAGATTTGGGACAAGGATTCAAATATGCAGAAGACCACCAGGGTCGTGAACATGCCCTCAATAGAAAGAAAAACATGTGACTTACTCTTAGGATTTCCGGTGAGATGTAGTCTGGTGTCCCCACGGCTACCGAGGACTGCACTGTTCCGTCAGCCATTAGTTTGAGACATGACCCAAAATCAGCTAGCACTATATGACCACTTCTATCAAGAAGCACATTGTCGGGTTTGATGTCTCTATGTACATAACGAAGTTTATGAAGAGAGTCTATAGCAAGGACCATTTCAGCAATATAAAACTTGGACATGTCTTCTGGAAGGCGGTCCTCAAACTTGCTGAGCAATGTGAGCAGATCTCCACCACAGTAGTAGTCCATAACAAGATACTGCAAGGGAGAAGCAGGCAGTGAAACAGCGGAATCAGTCTTTCTGGCAAGTCATTGTTTGTTTGTTTCAGAAAATTCCAGTTATATCATGGTAGTCGGTTAATAACAGTGTCTGGGCCAGGCAAGTCAGTGGTTACAAGAGTAAAAAATGATCTGTAATGTCAGGGTAACAATCAGCCGGGATACACAGCATTTTATTTCCGCTAGAAACACTGACTGTAATCAACCGATTGTCATTTTACTCAAACCTCACAGAAATTAAAACAACGGTGGGTATATCATTAAATTGTGATAATTAAGGCAACCGATTCCGTTAATGGACTACTATTTTACCTCTGCTGGGGCCATGAATGCATGCTAAATTTGGGGGGAAAGCCCGAAAGAATACAGGTCACAGACCTTCAGAGCTCTGGAGGACACACAAGCACTAATATACCTGTGACAAACTAGAAACAAAATCACTGACTGTTTGGGATCAAAACGAATGGTCCAAGATGATGGAACACCTGAGCTCAGTTCTACACAGTAACTGTGACATTTTTCAATGACAATGTTACTCATGACCAAGCCAAAAATGAAGCAGCTGTTCAAGGAATGTGAAAAATGGTTAAAAATCTATCTCAATACACCTGGTCAAAAATATTTTGCTTTTCATGAATTTTAACATGTTTGACAAACCAACTAGTCCTTGCACCTTTTCATTAATGTAATTGACTTGTGTCTGGGCTGAAATATTGTTATTCTTGAGCACAAATTCAAAACCCAGTATTGTTGTAAATATTTCTCCACCATCTGCAATCAGACTAACTATATCAAAAGGAGGACAAATGTTACGAATACACAATGCCACAGTCCCTGACTTTGTGTGCTGGCTATTAGGTGCCTGGCTCTAAGAGTGTGGGTGGAATCCCGCATGAGACTCAACCCAACGAAAGCATAGAAACTGTACTTCACCTAGGAAGTGTAATACCAAATACAACATGCTACGCACAAGAAGAAGATCAAGCTGGTAAGGCTCATATACTTGTCAACTCCTCAGCCTCACAACCCTATGTTCACCCACCCATCTTACCAGATAATGTTCATCCTGGAAGGCATAGTGCAGGTTTGTTATCCATCGACGATCTCCATACACTAACACATCCCGCTCTTCTTTGAAACAAGCAGTCTGAAACACAGAAACATAAAATTACACACTGCACTGTTCTTATACACAACATAAAATCTAAGACATCTTTGTAACACAATACATTTCTTTCTTCTAAAATTTATTGTTTTTTTTATTTATTTATTTTTTTTTTCATGCTCAGTCCATACAGGAACAGTGATAGAAACTACCGGTCGCCAGTTCGCCCAATGCGACTGAATCTGCATTGGGGCGACCAAGTTTTTTAAAAATGCACAATTTTGTCGCCAGTCAAAAAAGTTCTGGGCGACTAGATTTATCTATACGTGTCAAATAAAATGTATGTAATTCATATGCTTTTTCAGATGTTTTAATCACTTATCAATTGCTTGAATAAATCGTGAATACCTTAAAACATCGGGAAAAGTGCGTGCTGTTGACGATAGCGCCATATTTACATCCGGGTTGGCACCGATGTAATACTGTATTTGATTGGCTCAGATAGTAACAGTACCCAATCAGGAAACGTATTGTTCATACGGCTCACTTTCCCAACATGGCGGAAGCTTGGTTATTTCTCAACCGTTAGCCCGCAAAGCCCCCGGCGAGCAAATATGCCAAGTAAGTTATAATCTAGATATTTTAACGTGAAATCACATACATGTAATAATTTGAATATGACTTTCATTCATCAAAACACTGGTAGAATTTATATGTTCAGTCACGGACCTCAGGGATAAATCTACCCGCGTGTCCTGCGTAATATACTCATGAAAATTTGAAAGGACGCACAAATATTTTACATGTGCGTCCTGTGGATGCATACATATGCACTGATTATACATGCTTTCTCGGACAGATGCTTCGGCAGCGGGTCCATATCAAAGTTGTCAAACAGCAAAGTAACAATGTTTCGTGGAAATAATTAAACAAATTGAATAAACTGAAGAATAAAATCAACAACAGTACTCATATTAGTCATAAAAGTTGTCAAACATACATAATAACTTACTATTTCCATCTTTATTGAGCGATCGTAGTGTAATTCAAGAGACATCTCGGCTTTCATCGCCTCGAACTTAGCGCTCGGACACGATGTTTAATGGCTAAAATATATGCATAAAGCATTTTTGTCACAGGTCATAACCTTGCACGATACGTCCACTAAGTTCCATAATATACGTATAGGTGGTGATTTTTTGCATAACACGTTCAGAATATCATGATTTTACCCAAAACTTCCGTCTGAATCTATAAGTTTTTGTTTACGAGGACGGTATCCATTGCTTTAATATGATTGGCTGCCTTAGGGTCACATGCATGATTTCGACCAATCACGACCCTTATAGCAGACTGTGGCGAAAAAGCGTCATTAGAAACCAATCTTTATCCAATAAAATCGCTTCTTACAACTGTGAAAATACTCTTGGCAAGGGTACAGTGATATTGTTGATGTTCGAGCTTTTGAACGACAGCCGCCATCAAACTAATCGCCTCTCATGTTATTCATATGAAGCTTCAAAACGGAGGTATTTTCCACTGTTGTATCTCGCTACTGAGCAGAAAGGCACTGATAACGGGAAATAGGCGACCATACATATTATTTGAGAAATCTTTTATAATAATTTTCCGATCACGTAAAAATGAAAAAAAGAAAAGAAAAAGGTAACGGGATATTATGACATGTTACAAATGGAAAAAAATCGCCGCATTTTTTGCTTCCTTTGTGGTTTATCCGGACATTATAATTGTGTAAGCTTGCATTTTCATTTAAATTAACTTATTTAAGTTGTAGTTGCATTATTTGAATAATATGATAAAAGATAAATTTCATATTTATAAACAGGTATCTAGGATTAGACCTTCATTTTCGATTTCCTACATACGAATTGAAGACATATTTTAGTAAGTCATGTTTAATCAAGTTATAACTTATAATAAATTGATAAAAGTATATGATAACTAAATTAGAAAAATATTATGATCACTTGTAGGGGATTGAAAAGTTATAAACATTTTGACATTATCAGAAATGAATTTCAGTTATACATCTATAATACATGATCTACACTGATTCTACAGACAGTGAAACAGTTGACATTCTACAAGTGAATGTCATAGTAATTTTGTTTCATATCTTTTTATTGATCATGTCATTTATGTAACATATTTTTTCATGAACATAATATTGCTTATCAAATATTTTCGTAAAATGAAATACAATTTTCAACAGCAACAAAGCATTCAAATTTAAATTATACTATAAAGTGTACACCCTCTTCCTGTTATATTTATTCGCAACTCAGTTACTGCCAATATGTGTTAGTTTGTACTAAATTTATTTGGGCCACCAAAAAGTGGTTTGGGCTACTAACTTTCAAAAAGTGGTGACCAGACTTGAAACATTTGGGCCACTAGAGTTTTTGAACGAGTTTCTATCACTGCAGGAATGATCAGATTCTATATTTATAACATAAATATATTCCACAATCCTGGTGCAGAAGTGTACTGTTGTATGTATTTGTCAACACTATCAGTCAGTGAGTATATTATTTCTGTTAGTTCATAACTGTTTTCTTGCATATCACAAATGCAACAAAATAACTAAGTCCACCATGATACTATTTATATATTAGGGATAACATATTTTTGTTCCAGTGATTTATAGTGTATATGTATACATATCTATTATTTCATGACACCTTAGTAAAATAAAGCGAGTGAGTGAGTTTGGTTTATGCCGCTTTTACCAATATTCCAGCAATATCACGGCTGGGGACACCAGAAAACAGCTTCACACATTGTACCCATATGGGGAATCGAACACAGGTTTTCAGCGTGATAAGCAAATGCTTTAACCAATAGGCTACCCCGACGCCCCAATAAATATAGAATACCATTACAAGGAATAAATGAACATAAATTATGTTAATTTCATTATTCAAAGAACATAATTTAAGTTAATTGAGGTGGTCTGCATGTGTTTACTAATGTTGTATATAGATATAATCAAAGATAATATTTGACATGGCTTGTAGTCTAGTCACCCCACTGCACTAAGGCCTCAACTTTGTTGTGTCAATTATTACAACAGCACTTTCAATGCTTAATACATCTTGGAAGTGTAATATTATAATGTTTTTTTTGTATTTTAGACAGTGATCCTAACTGAGTGATTTTATAATGTACCAACAATACATTTTTCATTTACGAATAATATACATATAGCCGAGTTGACTTATACATAACGTTGTAAACTTACAACAGTTAACAATAAATATTTCTACAGGTCTTGATGAAAAAAAGCTGACAATGACACGCTGTTCAGGGATGCACTGGAACCCAAAACATTTACCAGCTTGAAAAGTGATGATATACAATGCCACCAATTAAAAACACTTGTCAAATATCAGCACTAGCGATACTTTTACCATTAGACACTGACTTTAGCAAATGGGGTAGTAATAATGATAACAACTATGGAGCATATCAAGAATCTGGTGTTTTTCAAAAACAATATTTCCGGAAGAATGTTCCAGTTTTTAAGGCAACACTCTGGAGGCAGGATCCGGTCTATATCTTTTACTTCATCAATTTTACTTGTCTTCATACTGTTTTGTTTTCATTAGTTTCTCTCTGCTAAGACACTGAGAAACCATTCCTGTCTAACCAAGGCAGTCAACAAGTGTTGTCTTAATTTATAGCATAAGTTTTTCTAAATCAAATATGCATGTTCTCAGACACTTAACTACATTTACTGAACCAGTTGACAGTCAATGTTGAAAAGATGCTAGGCCCATAATTATCACACACTGACATAGGTACAAGCTGATGATTCCTATGATACTAACTAGTTTTATGAATAGAGACAATGATATGGTAAGCTGACCATGCTGACTCACACTGAATCATCATTCAGTCCCTACTTTGATCAGTGTAGATAACAACATTTAAATTATCTTACTAAGATTACGAATAAGAAATTTTAAAATCAAGATATGTCATCAATCAATGGTTGCTTAACTTGTCTTGCCACTGTACCTATAAAGCTATCACAGATACCAATAATGCTCTCAAAAGATAAATGAAGTTAAATGTCAATAACATATCCAGATTTTTTAGGTATATGTGATATTTCAAGTCATGACCATTCTTGCTACATGAACTAAATTATGTCTTTATGTACATTGTATCATAGTTTTTTGTACCACCGTGGGTGTTTGTGAAAAACTTTCAGGATGTAGAACTATGTTCATTATAATGTGTCTTGTTATTGTCACTGTCTTTCAATATACCATCAAGCTACTGACTACATCCAGACATCGATACTTCAAATTCCAAGGCAAGCCACTATACTACACACAACTGGAATTATTTCTGACAGTGTATGAGGAGTGAGTCATATTCAGCTGATGCCGGCAAGACTTTCTGCTACTGACCTACTAGTGACATTTACAGAAGAGTTTCTACATTGTGGTGCAGACAGAATGTATGCATTCTTTCAGTTTTTCTCCCGTGGAACTTCTACAGCTTATGCTTGCCAATGTCCCTACGGTGGATTTGCCTGAATATGTGTTTATTCCTTTGACTATTCATCTAGTTGCAGTTACGCTTCTTCTTCTTCTTCTTCTTCGTGGAAACAGAATCAATGAATATCAATAATTTCTAAGCTCATAGTTCACAAGTTTACACATCCATTCAAACTATATAAAAAATCATACCAATCATGTAAATGTACTACATTTTCACACTTGGAAATCAATTCATGAAAATCAATATCTCCAAAAATACAGATATGCTTCTTGTTCTTACACATGTATGGTTTGTTTGTTTGCTGTTAAATATTATAGACATGTGCCAGAGCTGTGAAAATGATCTCATTTGGACCAAATATGTTTGTGGTCGATATTGCACCAACAACTCATGTGGTAGCTGTATGATGACACCAGGCATCTAGTAACAATGACACCAAGACTCTAGTAACAATGACACCAAGACTCAAGTAACAATGACACCAGGAATCAAATAATAATGACACCAGGAAGCAAGTAACAATGACACCAGGAAGCAAGTAACAATGACACCAAGAATCTAATAACAATGACACCAGGAATCTAGTAACAATGACACCAGGAATATAGTAACAATGACACCAGGAATCTAGTAACAATGACACCAGGAATCTAGTAACAATGACACCAGGAATCTAGTAACAATGATATCAGGAATCTAGTAACAATTAGTGGTGGTCCAATCAATTAAAATAATCTAAGACAGCAGGAATCAAGCAGTCAATCATGTTTTCTCATAATCGGACACAAACAATTTTGGAACACTTGTTTGCATGAACAATACTAATCACAAGGTAGGTTTTGTCTGTGTCATTAAATTTACATTTCATGAGAACTCTCAGCCTGTTCCAAGTCATGATTGAATTTATCTTAAAGACACCAGGAATTTTATGTCCTTAACATACTAGTAATCCTTTAAAGATGTAAAAATTTGCAAATGCATTTTGTGCAATTTGCAAAAAAAAACAAAAACAACTTTTGTGCATTAACAAACATAACAGGAAAATTTGATAAATGACACAAACCTATTATTTTCGATGATTAATTAGTTGTAATGACATTAATTATGAGATTTTAACCAATTCCCCACACTAGTAACAATGACACCAGGAATCTAGTAACAATGACACCAGGAATCAAGTAACAATGACACCAAGAATCTAGTAACAATGACACCAGGAATCAAGTAACAATGACACCAGGAATCAAGTAACAATGACACCAGGAATCAAGTAACAATGACACCAGGAATCAAGTAACAATGACACAAGGAATCTAGTAACAATGACACCAGGAATCTAGTAACAATGACACCAGGAATCAAGTAACAATGACACCAGGAATCAAGTAACAATGACACCAGGAATCTAGTAACAATGACACCAGGAATCAAGTAACGAGGAATCTAGTAACAATGACACCAGGAACTTAGTAACAATGACACCAGGAATCTAGTAACAATGACACCAGGAATCAAGTAACAATGACACCAGGAATCAAGTAACAATGACACCAGGAATCTAGTAACAATGACACCAGGAATCAAGTAACAATGACACCAGGAATCTAGTAACAATGACACCAGGAATCTAGTAACAATGACACCAGGAATCAAGTAACAATGACACCAGGAATCTACTAACAATGACACCAGGAATAAAGTAACAATGACACCAGGAATCAAGTAACAATGACACCAGGAATCAAGTAACAATGACACCAGGAATCAAGTAACAATGACACCAGGAATCAAGTAACAATGACAGGAATCTAGTAACAATGACACCAGGAATCAAGTAACAATGACACCAGGAATCTAGTAACAATGACACCAGGAATCTAGTAACAATGACACCAGGAACCAAGTAACAATGACACCAGGAATCTAGTAACAATGACACCAGGAATCAAGTAACAATGACACCAGGAATCTAGTAACAATGACACCAGGAATCTAGTAACAATGACACTAGGAATCTAGTAACAATGACACCAGGAATCTAGTAACAATGACACCAGGAATCTAGTAACAACAAAAATTTTTAAAAATGACACCAGGAATCAAAGTAACAATGACATCAGTTGTAATGAACCAATCTAGAGATATTAACCAATTCCCAACAAGTAACAATGACACCAGGAATCTAGTAACGATGACACCAGGAATCTAGTAACAATGACATCATGTATCTAGTAACCAAGTGTGACCACCTGATATATCTGGTCACAACTTACAACCAGTACAGTGGGGTACCTCTAACCCTGATAGTCCAAAGGGTTGTAGATATATAAAAGTACTGAGGTAATATGTAATCAACAATGTAGAGGTCAATACACTGCTTACCTCTGCTCTCTTCAGCATCTCCCACTTGTTGAGGATCTTCATTGCATAAACCTGGTCTGTCTGCTTCTCCTTCACCACTGCCACCTATGAAGTAGGACAAGATATCGTATTAGTTGACACTGCTCAAGTTGCCTTCATTTTTCAGCTTTTATATTACACACCTCGTTAAATATAATGATAAAGGTTGGAAACAGAAACAGAAATGCACTCTTTTTCACATCATGCCATAGGTCACTATTTAATATGTTTATGCATGCCCTGTGGACTTATCTGCCCCTTTCATGATGAGGTTATTTGTGCTATACATCACCTAAACAAAGAATTAAATCTCTTACTCAATTACATAAATGTATTTGGAACTGTGGTGGGGTCAGCTTTGAGAAACACCAAGCTGGGATGTTTGGAAATAAATTCATTACTCTCTGAAGAATTTTCTGAGGATCCTTTAAAATTATTGATAACATTGTCAGAAAAAAACCCGATGCCAACTGGGAGCTTGGTCATCTTGTCAATGGACTGTCATAATTCACTTTGAAAGTACAAAAACAAAACAAAGACAACATAGTTTTCGTTCTGGACTTATTTTATTGTCTGCTTGCTTACCACCTTTGCTTAAAGTCAATAATGTATTGTGTGAGTAATGCCCAGTGAGAATACAATGGTGGCACCAATGCGCCATGAGAATGAAAAATGCTTATACTTATTTGCATTAAATGGTTTGGATAGGTTTTTCTTGTAATACATGTTAATCATTTCCAGAGTATTTTGATCGAATAACTGCAGTTTTTAGGTGTGCTCTCAGGGCACCAGAAAAATAATTTAAACATGACATTGGGACTCAAATAAAAGGAACTCTGAAAACAATGGCAAACTGAATAATCAAATGAGTGAGTTGGGCTTTCTACCATAAGTCATTCTTCCAGCCATATCACAGCAGGGACACCATTAAATAGCATGCACATTGTATCCATGTGGGGAATCAAAACCTGACTATCTACCAGCTGACTCCATGGGACCTTAAGCAAAAGTTCAAGGTCATGGTTGACAAACAGTCCAAATGATTCTCATTTATGTCCTGCAATCAACTGGTGTCAAAACCATAAAAACTTGTGCAGCTCATTCCTAACTTGTTTTCCACTTAAACCCACTAACTTAACACGATTTCTTCTAAAATACATTTGTAAACACCTTCCTGGACATCAAAAATTGTAAATTACATCCTTTTAAACGGTTGTCACTGTCAATATTTAGTATTTAATCTCAGTATTCTTACTCAAGTTCCTGCAGCTTCTGCTAGCATTTCTAGAAAAGAAAACTGACAAACTAGTGCTCTTAGGTCGACAGATGGCTCAGGTTTCTCTGTCCATTTACAAACCATGTCATGCATGAGTAAACACTTAAATTGTCAGGAATTTTTAACAGGTCTCGGGGACACATGTAGGTTTGTCTCTTTGCGTCCCAGTATTGCTCATTGCATATTTATGTTCATGGGACGACACAAGGCAAACACTGATTACAATCAGGATTGCTGTGTTCCTTTTCATGGTGGTGCATAATTCTCGCTCATACTTCATTATGACATGTACACACTCTGCAGTCTGACAAATGTAAAAATAATTGGCTTTTAAGCAAATGAGGTACATGTCTTGTTTTCCATCAGATGATCACATTTTGCAAAACAGAGAAAAAGAACTTTGGTTCTTGAAATGTTTGAGTTAGTAGATCATATACCACCAAAATGAGTATATGTTTCTGGAAATGTACCCATTTCAGGATTCGAACCCCGCCTTAGGCATGAGGAGTGAATGAGAGAGTGAGTGAGCATGGTTTTCAATGCTTTTAGCAATATTCCAGCAATATCAGGGCATTGGACATCTGAAATAGGCTTCACACATTGTGCTCATGTGGGGAATCAAACCAGGGTCTTCAGCATGACGAGCAGACGCTTCAACCATTAGGCTACCCCACCACCCCAGGGAGACCCCATCACACTCACTTGTAATGTATTGAGACATGGATATAATAAATGTCAAGGGGAATCTATTCTTAGCTATTCTGCTGAAAGGTTCAAAGATTACAGCAACAGAAGCCTCTGCTGTCGGGCTGATTAGATACAGCTGGGCATTCCCTGTGAGAATGTGAATAGTCTTTTACATTTCTGACAACTTCATTAAATTTGACACAATAAAACACTCAACGTCCTTGAAGTATACCTCACAAATTGTCCCTTGTATTTATTCAACATTGAAATAATGTAGGAAAATTGGGTATTTTTCATTACACTTCTGATAATTTTTCAATATTCTGCATAAGATTTTCAGTACAAAAATAATCGAGACATTGTCCAAAAGAAATGAAGAGACAAATCCAATCAATAATTTTGGGATAGGCACTCAATATTCAGCACCCCCCCTCCAGTACAAAATTAGAAACAATCAGCCTAATGTTTTGCGGTTATGGTGTGTGATGTTTTCAAATGGATAACACAAGCTAAAAAGCAGGCCTGTTCCACATTTGTTGCCTTTCCCAATTTAGAATAGTAGCATCAACTATTTTCACTTCCACTGTCTGTAACTGCAGTAGACTTTTCTACATGGAAAGTGAGACATGAATCTGACACTTGACCTGTGTGTTTTAGTATCAGTAACAGAGACAAATAATTTCCTGATGAACCTTCTGACAAGGAAGTGCATCTGTTTTCCTCTTGCATCTCACATATCACATTGAACTTCCTATACCACACTTTATCTTTGTGAACACATCTCAAATGAAGGGAAACATCCACTTCACTTCTGTTCAGTGAAACAGTTCATAGTGGAATTGTCACTCATATAGATACACCTTTTATACTGTATTTCACAACTTGTCAAATGGACAAAATGGTAAACAAGAGTATATCAATGAGTGAGTGAGTGAGTTTAGTTTTACGCCGCGCTCAGCGATATTCCAGCTATATGGCGGCGGTCTGTAAATAATCGAGTCTAGACCAGACAATCCAGTGATCAACAGCATGAGCATCGATCTGCGCAATTGGGAACCGATGACATGTGTCAACCAAGTCAGCGAGCCTGACCACCCGATCCCGTTAGTCGCCTCTTACGACAAGCATGGGTTACTGAAGATCAATATTCTAACCCGGACCTTCATGGGTAGTATATCAATGAATCTCACACAAAAGCAAGTTTTGAGAAAGGAGCTATATTAGTCAATACTCGATGACTGTTAGGTATATTTTGTTTAACATATTTCTTAATCCTAATGTAGCATTGACCTTAGACTGAAGTCATTTAATATGTACACTCATGATGAGGTCACCATGACATGAATTTCAAGTTTGTTCAAACTGAATAACAAATACGCTTAATTGTCACACAAAGTGACCAGCAACATGCTATATATGGGATTACACTTTCTCAGTAAGGCACAGATTCTAGTACTTTTGTTGGGTTGTGTCCCATCCAGGATTCAAACACATACTCTCAGTCAGGTACCTAATCGCCAGCACACAAAGTCACCCACCTAACCCGCTCAGCTAGGGAAGTTGCAGTGGCTGAGCGGGTTAGGTGGCTGACTTTGTGTGCTGGCAATTAGGTGCCTGAATCTGAGGGTGTGGGTTCGAATCCCGGATGGGACGCAACCCAAAAATGTGTCACGAATTTGTACTTTACCAAGAAAGTGTAATCAGAAATATAAAATGTGTTACATTTGACCACTTTCTAAGTAGCACAGTGTATTCAAAGTGACACGCATTTCTGTTCAATTCTTGCACAGAACAAATTTAACAAATGTGCAAGGCGTATGAAGTATAAAGCAACTAAAAACTCATAAATGACAGAATGAGCTCATGGAAAACAATTTACATGTATTGCTGTTGCAGTGAAAAAGGGGCTGTTTAATTCTCAAGCTAAAAATCTTTCTGATGATTTAAAGTTTGGCATCCTTGAGTCATCACTTGTGCTCATCCTTTTTACAAATAAAGTCCATAATTCAGCTCCAAGACTATAATCTAGACTGCACATCTTCCTTTCCTAAATTGAAGATAAGCATGATAACAGCTAATGCTAAAGTAACACTGATGTATGTCAGTGCAAGTCAAAGTCATCCTTACCTCTCCAAAAGCACCCCTCCCAATGATCTTCAGGGTCTCGAAGTCGTCTCGGTGGAGTCGACATGTCTTGATTTTCCCGACTATTGGTTTTGCTAAAATAAAAAAAGGAAACATTTTGAAATTTAACAAATTCTAGCTTGAAACCATTCTCTTAACCAAACTGTGCAGCACAGCTACAGCCACAACCTGGACCTGACAAACCAATGGTTGATAGCATGATTAATAATTCAATGTTTGGGTCATGATGACACACAACCAGACAAGTACAACACCTATAGGAACAAGCCTAATTTACAGTACAGGAGTTGGATCCACCGACATGAATGGGATACTGAGACTATTTCTACCTGGGAATTCCGTGATAAGAACCAATAAGGCACATTAGGTAAAACTCCCAACTTAGTATACAACAATACACCACTTGCCCTGCTTCTCCTATTTTCACCATGACACCCAACAGTTATCACCGCATGTAGCAGATTCACCTATAGGCATCATCACAAATCAAATTCTCTTTAATATTAAACTAAATACCACAGTTATCCATGTTTTTATTGTAACATTCGATAACACTATGAAAAATGTCTTGTGGGTTTTGCAGGGTTGTAAAATATGACCGGCATCTAGAACTAGAACTTAGCTCAGGCGAGTTCTATGTAAGATGACACAATTTGGCTAAATCCCAAAAATTTATGAAGCATGTTAATCATTCACATCAAAACTTCAAAGAGAGCAACTTTCAGATCTATGACTCACTACAAACAAGAAACATAGTAGTGTATGCCATGTGACTGATACAAACTTCCGTTTATCCCTGTTTTTACAGCTCTCCATACTATGACAAATACACTGGACCCATTCCCCATTGTTTCAAATGTGACGTCAATACTACCACCACTCATGTCTCAAACTAACCATATTTCTCTCTCTTGTGAGAGTAATTCGATTGCTTTTCACCACTCCAATGGTTCTGAATATGGTTGGGGTAACTTATACCATCGTAACAGAATATACTGGAAAAGCAAGAATGAGCATATTTGATCAGTGAAAACAGTTTATCCAACCAGAACATTAACAGAATGAATTTCAACATTCTCAGTGCTAATACTGTTGATGTCCAGTCTACATATCAGATGGTTAAACATCATTTGATATTGGAATGTTTATCTATACTTAACCACTGTTAATCACTCATCATCTGTCAGGGGTCACTGTTCATTATGTCATCTAGAGATGGAAGCCGATTCAGACCTATAATTCCTCAATAATGTTTGTTGTACAATATAGTTCAACACTTCAACAATGTGAGGACGGTCTGTAAATATTAATATAGACCTGACAATCAAGTGGGTGATATCATGAGTGGTGAGAGTATGGTTTTAAGCCGCTTTTAGCAATATTCCAGCAATATCACGACGGGGAACACCGGAAATGGGCTTCACGCATTGTACCCATGTGGGGATTCGAACCCGGGTCTTCGGCGTGACAAGCGGAAACTGTAACAAGGCTACCCCACCGCCCCCATAGTGATATCATGCATATTTATCCACTAAACTATGACACAATGACATGCAATCATCATGATTATTCATCAAGAAAATCACTGAGAATGACCATACAACTCTTCAGTCACCTTTAGACAAAGGTTGCTGTGGACCTATATTCTTACTCCATAGAATAATAGGAACACCCCTATCAATAACTGAGCTGTTACAAGCCTCAACCAATCTCTGCAAGAAATTGTTGCGTCAACCAACTAAATTTGGTCCATTTCTGAAGACACTTGAGTTATTATTTGGGATGTTACTATGTATATTCAAATATATATGTTCACTTAATCATTAATGTCAATGCCTGTTTACAAATTTAGAAACATTGACATTAAATTGATTATTCACTACCAGAAACATTTACATTTATAAAGATTACCGAGGTTAAACGAGAGAAAGTCAATTTTCAACATAAAACGAATCAGCTTAGTTCATATTTAGCATGCTATTGATTAATTCCAGTCTACATACAGGGATGGAAATAACTTTAAAATTGCTAGTGTACTCCGGTACAGTGGCACATGTAAAATCACTTGCCCTGATAAGTTTTCCACTATACCGGCCGTTTTCTTGTTGATTTTTTAAATAAACAACATTATTAACATTGGAAAGTCAACTGGACACCAGTACAGCGTGATATACAAATCAGCTTGCCCAACAGAAAAAAACACTTGACTCGGACGTTGGGTAATGGGTTATTTCCACCCCTGACATAGGTAATTGTCATCCTCACACACACACTTTTTCATCACTAATTGATTTACTTCAATGTTGGTGTTCAAAATGAAGCATGAATATGACGGGCAGGGTTTTCCCTTCACCTACAATATAAGGGATAAGGGGGCAATAAATAGCATCAAAACTGACTGAGTTTGGTTTTACGCCGCTTATTGCAATATTCCAGCAACATCACGGCGGGGGACACCAGAAATGGGCTTCACACATTGTGCCCATGTGGGGATTCGAACCCGGGTCTTCGGCGTGACGAGCCAACGCTTTAACCATTAGGCTACCCCACCGCCCAAATAGCATCTAAAAACATACTTAGAGTAACAGCTAATTTGAATACCAAGTGACATAATGAAATGGTGAAGTCTACAATACTGGAAGATTTGATAATTATATTAATTATAAATAAATGTCCTGAAATCGATAAAATCCACAGGATGAAGACAGATTTCTTCTGCCTCTGTTCTATACATTTGTGTATACAGGACACATATTTCTGTAACACAAAACATAGCAAGGTGTCCTTGTTATACCCTGATGTTAAAAGATCAAGGGGTCAGTAGGTTCGCATACGATAAGATCCCTCAAGGACCATTGCATCCTCCATAAAATCTAACAACGGATACACAACCTACCATCAACTACACCCCTAGTTATTATTTTGATGATGAACTTATTTGATCAAAGAGAATGCAACAAGAGTAAGCCTGACTGACTGAGTTTGGTTTTACGCCGCTTTTAGCAATATTCCAGCAACATCACGGCGGGGGACACCAGAAATGGGTTTCACACATTGTACCCATGTGGGGATTCGAACCCGGGTCTTCGGCGGACGAGCCAACGCTTTAACCACTAGCACAAGAGTAAGACTTCAGAAAAACGCCTTGAACTGTTTCACTATCTCAGAACTCTACTAACTCAAAATAAACGTACAAAGTACAAGGAATAAGTAGCACTCTGATCACAATAACCAGACACTTAACATCCTGACAAATCGTGACACACATCAAAATAAAAAAAGTTCAGGAAAAATTAGACAATGTGGGAGATACAATTACCCATGAAGCATCTGCATGTGATCAACAACCAGTAATGTATACTGCACAGGAAAGATGAGTATCTGTACCACCCAATCACACAGACACACAGATGCCTAATTTACCTGTCAACAAAAGGGTTCATCACTCAAATGAAACCTAATTGCCTGCCTTGGTTCTGAATCTAAAGGTTTTAATGGACCTACTGTGGTGTTAAACTGGTGTAACTGACATGGACAGTCGTGAAGGAATACATGTTAACACAACAGTAAGACAAACATTCCCAAATCATCAAAGCAAATTGCATACAAACACATTGTATTGTTGAAATGGCTGATAAAAATAACTCCTCTATGACTAAGCTGGATAATTCATCAGCAATTTAATCCATTTTATACCTTTCAACATATTTAAATACATCTCTAATTTTTTCAATGACTCAGCATTCAAAAATTCTTCCAGAGAAAACTACCTAATTATCTTAGATTCTTTTCAAAACCTGCAACCATACTAATGGGACCAAACGTGTTTAATGAGCATCAGCTGAACTACACATAGCTTTTCACATTATACTCATGGCCTTTTACCTAAGTTGACTAGACATTTACAAAAGTGAATATTACTAATCACAAAATCAACACAAGCAGGAATCAGATATCATTTGAATTGAACTTAGATAGC
This sequence comes from Haliotis rubra, assembly GCF_003918875.1. Classification (NCBI taxonomy): domain Eukaryota; kingdom Metazoa; phylum Mollusca; class Gastropoda; order Lepetellida; family Haliotidae; genus Haliotis; species Haliotis rubra. The sequence continues at coordinate 483,904 of NW_025767010.1, forward strand.
CTTTTAAAACTATTATCTCCAGTAAAGTTACCATTTTTTAAGAATCTACCGTATTCCACTTGCTTTTAATGTTTCACCTTTATCCCTGAACGACAAGAACATACTCCACAACCAACACAAGCATGAAAGACAAAAGAAGACTTTGTTTTATCTCCTAGCCTTTCTATCCCTACATTCTTGTTATAAGAAGTCCACCTGTCCAGGCTATTTCCAGCCTTATTTCCTGGCTCTTTAAAAGGCTAATTAGCATGCTTCTACCAGTTGTTCACATGTGGGACAAAAAACATTTGCTGACTTCCTGAGGATCCCAGCCTCTTCCTTGCTAGACATAATTAACAACACTCTTGAAAAGAAACGTACATATCAATTTTTTACAAACCTAATGAAAGTTTAATTGGAGACAGTCATCCATTATCTTCTCCAAGGGTGTCATAATACTACAGGCACTTTGTGAGTGGTAAGATAGGCCTAAACATAATCAATACCACCACTCTTCTCTTATAATAATACTTTAATGCAAATATCATATAACTAGATGGATGTTTTGTGGCTTTTGAGAACGTCATAATCAATAATATATGATTTTCAAAAAAAGGATCAGTCATACAAGTAATGCAAAAAGAAACTATTCTGCATTGCCTGGTTAGGTCAAAACCAATATTGTTTACAAGTTCTCAATAATTAATCAATCACCATTATGATGCAAATGAGTAAAGCTTGATGAATCATTGATCAAAACTAATAGTCACCATTGCATTACAAACAAATCATATGCAATGTAGTCTTAGGTTGTAACAAGATAAAGTTTAGAATCTTTCTACATCAGCTATCATGATTGATTTTGACAGATGATAGTTTCAGTTCTACCAACAGAAATCAATTGATAAATATTTAACATTACAAATGAGCCCATCCTTGTCCAGTCTTAAAAATCAAAACGGTTATTTACATCCTGGAAAATAACAAATAAATAATAATGACCGAATTATTAACAGAAGATTGGTGATGCATATGCTGCATCCAAAGCCTTTTGGGAAATGTATTTGAAACTGCACATGTTGTATCAATACGCTCTAACATTTCATATGAATTCAGAGACTAACATAACTTATGTGATCTCCAAACACTGAAAGCATCCTATTGAGCAGTCACTTTATGACCATATATTGTCATTGACGTATCTTTATTAAGTTTGACCATATTGTCATTAACTTCCAGATCACTAATTTTAACACCCTTTTTCATGAAGTATTCAAAACTACTGCAATAACACAATGACAGAAAATACAATGAAATTGAGTTAATGGACAAGTTTCATGAAAATGCAACTTTCTATCTTGATTTAGCGGTTGCATAGCCAAAACAGTACAGATAACTATTTTTGGGGGCATTATATCATTTCATATTTTGCACATTTACCGATAGTCAATATATGGTGTCATTGATGCCAATTGATAACCAAATGATGTTATCAGACCTTATTGGTCCAATTTCACATGGTGTAGTTACAGGCATGTGGTTCTTGTGCCTCTGTGCACAGCCACACTGTGATGAGGCCATAATTTCAAAAAAGTATACATTGTACAAACAGTGTTTCAATGTTCTGCACTTTTGCATAGTTTATTCAAATTGTATAACATTTTACTTGAGTCAATTGTCTTTCGAAAAGTATCTTATTTTGGCAAATCCAAAGCAAATATGCACAATATATACCAAGCCATGGTGAATGTCATCCAATGTGGTTGAAAAATAGTATCCAAATGTTATGCAAACATAAATGCACATCCAGTTTGGGAAATGATCTCTTCTGTGAAAGAATCCAATCACTGTGTGTGTGTGTGGGAAAGAAAAGAAGGAGAGAGAATTACTGTTAACTACATATTGAATACATACACAGAAAATACAATTTAAATACAGCATACCAGTTATTACAGGTATCGTTTTGTTTTTTCATCAAATCAGTAATGATCACTCTATAAAGTTGTTGATAACCCTATCAACTTGTTGCATTAGTTTCAGAATATGCAGACCCATGAAGGTATGGGTTAGAATATTGATCTTCAGTAACCCATGCTTGTCGTAAGAAGCGACTAACGGGATCGGTTCCCAATTGTGCAAATCAATGCTTATGCTGTTGATCACTGGATTGTCTGGTCCAGACTCAATTATTTACAGACCGCCGCCCTATAGCTGGAATATTGCTGAGTCACTCACTCACTCAGAATATGCATGGGAAGAGTATAGTAGGAAGAATTGGGGAAATAACAATAGATTTATTTCAGTGATTTGGTATATTCAATACAATTCATTACAGTTTCCGTTAAGTGTGACGCCATGAATGATGCAAACACATGCATAACTTACTTTAACAGTACTTCTCATTTCTGGCTATTTCCCATGACAATGAAAACAAAAAGATGGAGTGAATGAGTATGGTTTTACACTGCTGTTAGCAATGATCCAGCAATATCATGGCGGGGGACATCAGAAATAGGCTTCACACATTGTACCTATGTGGGGAATTGAACCTGAGTCATCGGCGTTATAAAACAAAAAGAAAATACCTTGCAGATTGTCAAAAAAATCTGATTACTAACATGTCAAATTTATGCATATACGATCCTTGAATCAAAAACGCCTCCTTCCTAATACCCTTGTATCCTGTCCATGAACACACCATTTGTGAAAGTCACTTACTGCTAGTGATCTCATATGTATGTCAGCATTGTTATACATATTTGGTATTTCACTGAGGTGAGGTTCATGCAAAATACACACGATCAATCTGTCCTGCATGCATCTTTCATAAATCCTACAGTTTTTCGTGCCAATAATTTCACTATGGATATCTTTTGCTCTGGGACTTGACAGGAGACAAGTTTAAATCAATGGGCACCAAATACGTCATAATCTAAGGGGGTAACTCAGGCCTGTTTTGCTCAGAAAACAAGGACCCCATAAAGGCATATTACCGTATTTCAACACTTATATTGAGCGTTCTACTTTCAAGGGCAGAGAAATGAAATTCTGTTTTGTTTGTACATTTCACCTTTAATACAGATTTTCTTGATTAGAATATGTACAGATTAATAAACCATGGATAGGGAATGATATCAACAAGAATTTATCAAGGAATTTTATCCAAATACATTCATGAAAGGTAACTGGGGAAAACACTTTCCAAAACTGTGCACATTTTTAAGGATCTCACTTTCCAAAATAAGTCCCTTCAAGGTGACAATATCTACCCATAGTCAAAGTAATGGAAGTGTTTACCCAGTAATACTAACATTTGATCCTGACTTGTGGTCTCTCTATTTACATATTATCACATATGCAGCATTAATATGCAGTCCCTGAGATACACTGTTACAGCATAACTCTAAATGTTTACCTATTGATTTCAAAATTAGCATCATAGCAAGGTCACCCTGACTTTGTATCTTAGTTTCAAATACTATATAAGCAAACCATGTTCAAGTATTTGTCAAAAACATTCGGAAAGCAAAATCTCTTGCTGAACAAAATCAAAATTTCAAGATGTACCAAAGTATGAAGCGTTACAATTTTACTCTGAATTATCACAACACTTCAATACTTGGTCTATGGTTTGACAAAGCAAAACTTCTCCCCATATTTATTTAACCCTTGTTTAAAGAAGTACAACTTATTTTTAAAAAAAGGATAAAAAACCTTGTTTGTTTCTATACAATCACTTCCAACCTTGAGGACCTCTAACATCTAACCAATGTTTTAGTTTTACGTCGCTTTTAGCAATATTCCAGTTATATCACGACAGGGGACACCAGAAATGGGTTTCACCCATTGTACCCATGTGGGGACTCGAACCTGGGTCTTTTGGCATGTCGAGCGAATGCTTTGACCACTGGGCTAACCACCCCCCCACACACACACACACCCACACCCCGGTGCACTAGAAGATGATAAGAATAATGTTTGAAACATGTTACCTCTGCTTGAAAATGCAGGACTATATCTATGTACATTGCTAAAATCCTTACTGCCTGAACTCTAAATTTCAAGAGGATTTATTGCATGCATTTATCTAGGATTCCACACTAAATGCCTGTGGTAGGCAAACAGGAGAATTTATTGTTGTTTTTCAAAACTGTGAGTCTCATAATTTAAGAGGCACTCTAACACTGAATTCAATGCAGTCATTTAAAATTAAGCTTCTTTGTCAACTGGTACCTGTTCTGTGTAAAATAGAGTTACCTCCAAAGAGTCATACCGTTATTTATGACAACAACATGAACTCGGAATTCTTAGATTCCAGTTTGGGAATTTGTATCTGCAGACGTGGGACCAAACATTGTCATTTGAGGAGGGCCAAATATATCTCTTGATTATTCCAATAATTCCAAGGAACGTAACTACAAGATCATAATTATAGTAACGAAACTTTGTACTAAGCAACTCTTGCTTGACAACGGTATAAGAACCTATACCAAACTGTCACATCATAACATAATAAAGAAGCTGTCAGCCATAAAGTATCATACCTTTCTTATTCATCAGCTTCTGGGCGGTGGGGTAGCCTAGTGGTTAAAGCGTTCGCTCGCCACGCCGAAGACCCGGGTTCGATTCCCCACATGGGTACAATGTGTAAAGCCCATTTCTGGTGTCCCCCGCCGTGATATTGCTGGAATATTGCTAAAAGCGGCGTAAAAGTAAACTCACTCACTCATCAGCTTCTAAAATGCCAAACATTTCACAAGAAGCTTTAAAGTCACAGTCCCCGTCATCCTCTGTATACTGAAACCATTTGAAGGTGTCCCAAGATTCAGTTGTTACAGAAGGGGACATTATAAAGAGACTACTGAATGTGACAGATTATTGTGGAAAATTGTCAATTGAGATGATTTCAAAAGAGCAGAAAAATCAAGAATAACACAGTTTCACCTCAGTGCATGACTGTGCACTCCCAATATATCAACAATCAACAATGTTTCTGTTCAAGACTGATGGGCTGATACTTACAAGAATTATTTTAACGGACTTATCAGTTTCATCAAACCTGATTCAACCCTGAATTTGGTAATAATATTGTTATAAACACTATGACACACCTATACCTTTATCATATACATATATATGTACATTCCGTGTTATAATCTGAGAGCAAAGTGAATGCATGCCATTTGTCACCAGCCCTCTTAAAGATCACTTATTCAAAATATCCACATTTCCACACGCTCAATCATTCCAACCAATTTTCATGCATCCAGTAGTACAGGTACATGTACCATATGATCATGATGACTGTGCTGCAACAAATGGACGAGTTTGATAAGATGGCATGGTATCCGTGTTTGAAAACATAAAATACTGCTAGGCTACAATACGACTCTTCAAGTTTTCATTTGATATACAGCAGCTTTAACTTAAATTCACAACAGGTCGGAATGACAAATATAAATATCGAAACTGCAGGAGGCCTGGCCTGGTGCAAGATTTACCCACCATGGGCCTACTTGTTTTCAGCAATGCTGGGAACCTATTCTGACCAAGAATTAGAGCTGTGACGATATATCGTAGTATCTATAATCGTGATGCTTTATCTGACGATAAATATATCGATACGTTTTTTTCAGATTGTGATATGCATTGTTGACCTTAAAATTGTTAATTTTCGTTAGATGGTGACGGTTATGTCAATATTTCTTGCTATTAAAATAAGATTTCTTTAAAGAAAATAACTGAAGAAAGCATATCGTGATATGCATCGAATCGAATCGTTCAAGATATCGCGATACCTATCATATCGTGACCTTTCTGTATCGTCACACCTCTACCAAGAATACACACCCTGGTATAAACCATGAAAGGAAACATATTGATTCATTGAACTTGAAAATATTTTTAGTGGAGGGGGACAATGGTTGTGTTAACAATTTCACAAGGTCTGCAACATCAATAAGGGTAAAAGCAAGGAATCACATTTCACCACACAAGATGAGGTACAATGCGTTGTGACAAATAGTACTGCAACTTGTGTATGCTAAGCACTTAAGGATTATACAATATATTATGCTAGGGGTATTCTTACCACTGATTAGAAACAAATAATTTGGTTTAGAGGTTCATAATTCATATGACTAGAGTGTATCATCAGTCATTTAGGTCATGACATTGAATCCCAGTTAGATTTACGCAGAAAATATACATGGAGAAACTGCAACATCTGAAAGCTATCCCTGAAAGGCAATATGGTTAAGTTGTTATTAAAAGCATTTCAATACCAAGATAAGTGAACACTTTAATGCATTTGTCCCTTATTACCTAGTATCATGTCACTTGTCATTGGATCCCATGAATGAGCTAATGCATGATCTCAAGTAGCACTTCCTGATTTTGCTTTTCAGTTTCCGACACACTGACCCAAGCCACATAAAACTGTACATATCCAGCTTCATATAGCAAGGCAGCAACACTGAAAGGTCACGCTAAGATTGTGCCCATAGCTGGGTCAGCCTCATGTTTGACAGGTCAGGTAGCAAGAAGCTTGACAGCATTCACTCTGTATACTGTATCTAAAATATATCATAACAATCGGTTTTTTGTATATGCACATAACTTATCTTTTTCAGAAATGTAGGAAACAGATAAATCAAATCAATGATTACAGCTGTCTTGCTAAAACATGAATCATTGTTGTCATGTATCATTCAGATTTGTGTATTGTGTTTGAGCACCTATTTTTTCACACCCCTTGAGCCATTTTTCCCCATATCATGGTCATTTAATCAAATATAAACAATTCCTAGAACGCATTTCTTCATTGACAAATATGCAGTAGAACCAAGTCATAGTTTTAATGACAGAAGGTACAACATTCCACTTTTATCTGAGGGATCAGAAGCATAAATTATCATAAATGCCTTATTTGAAGAGTCACGTGAAACTTACCAAACTCAACAAAATCTGATATATTTTTCTCTTTACGCAGAGTAGAGTTTGTGCACTCATCGTAGAGGGTGACAAGCACGTCAAGAAGGGTCTCGACGCTGACAGTATAGCCATCACTAGCTGAAGCGCCTTGCAGATACAGCTGTTCCAATGCTTTCAACCTCTCTTCCGCAGACATCGCTGGTCTTCGCACGAGATCGTGTAGACCTGCGTAATCCCCGGGCACGAGTTCTACACCTGTCTAGGGAGGCACATCATCTCCCAAAGTCGTCACTGACAGTTCCAAATAATGCAATACTTTACTGCAATAATCCAACTTTCCTTACTTTAGATCAACGAAGGCATCATTCCTATCGAGAGACTTGACACCTTGAAAAGATAGACCACTTCCTCTACAAAATACCATTGCTTTCTTCGTTTATAAGCGTCTCAGCGATGATCAAACCTGCTCATTTGAATTATCCGTTATTCTCCTTAATGCTTCCGCACATTGTGTGTCCCTCCTGGTTACAATTTTCGGCCAGGAAGCCTTTAATATTGTCTCTTGTCAGTGACTAAAATCTAAGAAACCATGCAAACATGGCTGACAAGGTGCCCCACTGAATCATGGGTACTGCTACGCAGAAGTTAGTATGACGTCATTTCTACATTATGTTAATATAAAGAGAGTGGTCTTCAGAGCGTACACTATTTTTCAATGGGAAAACGAAATTTAGGTCATCACACAATGTTTTCATCCGGATGTTTAAGATAATTACAGTAAAGCATGCTTTTGAGAACAGATTATGGGATGTACAGTGAAAGAAACCCCCAGTGATAACTCAACCCAGTTTCAAGCCACTGCCTGACTAATCCCGTCGCTGAGTTGAGTCACGCTGGTCGAGACGCATGTAGTAGAATCGGAAACTACCGAGCCCCCGTCGCAATCGCTGTACTACAAATGTACTTAGATTTATACTCAAACATTGGGTTTTATTTTGGAGAGGAAGAATAAACTTAAATTCAGGAAGTGGAGTTTAGTATCCAGTTTCCCAGGGGCAAATGCAGGTGGTACAAATACCGAGAATTCGAGGAATATTGATTTCTTGTGTGTGTGTGCGCGCTGTCAAACTCAGCTAAACCTGGAAACTTCCCAAGCCATTCATCTCCTAAAAGTGAATGAAATACAGAATACACGGGAGGTTTACAGACACCGTGTCAGTTGAATTACTCTCCTGTCGCTCGTTGAAATTTGCAATATCCATATGGTGGATTTACATACAACAGTCGATCTTTCTTCACAATACTATTTAAAAGTGGGTTTCACGAAGATGAAAAAAAAAGTACCACTACATATTCAATTTCATTACATGAAAAATACAAAACGCATTAGCTTTACTGACGCTTTTATATAAACGCTCGTGACAACTCCGGAGCTAGATATGTCCCATAAAGTAAGAGATTGTATTATGATATAATTATATCAAATTATAAGCACCCATGCATCTGTGTGTCATCGCGACCCAGACCGATGTACAACATGCAGTTTACCGTTGCCCATGTTATCAACCATTGGATTGTCCACTTTAGAGCCACAGAGAGACGGTCTCATAAATATTGTTACACCATTCCATGTCAGCCAATCACGACAGCGAGTTAAAGCGTACCTGATATAAATTATGTATAGATGTCTATGTACAGTGTATATAATCGGAGTGCTTATCCCGCATGGGATAAATTAAACTTTGACCACGGACTCTTGCGCGATATACACAAGGGGCTTATTGTAAACAAGTGAGTAGAGAATCAATTTGACATTAGTTAGGCGAGGTGTTGGTAGGGGGAAGGGGAGTTCGGGTTAAATTGTTAATTGCAACCTTGGGCGTGTAAAGTGGGTCATATATATATCAGACTGTATACATTTATTTTTTAAATATTCACCTCATGTGCGTACGAGGTGTTCACTTGTTCATAAGCTGCATATTTCCATCATACAGTTCTCTTTGGAAATGTCGGTGGCATGCTTGTTTTCGTGTATGCGTAGACGAGAAGAGTTCTGTGATTTTTTTTTAAAGGGGGGGGGGGGGATTCTTTGCTGGCTGGACCCGTGAAGGTCCGGGTTAGAATATTGATCTTCAGTAACCCATGCTTGTCGTAAGAGGCGACTAACGGGATCGGGTGGTCAGGCTCGCTGACTTGGTTGACACATGACATCGGTTCCCAATTGCGCAGATCGATGCTCATGCTGTTGATCACTGGATTGTCTGGTCCAGACTCGATTATTTACAGACCGCCGCCATATAGCTGGAATATTGCTGAGTGGGGCATAAAACTAAACTCACTCACTCACTTTACTGGCTGAACAGGCACATGGTCTAACATGGCATACTAGGAGCCTTATCAAACTCCCCAACTCCAGCCCCACCCCCCGTAATATCAGACCCCCCAAAAAAACTGCATGAAAAGTCCAAAAGACTGACTGACTGACTGAGTTTTGTTTTACGCCGCTTTTAGCAATATTCCAGCAACATCACGGCGGGGGACACCAGAAATGGGCTTCCCACATTTTACCCATGTGGGGATTCGAACCCGGGTCTTCGGCGTGACGAGCCAACGCTTTAACCATTAGGCTACCCCACCGCCCCAAAGTCCAAAAGAAATGATACATGTGATTCATATAGTCAAGAGACAAACATAGTGTGAGAGTGTCACGAATTGTGGAGTCTTGCGATTGAAATGAAAAGACAGTTGTGTAACTTATCATCAAAATAGCGAGAAGGTCAACTGAACTTTTGTCACATTCTGCAGTGTATATATGTCAGGGTAGAGACTGCGATCTGGTAGGATCGGAGATTCTACCAATATAGACATTGCGATCGGAGTCTCTTTCAGTAGAGATTGCGATTGGAGTCTCTACTGGTAGAATCTCCGATCCTACTAGTAGAGATTGCAATCGGAGTCTCTACTCTGATTATATAGAATAACCTATACAATCGCAATCTCTACCAGTAGAAGCTCAAATCTGATCCTACCAGTAGAGGTTGCAATCTAAGTGAATATTTAGAAAAACAAAATTTATTTTCGTATATTGTAGAATGACACCTTCCATTGAAAAGTGCACACTGTTTGTCCAACTTGATGTTTACAAACAAAATGAAAATAAAACATTGTTACTTTGTTTTCATTTATGATTGTTATTGTAAATAAATATAACTCTAACCCAAATATATATCTGGCCGGTCATTTCCCCACCTTCCTGTTTTTTGTTGTTATAGTACAGTTATGGGATTACGAAAAAGGCTCGATAAGTAAAGTAACTATTGTGATAAATGGTAGAAAAAACTAAAATATTCGACTATGTATGGGTTAATCAAGATGTAGGTTGTATTAACAGTTTTATTTCAAGTTTTAAGGAAAGATATATTGCTATTGATAACCAGTGTTTCTTTGAAAGTATATCAAGTTATTCCAAACTTCGGTTATAAATCTGTTAAAAGTGAAATTAAATGTGAGGATTATTTATTGCTAATTAGTGTACCAGTTTACCGTATTGCACTCTGTAAGCTCCGATGCTCTAATCATCAACTGCTAATCGAGGAAAGACGAAAGATCGGCCTAGCACGGAGCGAAAGATTATGCCCTTTTGCATTGTACCCATTATTGAGTCTGAATATCACTTCTGCTTAGAATGTAATTTTTATAATAATCTTCGTCAGGCCCTGCTCCCAAAGTATTATAACACTTCTCCATCTCTCCATAACTGTGAGAATTGTTGTCATCTTTGTTGTTTGCCACAGATCAATCAGAGTTTCTACGATTTGAATTGGAAATGGTACTGGTAGAATCTCCGATTGTACCAGTAGAGACTCCGATTGCAATCTCTACTGGTAGGATCGGAGATTCTACCAGTAGAGACTCCGATCGCAATCTCTACTGGTAGAATCTCCAATTCTACCAGATCGCAATCTCTACCCTGACATATACATGCATATAGAACATGCAGGTATCCCTGTATCCATGACGGAACTGCAATGATGTTTATTGGTACAGCTCACATGACGCTCTTGGGGATTCTGGGTAAGAATTGGTCCTCATCAACCCATGCTAATGGTTTAAAGAGACGACTTAAAGGATCGGGTGGTGGGATCACAGCCCGGCATCGAGGGACGTTGATAACATCATCACTGGATTGTGTGGTCTAAGTCACAGAGGGATACCGATGAATGCGGCTGTAAACATCACACAAACAAGAAATACTTCACATGCCATTTATTCGCTTGAATATTGCTAAAAGCAGCGTAAAACTCACTCACTCACTTTGGTATACATAAACTAGTGTTGTTTTTGACGTTTTATTAAATTGCAGTTCGTACTGACGAGTGAGTGAGTTTAGCTTTACGCCCTTTTAGCAGAAACATGTGGTTTCTGGTCAAAACATTGTGATTCTAACGTCAAAGTTAAAAACTGAATATATCTTAATTAAGAGTCAGTTGTTATCTCTCGTATATTAACGATGCTTTAAATTGCATGAAATAAAAATAGCAAAATACACAAGACCAAATTTCTGAAAATAGGTTAGGTTGAAAAACGTTTTCAGTATACAATGTATTATCGCATTTTGTTCTCACTCATACGTGAGAGTGATGACATAAAAATGCAAGAATCGTTTGTGTGAATGAATTTGGTTCAATATTATAAGTTTACTATGCATTATAGCATTATGGTCCGTACAGTTTGAGTCAGTTTCTCGCAATAGTTCTGCATCTTCTCATTGTTTATAGACAACAATATCATTGATATTGTTAGATCAGAACACTAGCTGTCATCGTCAAATCAGACTTACGCTCCATACTGATAGTGACAGTTATGACTGAGTTCTCTCCCGGTAATGAAGCACTCAGTCGATAGATGGCGCGCAAAGGAATTTTTTTAACACAAGCTCCATGTCAACGCGTTACAACTTTATCCGCGATAGTATGAGAGGTGAGCGGGAGTGCGTGATATCGCTGTGAGGAGTTTAAGAATGCGTTTCATTGGCCGTTAAATATAGTATCGTGTACTTTCCACATAAACACGGTCACATCTGTAGCGTCGGCGTCAAGTGTCAATTTCATCGTCAAAATATTATACGTAACACAATTCCCTAAGCTATTATGGTATGTACTGATGTATTTTTGATGGCTTTAATGTACAAATCGTGATCTTGAAATGTTTGGAAGTGAATGTCTCACAATACACTAAACGGGATCAAGTCTTTAATTACAAAGACCGATTAGGGTAACTCGTGTCAAATATTGCATCCTTTGGACACATGCTCGTTCCATGACAATACGCACCGTTCATTCAACCATCGGCACGAATAATGACAAATCTAACACAGGTGTTGATTTTACATAAATCGCTAAATGTTCTGTGAAATGTCACAAGCGCACGAAATGGGCGTGTCAAAACATGACCGATCAAGAAGGCTGCTTGTCAACTCCAAAACAGAGTGATTATAATTAATCCTAATTTGTGCTTCTTTTTCGTTTGCCCAAATCTTATCGCGAATCAGTAATATTTTTTTCATCCTCATACAGTATGAACCATCCTTACTCTTGTGAAATTATATTAACTTTGTCCTAATAACACTTTTTGTAGAACCAATCCAGTGTTTAAATTTAATACCATGGTCAGTCTTAAGAAAACGATGTTTCCATTAGTTGAGACAGAGTAAGTACCAGTGTGTCGTACTGGTGAACATCTGGGTTTGGTCTTCAGCAACCCATGCTTGTCATCAAGAGGCGACTAATGGAACGGGTGGTCAGACTCACTGACTTGGTTGACACGTATTCCAGTTGCATAGATTGATGCTCATATGTTGTTGATCACTGGAATGTCCAGTCCAGATTTGAACAACAACAAACAATTCCAGTGTGGAGTTCATTTGCAGTATACATCTAAACAATGTAACATAACAACTGCATCTTTGTTGTTAATTCATATATCGCTATTTGTTATGCTACTTAACAGATAAACTGTGGTAAAGCCACCTGTTACACTTGAACATATTTTCTTTCACAGGACGTTGATGAAGAAACAGTAGATCATGGACATATTCTGTGGTTACCTGGTGATCTATTATTGGAGATATTTTCATATCTGGAAGCAGCATCCTTGAGTTCTGCAGGCTTGACTTGCAAGACATGGGCATCACTTATCAGTCAGTCAGAAACACTATGGAAAACAAAGACTCAGCTGATCTCTGATAGAGATGCTCAAAAATATATCCTCCAGTCAAAATCAGAAGGGAACTCATGGAAGGTTGGTTAACATTTTAAATTTTTTTACTGCTTACTTATAAGAACTGACCAATACGTCTGGCATTTATGGTGATATGAAGGTAAAAAAGCAGTGCACACTTTGCATGCATCCTTATGGGCTCTTACCTCCATCAACACCAAAACATATTGAAGGAGATTCTCAGATACATAAAACAAATGAATGCCTATGGAAAGGTAGCATATTGTTTATAGGTTATGACATCACCAAACTGCACCACATTGCCTAAAATAAAAATAACATATTCTTTTTCTATATGATTTATATGGAAGAGTGTTTAAGCAAAGTCTGTTTGAAAAATATATATTTACATCATTCTGTGCCTCGTGAAACATAGGGTACAGCAACCTACCTTTTATGTTTAACTTTGAGCATGGTCAGATTAATTATGAAAAATTTGCTGTTTAAAGTTTACATGCCCCCTTCACCTACTTACTGTACAGAATGAGTAATACTAAACTTGTGTAAATGAATTACAGGGCTCAAGATGTGAGTTGAAATAGAGTTTTAATCTCACATTTAAGATTTTTCCAGTTACATAGCATAAATATGTGTATGTATGACTGCTTGTACTCATGCCAGCCCACTGATATAACATGATTATAATGTACACCCTGCTCATACACATAATGCCAACACCAGGCAGCATAAGAATAAGTACCTCAATTTGACATCTTTATGTGTGACATGACTGGGGATTAACATCAACATTCCACTCTCATACTGAAGTTTCCCTAATCAAGGAGGCAGTCAACAAGGATGGAAAAGGTGTACTAAAATACCTGTCTGTGAGATTCCCTTCCATTTTGGCATGTAGCAATATGCATGTATAGGCAGCAATCCATTGTTTCACAAAATTACAACTGATTGTTCCAGGAGTCCTTTCAGATGAATTATGGAAGCAACTTGATTAGACATAAATGGAAGCGGGGTGAGTTCAGTAAACCCAAAGCCATGGTGGATCTTCCCCCAAAGGTCCTGTGTCCAATGACTGCTGACACCTGGGGTGAAATATTTGAAATGGAGCTGGAAAGATGAGGAAGCAACAATAAGGATGCCTGATATCTGTAAGGACAATGGTGCCACCAGCCAGCAAGAATGTGCTTGTCCGCCTTACACCTCATGATTGTGTATCAACAAGGAGAACCAAGCAATGCGTTTGTAGCTTGACAGTGTGGATCAGTTGCATTTGTTACTCAGATAATTTGGACAACTGAATGAAATATGTTTCTGTTTCCATGCTTATCAAGGATCAGGATGGATGTATGTCCAGCATTTACATTTTAATGTTGAATGTCATACCAGTGATTTCGATGTCTGTCAAATGTACATTTTACCTCGTAATTATCACATTGTGGGTACATATATGAAGATGTTACCCTTGTTTCGTATTTGTAAATCTTGTTAGCCACCCAAATTTCTTTATGTCCTCCTTTTGTGTGATATTTTAATTTTAACCTTCCAATGACATTCTAGTTTTAATCAGCCCCCTTATTAGCATTTTTTTTTTATCCAAGAGGGATGTATTTATCTTAGGCTTTCTGGCGAATGTGTGTCTGTTACAGTATGATCTTTTTTAATGAAAGTTTGTATCTACCCAAGTGGTACCAATGGATAATGTGAACAGTCTATAATATTTATATGATAGTTACTATCCGTTTTATCAGATGCATTGTACATATGAATTTATATAATATATTTATTTAATTAATTTATTGATATCTTTGTTGTAGAGCAACATATTTGTTATTTGGTGGTTTTATTTATTTTTAGTCATTATAAAATAGAATTGTTATCATTGAAGATTTTGGCAATCAGGGAACAAGATTAAATGATAATACAACATGATTTAATATATGCTATAAGATTTGTCGTTCCTCTCAAAATAACATGTTTAACATATTAATATCATCAAGTGACATGACATAAATCTATACATTTCTGAGTGGTACAGCAATACTGATCTTAGTAGGAAAACAATATTGTCTTAGATTTACACTGAAATTATGTCCAGAATTGGGTGTTACTTCACCAGACTGAAGTATTGTAATCCGATATTTTCAGACAAAATAGTACTGTACTACTCTTCAGACCTGAGACATAATAATGAAATCTATTGTTGATGTAAATTTGTTTAATAAGTTTCATACATATTGTTACATGAATAAATACTAAATGTAAAAGTATTTTTTACTGTTGGTCTTTGTGTTTTTTTGTTTTTTTCCACCTTCACTATTAGTCTATTAGTGAGCAGAGCGAGAACTATAGTGTGTTTTCGTTTTTTTGTTGTTGTTTAATGCTGCACTCAGCAGTATTCCAGCTAACCATCAGCAAAAAATAATCAAATCTGGACCAGGCAATCCAGTGATCAACATAACAAGCATCGATGTACAAAGTTGGGATATGATGACATGACCAAATCTACCCCGGATCTTCATGAGTGACTTCATTATACTGTTATATACAGTAACTTGAGCAAGGGGTACTGAGCTGACAAAATCAGAAACATCATCGTGGCACACCTGCATCATTAATTAGGCCTGGCTATTGATATAGACCATAGAAATCGATAATTGTTACCTAAATATTGATCCATTATTAATAATTATATACTCGCCCTTGGAAGATACTGCAGTGTAATATTTTTAAGGCAATATTCCACTAGTGTAATACCGCTAGACGTATGACATCATAATGGTTACACTTATGACATCACAATGCTAATAACTCTGGCACAAAGGTATTAGACCTTGCTTGACTTGTGGAAAGCTGAAAGTCATCACACTTCGTAGACAGTTTCTATCAGTTTATGTTGGAGAGTAATAAACAGAATACTAAACTCGCTTCCGTGAAATACCATTTTTATTAAACTCGTGAAAGATTTAGCATCAAACTCGATTTCGCTCGTTTGATACCAAATCATTAACTCGTTTAATAAAAATGGTATTACACGGAAGGTCATTTAGTATCTTATTTTAGTATTAAATAAGACTGTAAAAATGAGGAAAGGTCAGAAATAAATAAAAATATTTAACATCACTGGTGAGGTGAGTGGTGACACATTCATGCTTGGATTACTAACAAAGTTCTAAAAATATTGTATTCAATCTGTCAATCATGATTGCATTTCATCTTTGGTTAAGTCTGTTTTGGTGAATTATTTCGTCACAATAGTTAATGAAAGGGAATATTGGCAAAAGATTTCCATAACTATAATCATTCAAAATTCTTCCCACTGATGTTACAGCCCGGCTTGCCCAAGGGATGCAACTCTGCAAAGCAACACATGTGTGTTCATTCTGCAAAGCAAATAGGGACAACTGGTGCACCCATGCCCAAATAGCGACAAGACACCAATGAAAGTGAATGGGTTTTATTCTTTTTGTTCTTAACATAATGCCTACTTCACAGTAGGTCATATAATGGGTTAACCAGTGGTTGATACTGTGAACATGATCCAGTCAGTGTGCGAAATAGTTTCAAAATTTTGCTAGCCAGTCGGGCTAGCTATGCCTGAAAGTTAATAGCCCACAAAATAATTCACTAGCCCGATATTTAAATGTAGAATTAAGCAAAAGATTACAAAAAAAGATGAGAATAAGACATTGTCGGCATGACACAGGTTTCATCATTAAGCTGCCAATTAGGCCAGAATCTTGCATGATTTAAAAGTGCATTATAACTTAACAAGTCGGAGAGAGTGATATATTTACAACATGACCCCATGAAATTCACTAGCCAGTCGGGCCAGTGACTGTGGAAATTTACTGGCCCATAGGATTTTTACTAGCCATGGGCAGGCCAATGGCTATTTCGCACACTGGATCCAGTCGTGGTACAACATACAATCAGTGAAGTTAGAGACTATTCATGTTTCATTGAGATCAACGATCATGAACAAAAAAGGGTTAGGGATCATAAATACATTTGGGGATATTGTTATGAAATTGCATGCTCAGTCTTCACAACCTAATAATAATAATCCCCAAACCCTTTTTGTCCAGTATACAAGTATTTAAATTCTTCTCAATATAGCAGCTTAAATAGCTTAACAAACTGTTTTGTATAATTCTTCACCATAAGCATGATCAGATGTATACACCATAGTGTAAAAGAGTTTTCTTTTGTTTGTTGTTAACACACTCAGCAATGTTCCAGCTATAAGTTTTGACCTGAAATAGAGTGGATATGATGCCACCAAGCAACCAGGTTACCTGGCCTGACCACCTCATCCATTCAATAGCCTTTTGGGACCAACTCTAGTTTGGAATTGTCCTGAAATATAGTGCCAAAAATGTAAATGTCTACATTGTTTTGGATCTATTCCAAAGCTGAATTGAGATCATTCGTTACCATTCTGGTTTTACAGAGAATCCTCATAAGGGACTGTTCATAATTTATGGCTAAGGGGGGTGATGATGATTTTTATGGAGAAGCATGTACAATTTAAATGAACCCCCCCACCACCCTAAATTTTTTTTGTAAAAGAACGTGTACAAAAACCCCCTGTATGTCATGTACAAAATCAATGACCCCCTCCCCTTCCCATAATTTCTAAAGCATATTTTTGTATTATTATTATGTACAAATTGCTACCCCCTCTAGTACATGTGTACAAAATTGCTAACCCCTAGTACATGTGTACAAAATTGCTAACCCCCAGTACATGTGTACAAAATTGCTAAAAAAACCCCCAGTACATGTGTACAAATTGCTACTATCCCCCATGTGAACAATTATATGTACATGTGTGTTCATAATTGCTGGACCCTATAGTACATGTGTACAAAATTGCTAACCCCCTAGTACATGTGTACATGTACAAAATTGTTAAATTGCTAACCCCTCCCCTAGTACATGTGTGTAATTGCTACCCCCTAGTACATGTGTGTACAAAATTGATGACCCCCACTACCTCCCCAGAACAAAATGGGTGACCCCCTTAAAATCATCATCACACACCCCCAGCCATATATTATGAACAGTCACTAAATCTGGATGGAACAGCTGATATAATTGTTTGGGTTACCAGATTGGATGGGAGAAATGTTCCTTTGGTATGTGGCAACTTTCTCATCAATACCAGAAGGTCAGGCCACTGAGTGCACAAGGTTTGACAGTGTTTCTGTGTAATAGTCTTCCAAGTTCTTAGGCAGTTGAACATCTGTCAGGCCTGTGTTCAATAAATACATTCATGTCTTGAATAAATAAATATTTACAATGATTCACCAGAATAAGTACAGATGTCTTCTGCCGTAAGTCCACAGCAGCTAGATAGTGCCAAAAGTTATCACATATCACACAATCCTCTTCAATCTAAGGGCAGGTTTCTGGTCCCTGAGACCCTTACAGGGTTGTGACTGGACTGTCCTGGTGACATAAATCACTGGTACACAGCAATATAAACTTCTAGGCCTGAACCCAGACTTTCACATCATAAAGGCTCAATCATGCTGCTCTCACCCTCTTAGGTTCATCTGAGCCACTAAGTTCCAGGCCTGAACCCAGACTATCACACCATGTAGGCTCAATCGTGCTGCTCTCACCATCTCAGGTTCATCTGTGCCACAAAGTTCCAAGCCTGAACCCAGACTATCACACCATGTAGGCTCAATCGTGCTGCTCTCACCATCTCAGGTTCATCTGTGCCACAAAGTTCCAAGCCTGAACCCAGACCCCACACATTATACAGGTTCCATCTCTACTATCTCGGGTACATCTGCACCACACATTTCCTGAGTGTGCTCATATACCTCTCCCACACTGGCTGAAGATGAGGAGAGCCCCTGCAACACCAACATTACATTATACTTCATTACTTACATCATAACACACACACCTTGTATATATAAACTTCAGAAACTTGGAAGACAAAGGTGACCATTTATCCTAGGAACACTTTGTCTCTCTCTCTCACACACACATGCACATATCCTAGGAAGACTTTGTCACTCACTCTCACTTTTCTCTCTCTCTCTCACACGCACGCACACACACACACACACACACACACACGCACGCACACCCCCTGTTTTCCACAATACAGAATGCTCCCAAAATACAAATAAGTTTTATTATAATTATCATAATCAGAAACTAAGATTCCATACTGGGAATACAAACTGGAATATGAGCAGTTAAAGCTTCTACCACCACGGCTACTCCTTACACTGGACATGGAAGAGGATCTCAAACTGCCCTACACATTTTTTCACAACAGCACCTGTTGAATAGTTTAACATTGATATTACCTTATGAATTCCATGGATGCAGCTGCTGTCTTGTAGGCTGTGAGGGATGCTTCTACATCAGACCGAGACCAGTTGTTCTGAAGACAGGGCTCTATCAACTACAAGTGAGTGTCAGGTTGATGAGGGGGTGAATACCGAAGTGAAATATGTATGACACTTTTGTCATAATTAAAACCAAATTCATGCTTTTTGTAGATCAAAATGTAGACTACTCATAATAGATAC
The DNA here is from genome assembly GCF_003918875.1 of Haliotis rubra. Classification (NCBI taxonomy): domain Eukaryota; kingdom Metazoa; phylum Mollusca; class Gastropoda; order Lepetellida; family Haliotidae; genus Haliotis; species Haliotis rubra. The sequence goes on from NW_025767010.1 coordinate 503,610, forward strand.
AGGCAAATGTCACACAAGGGTAAATAACGAAGTTCCACTCACATAATATTTTCAAACAATGTCTACTAACTTGATGTAAAGGTCCACTGCAGAAGCGATGAGCACTTACCTTTTCATAGAAATCAAGGAAAATATCCTTGGATTCTCTGCTGTGGTTAAGACCATATGCAATATTCAAGATATTTTTGGAATAATTCTGAAATATAAATGTTAGGATTACTTATCTGACTGAATAATATTTGTTCACAATTAGTCAATTGCTTGTTTTACCAATGTGGTCTCTGGATTTTGATCATATTTTCGTAAATATCACTTACAAAATAACTGCACCACCAGGTTGTGCAGTAATCTTGCACAGAGCAATTTTATTTCCTCCCATTCCACCTTTACAATCCCACTTTATTTTATGCGCCATACCATGCTCCTAATCCATTCTTTAACAAAGCCAATCTTGGCGATTCCATCTTCTCTCATGGTTTTAGATCGCCATGATCTTAGCGCTTCATCGATCCTCTTCCAACTGTGGAGGTGCTGAATTCCTTAAACTCGATTCCTGTCTACAGTTGTCTTCAAGTGCGCATAGCATACCGCGCAAATAGAGAGTGATACTGGTCCCTGCACACAACACATACCCTTTCCTCACTTGTTTGCAGAATATTCCATCCATGATTCAAACATTCCAAGAAATCCTTCCTTCCAGACACGCGGCTATAGCATATATTTTCTACATTTTAACTGTCTTGATTTATGAATTGCGAATCCATATTTCAACCATCGGAAATACGCACGCATGTTTTATGAAAATATTGAACTGCGAAAAATACATTCATAAATTTGGGTCTAGATTTAGTGACTTAATAATTATGAAAATTATAATAATATATCAAATATCGACAATATTTACTTATGATATAACACCTAAATGCATATGATTTGCCACTGGTTGTCAATGGGACATTGTTTAATGCACAGCTGTTTTTTTTTTCCTTTTGTTTTTGTGTGTGTAAAATCAAAAATATACCCTAGAAGTATTGGTTTTCTCACAATATAACCAGAAAATGTAATATAGCTACAGAAGTGTTGTAAAGGAATGCATGACAGGGAAATCTGAATATCAAATAATATATCGAGAGAGCAGTTGTTAAATACTCATTCACAGTATATTAATGATATGACCCTATTAGATTGATAAATATTTTTCTAAAAGTGAAATTAAAATTGAATCTCTGATTTTGCACGTTAACTTGATTACTTTAATGATTAACTAAGACAAAATCACTCCATCACGAAAAGAAAATATCTTGAGCTCTGCCATTGGGCATGACAGACTCTCACGGCAACGGCATAAGCCAGGGAAACCACTCCCATCTTGCCCATAAACTAAAATTATCTGCTCTTTGAGTTAATGAAAAGGTCACGCCATTGTTACATACGCACGCGGACACCATTTGCTAGTATCCTTCCTTGATTATCGAAAGGGTATGTTGTTTCACACGTATTCCAACATTGAATCGGGTTGGGAATAGTACTTTGTTTTTCGATTTCGATAGTTCTGTGGTTCACTACAGCAAATAACAATGTATCCGGGACGTTAAATCGGTTGTGCATTCTCCGTGTTGTTGAAGTGTCGAGGCTTAATCATACAGTACAGTTTTTTATGCAATATAAAAGCACGCCATCTCCAAACGTAAAGCTAATTATTTGCGTGAAACTTGAACACCATTTTGTCACAGACTACAATGATCTTAGCTCCTTACAATTGGTCCGGACCAATTGTAAGTTTCGATTGTAACTTACAACGGTCTTAGCCTACAATCGCTTTGTGCAAGTCGATGGCGATTGTAGCCGAAGCCTAAGATCGCGATCTTAAGGATTTACAATAATTGTAGCGCTAAGATCGTTCTGTGCAAGTGGGCCCAGATCATTAAGCATTCTCTAACCATCATTCCAAGTTGTTACACTTTGTTTGCTGTAACTACAATGGTATGCTGAGTGAGTTTAGTTTCGTGCCGATTTTAGCAATATTTCATCAATATCGTGGCGGGGGATGCCAGAGTGAGTGAGTTTAGTTTTATGCGGCTTTCAGCAATATTTCATCAATATAATATAGGTGATGCCAGGTAGGTGAGTTTAGTTTAGTTAGGGATGCCGGAAATGGGCTTCACACATTGCACCCATGTGAGTAATCGAACACGAATCGAATCATATTCGGTGAGACTAGCAAACGCTGCACACTATGTGTGGTTACAGCTGTGATACACAACAAAAATGGGGCTAATTACTTCTCCCATCTGAATTTTAAATAGTTATTTCTATCCAATTTCACTTGAAATTCAAGAGTAATTTCAGTAACAAACAGATTAAATTAGGACAAACAAAATGGTAAAAGTCTCTTATATATTCTTAGAATAAATACATTTACGATTGGTAAGTTGTGCAATCTACCAAGCTGAAAATGGCCACATGACAAATTATAGTGACACTCACCTTGAAATTGGACTCCAAGTCACTGTATGCTCTGTCAGAGAGTTTACTTTTCACAGATTTGAGAAGCAGCCTGTGGACAAATTGTAACTTTAAATGTATTGATAGCATAACATATTTTTCAATTACAAGGTCAGTTAGGTACACCTTTCTTGCATATGTTTGAAAATAACTAATCACTCTACACCCTCACCCTTTATGTTCCTCACAGTACACCCTCAGCCCATACACCTTCACCCCTTATGTTCCTCACAGTACACCCTCAGCCCATACACCCTCACCCTTTATGTTCCTCACAGTACACCCTCAGCCCATACACCCTCACCCTTTATGTTCCTCACAGTACACCCTCAGCCCATACACCCTCACCCTTTATGTTCCTCACAGTACACCCTCAGCCCATACACCCTCACCCTTATGTTCCTCACAGTACACCCTCAGCCCATACACCCTCACTCCTTATGTTCCTCACAGTACACCCTCAGCCCATACACCCTCACCCTTTATGTTCCTCACAGTACTCACCCCTCAGCCCATACACACCCTCACCCCTTATGTTCCCTCACAGTACACCCTCAGCCCATACACCCTCACCCTTTATGTTCCTCAGTACACCCCAGTACACCCTCAGCCCATACACCCTCAAGCAGTACACCTCCTCCTTATGTTCCCTCACAGTACACCCTCTCAGCCCATACACCCTCACCCCTTATGTTCCCTCACAGTACACCCCTCAGCCCATACACCCTCACCCTTATGTTCCTCACAGTACTCCCTCAGCCCATACACCCTCACCCTTATGTTCCTCACAGTACACCCTCAGCCCATACACCCTCACCCCTTATGTTCCTCACAGTACACCCTCAGCCCATACACCCTCACCCCTTATGTTCCTCACAGTACTCCCTCAGCCCATACACCCTCACCCTTATGTTCCTCACAGTACACCCCTCAGCCCATACACCCTCACCCCTTTGTTCCTCACAGTACACAATTCCTCAGCCCATACACCCCTCACACCCTTATGTTCCCTCACAGTACACCCTCCTCACCCCTCTTATGTTCCCTACACACCCTCACCCCTTGTGTTCCTCACAGTACTCCCTCAGCCCATACACCCTCACCCTCCTCAGCCCATGTTCCTTATGTTTCACAGTACACCCTCAGCTCATACACCTCACTTTGTTCCTGCACCCTCAGCCCCACCCTCATACATGTTCCTCAAAGTACACCCTCAGCCCTCACCTCCTTATGTTCCTCTCACAGTACACCCTCAGCCCATACACCCTCACCCCTTTTATGTTCCTCACAGTACACCCTCAGCCCATACACCTCACCCTTTATGTTCCCTCACAGTACACCCCTCAGCCCATACACCCTCACCCTTTATGTTCCTCACAGTACACCCTCAGCCCATACACCCTCACCCCTTTATGTTCCCTCACAGTACACCCCTCAGCCCATACACCCCTCACCCTTTATGTTTCCTCACAGTACACCTCAGCCACCCTCATTCCCTCCTTATACACCTCACCCCCTTATGTTCCCTCACCTTATGTTCCCTCTCTCCATCAGCCCATACACCTCACCCCTTTATGTTTCCTCACAGTACACCCTCAGCCCATCACCTCCCTTATCACCCACAGTACACCCTCAGCTCCATACATCACACCCCTTTGTGTCCTCAGGCAATTCCCCCTACTTCCATGGTTCCTCACCCCTGTGTTCCTTCACAGTTCTACAGTACTCCTTCACCCCTTGTGTTCCTCCTTCCCTACTCCTCCCATGTGTTCCTCATCACACCCTCCTTCTCCCCTCAGCCCAGCACACACCTTTACACCCTCACCTTGTGTTCTACAGTTTCCTCACAGTACACCCTTCTCCATCAGCCCTCTCAGCCCTACACCCTTGTGTTCCTCACAGTACTCTCCCTTCACTCTCACCCCCTTGTGTTCCTCACCCCTTGCCCTATTTCCTCTCACCCCTTGTGTTCCATCTCCTTCTCCATCAGCCCTTCACCCTCACCCCTTGTGTTCCTCACACAGTCCATCACCCCTCCTTCCTCCATCCATCAGCCCCTCACACCCTCAGTAGCACCTTGTGTTCCTCACCCTCGGAACTCCTTCTCCATCAGCCTTCACCCTCACCCCTTGTGTTCCTCACAGTACTCCTTCTCCATCAGCCCCTTCACCCTCACCCCTTGTGTTCCTCACAGTACTCCTTCTCCATCAGCCCCTTCACCCTCACCCCTTGTGTTCCTCACAGTACTCCTTCTCCATCAGCCCCTTCATCACCCCTTCACCCCTTGTGTTCCTCACATGTACTCCTTCTCCATCAGCCCCTTCACCCTCACCCCCTTGTGTTCCTCACAGTACTTCTTCTCCATCAGCCCTTCACCCTCACCCCTTGTGTGTTCCTCACCTTCTCCATCAGCCCCTCACCCCCCCTTGTGTTCCTCACAGTACTCCTTCTCCATCAGCCCCTTCACCCTCACTCACCCCTTGTGTTCCCTCACAGTACTTGCCTCCTTCTCCATCAGCCCCTTCACCCTCACCCCCTTGTGTTCCTCACAGTACTCCTTCTCCATCAGCCCCTTCACCCTCACCCCTTTCATGTGTGCTCCTTCTCCAGTACTCCTTCTCCATCAGCCTCCTCCATCAGCCCCTTCACCCTCACCCCTTGTGTTCCTCACAGTACTCCTTCTCCATCAGCCCCTTCACCCTCACCCCTTGTGTTCCTCACAGTACTCCTTCTCCATCAGCCCCTTCACCCTCACCCCTTGTGTTCCTCACAGTACTCCTTCTCCATCAGCCCCTTCACCCTCACCCCTTGTGTTCCTCACAGTACTCCTTCTCCATCAGCCCCTACACCCTCACCCCTTGTGTTCCTCACAGTACTCCTTCTCCATCAGCCCCTTCACCCTCACCCCTTGTGTTCCTCACAGTACTCCTTCTCCATCAGCCCCTTCAGTTCCCTCAGCTGCAGGAGGAAGTCCCTGTCAAGGTCCACATCCATATCCTCATGTTCTGTACATTCTGCAACAGCCAGGATGGTGATTGAGTGCTTACTAGTCAGCTTCATTTACAGTACTCCTTCTCCATCTCTAAATGCCCTTCAAACATTTTGAGCTTCATGAACAGTTTGTAGATGGTGTTTATATATCACCATCTACACCCAGGATCAGTTAACACAGGGTGGAACCCTTGTATATCACCCAGCTATAGAGCTTTATAAACAGCCAGCTAACAGGGTGAAAGAGGGTGAGTATATCAGCCACTCATGAAGATCCGGGCTCGACATAAGAGGCGACTAACAAGATCGCTGACCCAAATGCACAGATTGATGCTCATGATGTTGATCACTGAATTGCCTGGTCAAGACTAGATTATTTATCATTTTACAGACTGCCGCCATTTAACTGGAATATTCTCGTGCATGGCGTTAAACAACAAACAGACACAAATCTATAGGACCAGGCAGCTAACAGGATGAAGTCCTTATGTATCGCCCACCTATAGAGCACACAGTATGCAGTTCTTATATATCATCCACCTATAGAGATATAGGAGTGAGTGAGTTTGGGTTTTACGCCAGCCACTTTTAGCAATATTCCAGCAATATCATGACAGGGGACACCAGAAATGGGTTTCACACATTGTACCCATGTGGGGAATCAAACCCAGGTCTTCGGCATGATGAGCTAACGCTTTAACCACTAGGCTACCCCACCGCCCTAAATATACAGGAACAGCTAGCTGACAGGGTGAAGTCCCCTATATCTAACATCCACATTGTGGTAAGGTGAGATAGTACACAGACTCAAGTCCTCATATATATGACTCACCGACAGAGCTGTAGGACCAGTTAGCTATCATGTTAGTCAACTATATCTAACATCCACATTGTGGTAAGGTGAGATAGTACACAGACTCAAGTCCTCATATATATGACTCACCGACAGAGCTGTAGGACCAGTTAGCTATCATGTTAGTCAACTATATCTAACACCCACATTGTGGTAAGGTGAGATAGTACACAGAGTCCTCATATATATGACTCACCGACAGAGCTGTAGGACCTAGCTAACATCATGACATAGTATGACATAGGACCACTCACAGAGCTGTAGGACCAGTTAGCTATCATGTTAGTCAACTATATCTAACATCCACATTGTGGTAAGGTGAGATAGTACACAGACTCTAGTGCTCATATGTATGACTCACCGACAGAGCTGTAGGACCAGTTAGCTATCATGTTAGTCCCCTATATCTAACATCCACAGTAAGGTATAGGTGCTACACAGACTCTAGTCCTCATATGTATGACTCACCGACAGAGCTGTAGGACCAGTTAGCTATCATGTTAGTCCCTATATCTAACACCCACATTGTGGTAAGGTGAGATAGTACACAGACTCAAGTCCTCATATAATGACTCACCGACAGAGCTGTACGACCAGTTAGCTATCATGTAGTTAGCACACAGTGTGAAGTCCTTAAACTCCAGGTACAACAGCTTTTTCTTTCCTGTTTCGAATCTGTTGTTAGTGATAAACACTATTGCTGCATAGCTCCTGGAAAGGGATTCAAAACCTTAAATTAACCTTCAACAGTGAGTGAGTGAGTGAGTGAGTGAGTGAGTGAGTGAGTGAGTGAGTGAGTGAGTGAGTGAGTGAGTGAGTGAGTGAGTGAGTGAGTGAGTGAGTGAGTGAGTGAGTGAGTCGTGAGTGAGTGAGGGAGGGAGGGAGCAAGCTAGCCAGCTAGCTCGCTCGTTCGTTTGTTCGTTAGTTTAGTTTTATGCCGCTTTTAGCAATATTCAAGCAATATCAAGGCTGAGGAAACCTGAAATGGGCTTCACACCTGTCATTTAGAATGCCCCTTGTTAAACTCTTCCACACTGCATTATTAAGCAACACATTCAGAGTTTAAGATTTCAGGTTCTTGTAAGCAACATACTGATTGTTGGATGAAATGTCGTGATCTGTAAAGTGATGCCTTTGTGTAGCCACAGCAAGTACACTGATATGATATTAATGAGATTAAGGCAATTTGAGAAAAGAAAATCATTTGTTTGAAAGTCAGAATTTCATCATATTTTCCCATCTCATAAACCAGTTGACAGTACAAGCAGTGAAGACAAAATTACCTAGCTAGTTCCTCAGACAGGAGATAGTGGGTCCGGATGTTCTCCACAAGGGAACCTTTCATCTCCTCCACAGTCTTAAACACACGCTTCACGTTGTCAAACTGAAAAATAGGCAGACACTACAGCTCAGTGTCTTCATGTTTCAAATGAATGTGAGTGAGTGAGGGTGCCTGAGAGTCAGGTAGAGTCAGTGAGTCAATGACTCAGTATGTCCTTATTCAGTAACTTTGCAGCTTTACTATGAGTGAGTATGTTTATGCCGCTTTTACTAGTGAGTTTTAGCAATATTCCAGCATTATCATAGCAGGGGACACCAGATATGGGCTTCACACATTGTACCTATGTGGAGAATCGACCCCATGTCTTCAGCATGATGAGCGAACACTTTAACCACTAGGCTACCCCATCGCCCAGCTTTACTATGAAGTGAGTTAAATAATCAAAAATATACCAAACCAGTGGTTAATAGCATGAACACAAATCCATGACATCATGGTCTCATCACACATAATTATTTTACTGAGAGGAATCAACATTATCTGTTCTCAAAACAAAGATGAATTGCTTGGGGTTCATTCTTGCCCTGGAAGCTCCACAGTGAATAATGGATCCTGTTTCTATTTAGTTCAAACACTGAATCTTTACTTTATCTGTCGTATTAAGCAGTCTAGGGGGCTTCAAAACACAACAATGAATATGACGATTTAAACCATACAAACTAAAGTATATTGTGAGAGATTGAGGGGTTGGAAATGTATATTTAGTGCATCAATAAAACAAAAAAATATTCCATTATGGTTACCAGACAGTTATATAGCCATTTTACATTGCTGTTTTCTGTACAAGTTTGTCATATGCACAAAAATATATCACTGTAATGCAAATTTTCAAGCAAACACAGGGTGAGACAACCTACTTGTTTCTGCAAACTCCCTACAGTGTTACAACACAGCGAATATTGTTTCGTGTAACATACCTGTCTCCGACAACTCCGTAACATGACCCCAGTCTTCTCACTCACATCATCAAGGTCCTTCCGGTGTCGGGAGTTCAGCTTCTTTCCTAGTATCTCCCGAATTACAGGTGCGTCGATCTGGTAATATCTGCCAAGTTAAGCATGTACATGGTAGTGTTACTTTGGAAACAAAACAAAGTTAAACACACACTAGTGCACATCTTATAAAAACCACTGCATTTCTTTCCACTGTCATGAAGAGAAGTGAAAAAACCCAATGATGTCATTCTTTATGGTTTGTTTTGTGCCTTATGCAGTCAGAAATATTTCAATACATATTATTATATTCCCCAACCATTGAGTTATCAGAGTTAGGCTACACAGCCTGTAAATACAGAAAATATGGGAGTGTAAAGACCTCCCTTACTTTCATGGGGGGATGGGTGGCCTAGTCATCTATTTTACTGTCCAGAGTTGCATCCCTTGGGCACATCAGAATATTCATGCTTGTGAGTTTCAATAAAGTGGGAAATATTTCAGACCTGCATTACTTCTGGTTTTCCTACTGGAATACCCTTCGGGAATTTAACAGCATGAAACAAAACTCAGTTATTTAATTACAAACACTAGGCTTAAACAAGGGCCATTAATATGTTAAACACTGCAGAGTGAGTGAGTGCGTATACACATGTATGGTTTTACACTGCTTTTAGCAATATTGCAGAAATATCACAGTGTGGGACACCAGAAATGGACATTTAACATTGAACACATGTGGAGTATCGAACCTAGGTCTTCGGCATGATGAGTGAACGCTTTAACCACTGGGCTATCTCACCGCCCCTAAAAAGTGAGTGAGTATGGTATGACTGAGTATACAAGCAAACAGTTCAACCACTAGGCCACCCCACCACCCACAGCCTTTACAAATGTGACATATGTTGAACTGTACTTTTCAATGAGCATTGTCTGTGTATCTGCATTGATCTGGTATATATGTTGATCCCGTAGTTTATCAGGGCTCTTCACTAGTTTCTCGAGACTAGTAAAGAGGCGATAATTATCCTGTGTATCACTCAACAAATCCTCAAACGTGGCATTGTACTTCTTCAAGACTCCCTGTTTTTGCAGCACATTGGCTGCCTCAGATACTGAAATCATAAAAAGATTTATACGTACATAGCGGCGACTTAGCCAAGAGCCATGATGAGGTCCTACAGTCAAGACATGACCCCTTCTTGGAGGAATATGTTTTATATATCTCAAGAAAAGTGATGCTTTTCACGCAATGTTGGATCATGTCTTGACTGTAGGACCCCATTGCGGAAATTGGCTACTGGTGATTGTACTCAGCTCATCATCGAAATCAAGTTTTATTGCTTTAAATAACATAGCAATAATTGCGTACCAAATTGCACAGAGACAATTAGATACGGCACCTCATTCTAAACACTTGCTGCCATTTTTAAACTGACAATTGTCAATCATTATTGTGCCCTGTCTCTTAAGCTGTTTCACTGATGTGGAACTGCTGGCTCTTAGCATAAACAAAGGTGACGGTTTTATAGGTGTACAACGTCATTATTGCCCTATATGCAACGTTTTTGGTGTAGATGATAATGCCGTTATCAAGCAGATGACAGCTAACAGTAACACGATCAGATTCATACGTTCGTAAGCATATTTACCTGAGCAGCCCCTCAGCCACATATCATAGACATCTGGGTCAATGAATGTATTGTTTCCCACAAAAATATCAAATTCCGCCATGACCAAACGGAAAATTGGATATTGTTCAGACAAACTTAAATGTTCTTCTTCGAACAAATTCGTCCCGACATTAGTCAAAGGGAGGTAATAAGGACAAACCTTCTTACCTGCCCCTAAAATGCTAGTGCATAATACACCCGCTAGGGTGCGTTTCGTTTACTCAAATATATTTTTTAAAATGTCATGGTTTTATAATATACCATAAAATACTTTATTTGACGGTAGTTATTAGTTGATGGTCATAACAAATAAATATGTCCCTCAAAAACTAAAAAAAATTAAACGTCATCCCATAATTCCACACTTTAAGAAAATGGCGTCGCGGCGTGTGCTCCCTGACGATTTAAGAAATGTTGAATTTGAAACAAGTGAAGATGTCGACGTTACGCCTACATTTGATAATATGGGTCTCAGAGAAGAGTTGTTGAGGGGTGTATATGCTTATGGTTAGTTGCCAGAATGGTGTTTATTTTTGTTGATTTATATCGATAAGCGATCTCTCAGCATCACATTTCCATGATCATACGTTTTCCCAACGAACAAAATGAAAGTTATTAACCTGACAGTATTATTTGTTTCCTTTACACATTCAGCAGCTTTGAAACATTGACAATAAACAGTGATCCTATTGTTGTGATTTGGCAGATTTGGCCGACTTCAAATAATGAGTACATTTTACAGAACAGAGAACCCTTTTAATTTTGTCTTGCAGGTTTTGAGAAACCGTCAGCAATTCAACAGAGAGCTGTGAAGCCAATAGTGAAAGGTCGAGATGTTATTGCACAGTAAGTTCTTTTGGTATATATCTGTAGCAGAAGCTATCATACCCGTCTGACCAAGTAAGAGACACATGGGAGCTATATATTGATTTCATGAAATACTACACTATACCATACTCTAAACTTGGAAGTTGAATCTGTTTACTGATGCTATAATATTCTAACAACCTCATTTTCAAATGTCTTACCACGCAACATGTTTCATATGTTTACATCAAAATGTCCAAATCCAGTTATTTCCTCTGAAACCGACACTCACAGCATGGCTGCCCTCTCATTGTCAACAGTGGTTATGTCTTGCAGTTGCAAGTTCCATTATTTAATTGGCGAGCTTGTAACTTAACTGTAATGTGTCAAAAGCCTAATTGACCCAATTTAAGATATTCTTGTACACGAATAATCTGAAATAATGCTGATTGTGGGATTAAACAACAATGAAACTGAGAATTCAGTATTTTAAAAGAAGTTTGAGTCAATAAATATATGCTCTTTTCATTGATACTCCAGCTTCTTAACGTGTTAAATATATCATTTAAGCAAGTTTTTGAATAGTCTGATCACATGATTACTGGTCATTCTAATTACCCTTCTAATATTTTCAGTACCAGTGAAACAAAGGTCACATACTTGTGATTTCAACAATACTTTAATCAGTTTAAGTAAATATCGCAAACAAAAAACATCAACATGATCAAGACTTAGATCAAGTTTCATTGATGTTTATGATCATGCTTAAGGATAATCTAAATGCTAAATTTTGCTGACATATTTTTTTCAGGGCACAGTCTGGAACCGGAAAAACAGCCACATTTTCCATCAGTATTCTCCAGTGCCTGGATACACAGGTGCGGGAGACGCAAGCCCTTATTCTCTCGCCCACCAGAGAGCTTGCTACTCAGATACAGAAGGTGTGTATTGTTGTATTCTGTCACCAAAGGCACAGCATTTGGTGATGTTTGTTGTCAAGTCTAGAATAATCATGCTTCACCGACATATTGATACTGTGCAGTATACTTAGTTCGAAGAGATCATTCTTTTCTTATCGTTTTCAAACTGGTGATGACACTCAAGTTTTGTTTGAAGTAAACTGTTGATTGACATTTTATTTTCTAATACAACAGCAGATATGCAGGAAGTTTCACGCACAATTGTCGCAAATCAAGTATTGTGACTTGTATCATGAACAAATTTTGGCAATACATATTGTGTCGGGGGATAGTTCTATCTTGACATCCTTTCTTTGGCCAATGTTAAATTGAGAATATTGAAAGTCATTCTGAATCATAATTCATATTTAATGAGATGTGACAATTTTCTTTCCATGTATGGATATTACTTGACATCATAACCAATGTTATAGTATTTGTGATCAATATGTAATTAGCAGACCTTTGATTTGATTAGAAAACTGATACTGATAGAGGATCATCATATTACCTGTGAAAAGCATGGGCATGGTTTCAGAAATGTATCATCACATGTCATGTTTGATCAATTGAGTGAGAAGAATTGTCTCCCCTCTGTGAAATGAAATATTCTAAAACAAGTTGATATCTGTTGCAGGTTATCCTTGCCCTTGGAGATTATATGAATGTTCAGTGTCATTCATGTATTGGAGGTACAAATATTGGTGAAGACATCCGTAAGCTGGACTATGGGCAACATGTGGTTTCTGGAACACCAGGCAGAGTCTTTGGTTAGTAATCAATCGTTTGTGAGCCTCAAATTAAGAAAACTCAATACTACTGGCATGTTCAATATATATAAGTGCAGATCTGATCCATTTAGGATATATTCATTAGGCTACTAATGGAGAGCCTTATGGCTTATTTGGTTGGGGTTTTTAAGTGAGAAGTCTACCTAATTATTAAACTTGTAATGAAACTTTCTTAAATGGTAAGGCCTATTATTTGTATTCTCCATGTAGTTGGTGTGGGCAATGAGGATAATACTTTCAGGAATGAAAAATGTCTGTAAATATATACGCTATTCTGAGCCCTTTGCCACTATGCATCAGCATGTAACATATGTTATGTTTGGGATTACACTTAGTAAAGTACAGATTCCAATACTTTGTTGGGTTGAGTCCCATCCAGGATTCAAACTTGCACCCTCAGAGGCATACACCTAATCGCAAGCACACAAAGTCAGACGCTTAACCTGCGCAGCCACTGCGGCTTCCACAAAAATGGAAGTTAATCTGACTTGAACAACTGGTGGTCTAGACCACAGACTTTGTGTCCCCTCTGATAAGTGTAAATTGGCACAGCTCCTAAGGCTGAAAGCTTTGTGTATTCATATGCATCAGCAGTTCTCTAATTTCATAGTCACTGCAGAAACAACCTGTATAATTCACATTAACTTTGAGAAATTCATCAATGGGATATTATTTCTTTAGACATATTGACTGTTTTGCTAAGTTCAATCAGGCAGAGGTTGTATTTCATCATAGCATTCTAAATCAATGTGATTGCAGATTCTTAACTATTTATCATGTTAAGACATCATTTTAAGATGTGGCGACTCCACTCTGATCTATCCTCAGTGCTTATGCAGTGTAAAGTGTGTTTCTGTGAAATGACAAATGATGTCAACTCAATTTAATCAAATGATTGATAACCATTGCATGTATGATGTTAATGCAGTTGAATAATGTATGACAATAGATTGAAATCAAAACCAAGGCTTTCAAAATCAAGCAGATTTGATAACAATATCTTGAAAAAGTTTAACAATTGTAGGTCACACTCATCATGCTCATGGGTTGTATTTGCCTACAGAGGCTGTATAATGTACTTTCACTTGTTCCACTCAGGTGCCATTGCTAGTGGAAAGTGGTTGTAACTTTGTACTGAATGTTTCAGATATGATCAGAAGGAGGAATCTTCGCACAAGATCCATAAAAATGTTGATTCTTGATGAAGCCGATGAAATGCTCAACAAAGGTAAGTGATTTTTTGCCACTTACTCATCGTGAGAAAAATAAATACCTTTATTGTAAGTGTGTTTACTGCAGATGCTAGCATGTAGGCTGCTCAATTTCTTAGGGGTTCGAGTAGCTAGTCGCATTGGATAGATAGGTAACTTTGGCACACCAGAAACCTATGTTTGTCTTTCATAACCTATTTCATCCCAATTGTGTTCGTACATTTGTCAGTACTGAACCAGTGTTCGTTCGTTTCACCAAGGGGCGGTGCGGTAGCCTAGTGGTTAAAGCGTTCACTCATCATGCCGAAGACCCAGGTTTGATTCCCCACATGGGTACAATGTGTGAAGCCCATTTCTGGTGTCCCCTGCCGTGATATTGTTTTATATTGTTAAAAGTGGCGTAAAACCATACTCACTCACTCGTTTCACCAAACGAGTGGCAAACATCTGAGACCTGCTGAGGCTGTAGGCTAGCCAAGTGTTTTAACCATTCACTTGTCACACTGAAGGCATGCAATTGATTCCCCGGACTGGAACAATGTATGACAGTGATTTATAGTGTCCACTGTCAGGATATTGCTGGAATATGGATAAAAGTGGCACAAAACCATACTCACTCACTCTGACACCTGCATCTCTTCACCCTTTCCTCCTACATAAAGCTGACATGCATAACTAGAATACTGAATACCGTTCAAAGAGGTGTTAAACCCAACTCACTCACTCACTCAATATTGCTGGAATATGGATAAAAGTGGCACAAAACCATACTCACTCACTCTGACACCTGCATCTCTTCACCCTTTCCTCCTACATTAAGCTGACATGCATAACTAGAATACTGAATACCGTTCAAAGAGGTGTTAAACCCAACTCACTCACTCATATAAGTTCTAAATATACATCCTTTCCAGTGTGTGCTAATGATGATGTATTGTACACATAGTGGGCAAGGGCAGTGAGGATAACATTTTCAGGAATTAACTGTCTGTAAATATATACGCTATTCTGAGCCCTATGCCAACATGTTTCAATAACAAATCATCTATTTCACTGGACACTTTAGAGATCACCTCTTTTGCTTGTGTTTGGGAACTCTTTTCACATGAACATTAGGATATTAACATCATGTGATCTCACTTTTGTTTAGTTCAGTGATGCAGAGGATGGTTTACATTTAGAATATCAAGTGAATTTCCTTTCTTTATTGTCATATCTCAAAACACTGAAAGAAACAGGTAAACACATTTTTGTAGACCTGTAATTATTTAAAGAGGGCGCCTGCTGTTCACCTGAATCAGTGATTTGAATTTTATCAAATAACAAACTGTTCAGAAGATTTGACCTTTCAACTACAAGATGATTGACTGTATTGTCAATATAGAGTGTGATGACAGGGCTGGAAGTTTGGACCTAAATGGATACTGGCACATTTCCATAACTGATTATAGAATGACTTATTGTCATGACCTTAATATTAGTTTCAGACGTGGACGTTTCAATATGAAGAATATCCCAAATTAGGAAACCGTTTGAAACAGGGTCTTACATTGACTTTGAAGAATGGTCATGGTGACTGACAGTAGATATTTTTAGGAGTCATTTGCTAAGTTTGTGAGTCTTGAAAATATTTTGTCAGAAAAATACTTCCATTTGTAATTCTAAATAAAGTATGGGCTATGAAAACATATTTGGTGATACTGTCTTCTGTTTCCAGTGCATGGGTTTTGTATGTAGTAGAGTTATTTGGATTCAAGGTACACTTGTTTGTAACAAAATATTGTGTCAGCTATGACTTGCTTGAAAATAATTTGGGAGTATGTTACAAAATTGTTGTCAAATACACAGGAATTATGTGTCATGTAAAACCCTGTATAAAAACTAACTTTATCTTGAGGCTAAACAATAAGACATGCTTTTGTATTCCGCATGTTGTCAATGGGCGATGAGGATAATATTTTCAGGAATCAGCAATGTCTGTAAATATATACGCTATTCTGAGCCCTTTGTCAAATGTATTTGTTCTTTTTTATACTCTGAGGCAAAAGTTATGGAGAAGTAGGATTTTTTTAATTGGTAATCTTGTGAATGAATTTTTCTATATGAACCAGAGAAAGAGTGAAGAATGGTGACAATTGTTATGGATATACAACTCCTTTTATTCTGTGAAATGTGACATTTCGGCATAGATTGTGATGTCGTTTTTTTCAAGCAAGTGATCACTTGTTTGACAACAACATTAGAATCTATGTCGAAACGTTGCCCTTCACAGCATAAAAGAAGTTGTATATCCATAAAAATTGTCATCATTCTTCATCAACTCAACTTCTAAAATGCCCATCAAAGAAATCAGAGAAAGAGCATGTAAAAATGTTCTAAGAAATCTACAAAGCTGCTGCTGTTCAAATTGTTCTTATGGCATGTTGAAGGTTGCCATACCTTGAAACATTCTTTCCATGTAATATTTCATTCAGGGCTGTCAATGTTTAACACTGATTCTCTTTGTTATTTGTGTGTTACAGTAACTTTTGCCTTTGGTTCTAGATAACTGCAGAAACAATCTGTATGACTGATATATACTTTCAGAAAATCTATGAGTTGGATCGTGTTATACTTTTCATACTTATTGATGGTTTTATTACATACGGGTAACCGGAAAATATATTTGATGTTTACTTATAGAAGTAATAAGTCAATGATACACTAAGTCAATTATAACAATCTAAAGCAAAAGATGTTCTGAAACTGTTAATCTTCCTGACTATGATGAAGATTTAGGAACAAAGCTGGTTGTCATAATATTTAGGTTTTTCATATTCTCTGCAAGGGCAATGAGGAGACTATATCCAGGAATTACCCATGTCTGTGAATATATACGCTATTCTGAGCCCTGTCACCATTCATTAATAATAATATGGATTAGTTAACCATTTAACTTTCAGATACCAATCACTGGAACATGATAATGATGTTATTTAAACTGGTACAGGGTTTTACCTTGACCTTCAGGACTAAGCGTCAGAGGAACCTCAGTTACTTATTTCAAGGGTTCTTACAGGAAAAATGAGGGCCCTGTATAGTATTGAATGGTGTAAAAACACTGTAATGTACTGTATCATGCTGTGTTGTAAGATTTGATAAGTATGTCACAGTAACAGGACTGAAAAGATCACTAAACTATGTCAGTTAGACTTTGCTTTTGTCACTGAACTATGTTGTAAATAAGAATCACATCGAGTCGATGTAATATCTGCTGATCCTCTTGAAGGTAACCGATGTTGAAACTTGAGGATATTGTCGAAACATTCAACATGTATAAACATCCTGATGGAGGCAAGGGCAATGAGGATAATATTTTCAGGAATTGACAATGTCTGTAAATATATACGCTATTCTGAGCCCTGTCACAATTCACTATTAATAAGTGTATAATAATTGGATTATTTAAGTAGTTAACTTTCAGATACCAATCACTGGAATATGATAATGATGTTATTTTACACTGGTACAGGGTTTTAGCCTGACCTACAGAACCAAGGGTCAGACAAACCTCAGTTACTTATTTCAAGGGTTCTTACAGGAAAAATGAGGGCCCTGTATAGTATTGAATGTGTTATATTGTTTAAACATTCAACATGTATAAACATCCTGATGCAGGCAAGGGCAATGACGATAATATTCTAGAATTGACATGTAAATATATACATTCTCCTGTCACAATTCACTATTAATAAGTGTATAATAATAGGATTATTTAAGTAGTTAACTTTCAGATACCAATCACTGGAATATGATAATGATGTTATTTTACACTGGTACAGGGTTTTAGCCTGACCTACAGAACCAAGGGTCAGACAAACCTCAGTTACTAATTTCAAGGGTTCTTACAAGAAAAATGAGGGCCCTGTATAGTATTGAATGGTTTAATGTACTGTATCATGCTGTATTGTAACATCCTGATGGAGGCAAGGGCAATGAGGATAATATTTTCAGGAATCGACAATGTCTGTAAATATATACGCTATTCTGAGCCCTGTCACAATTCACTATTAATAAGTGTATAATAATATGGATTATTTAAGTAGTTAACTTTCAGATACTAATCACTGGAATATGATAATGATGTTATTTTACACTGGTACAGGGTTTTAGCCTGACCTACAGAACCAAGGGTCAGACAAACCTCAGTTACTAATTTCAAGGGTTCTTACAGGAAAAATGAGGGCCCTGTATAGTATTGAATGGTTTAATGTACTGTATCATGCTGTATTGTAACATCCTGATGGAGGCAAGGGCAATGAGGATAATATTTTCAGGAATTGACAATGTCTGTAAATATATACGCTATTCTGAGCCCTGTCACTATGCAATAATAATATGCTATGAGGGAGGCCAACTTCAGTGATACTACCCAACCCAATTACTGAAACTGGTCATTCTGTCCAACGTTAATGGCATGAAAATGCTCATTCCATCTGAGCCACACTCTGTTGAGCCTGTCAAATTAGTTTTAAGTTAACCTTAATTCATCCGAAAACATAATTCTTGCCAAATAACAATTGTTCCAGTGCTTCTGCTCTGGATCATAGTGGATGCCTATGATTCTGTGAGTCAGTAATCTAAGGAGTCAGGATAAGCATGAAATAAAATTTTACTCTAAAAAACCCCAACACATTACCTAATCAACACTAACCTGGTAAATACATTTCCAGCAAATTTAAGCTTATCTCCTCTTTCTCTTGAGGTACAGTGGAAACCTCTGTCCTTTGTTCCAAAGAACAGTTTAAAAATAACTTGACCGCCTCCCTGGTGTAGTGGTTAGAGCTTCCGCCAGGAGAGCGGAAGGTCGCGGGTTCGATCCCCGACCGCGTCATACCAAAAGACATTAAAATATGGTACTTGTTGGTCCCTGCCTGGCGCTCGGCATTAATGGGTACAACAAGGACTGGTCGGCTCGGAGTCAGTATAATGTGTCTGAGTGGGGTATTCATGCTTCACTGCGGCATGGTATCTCAGTGAGCTAGCACTATAAAACCAGCTTAAGTCTGGGATAGTACAAGCAGCCGGACATACACATACAAACGCATGCACATCGTCACATGAGCGAAATATTCTCAAGCACGACGTTAAACCCAATTTCACCTCACCTCACCTTAAAGGTAACTCACCCCAAAATGGGCCTCCCTGTACAAATATTGTTTTAACATAGATCTTCTGTAAGACAAGTTGCTAATAGTTGACTGAAAACATGCTATTGGTTGTCTGGTCTATCATCAGAAATAAGCTTCAATGTTGCTGAGGACAATGAGGATACCATCCAACAGGAACTCCAAGTGTCTGGAAATATATACGCTATTCTGAGTCCCTTTTATGCAACAATGCTTCACATTTTCTGTAGAACACAAGTATACACATGTTAAATCATTAGACTATGCAAATGTTACGAGAGTCTCTTTACTGTACTTACAAAACAATAGGCACATGGAGTTTTTCTGATGGGATGTACTGTATTCACCTTGACTCTTTACAGGATTCAAGGAGCAAATCTACGATGTGTATCGGTACCTGCCACCAGCAACACAAGTACTTCTCATCTCTGCCACACTTCCTCATGAGATCCTGGAGATGACAAGCAAGTTCATGACAGACCCTATCAGAATCCTAGTCAAACGGTAACATCTCATCCCATCATTTAAGCCTCATGTTCATATGCCAAACTGTGGTTGTAAAATTGTTGCTTATGTGAAGCCTCTTTTAGATGTGAATGAAAGAGATTTGTATTCAGTTTTAAGAATTGTTTTGCTTACAAGGAATCAGTGAGCTCATAGCATCATGCCTTAAAGAAATTAGGGTATATAATGTTCACAGATGACCCATCTCCTGGCATATTATCACCAATATTGTGAAGGGGTGGTGGGTTAGCCTAGTGGTTAAAGCGTTCACTCGTCGCGCCGAAGGCCCATTTGATTCACCACATGAGTACAATGTGTGAAGCCCATTTCTGGTGTCCCCTGCTGTGATATTGCTGGAATTTTGCTAAAAGCGGCATAAAACATACTCACTCAAAAATATTGTTGGTTACATGACGGCAACCAAATGTTATGCCATTATGTTTGAATTATGCTGGTTGCTCTTGTAGTACTATGTGATGCTGTTCACATAGTAATATTTCCCACATGGGTACAATGTGTAAAGCCCATTTCTGGTGTCCCCATCCATGATATTGCTGGAATATTGCTAAAAGCGGCGTAAAACCCAACCCACTACTCACATAGTGACATGTCATTATGTATGAAATCTTTCATATGTGATGTTGTATCTGAATCCAGTGATGAGTTGACCTTGGAAGGCATCAAGCAGTTCTTCGTGGCAGTAGAGAGGGAGGAGTGGAAGTTTGACACGCTCTGTGATCTGTACGACACCCTCACCATAACACAGGCAGTCATCTTCTGTAATACCAAAAGAAAGGTACAAGACTCTTATGAACATGAACTATGCATGCGTATTTAAATTTCAGAAAATAACATCGGGATGGATGTTGTTTTTGTTTTGCAGATATATGATAACTGAAAATTGTAAAACACCTTTAATAGATCATGCAAGAGATGTTTTCGTCAGCATCTTGTCATTCAATGTATTAGAACTATACAGGCGAATGGTTGTACATTCACTGGAGTATCTACATATTCAGTTTAGAACTCACCTGACAAATAGTTATATACTTCATAGCTTCAGTTTATTTTTTTTTGTTATAGTTATATTATAACTGTCTTATTTAAGTGATTTGTGCAGTTTGCAAAACAAAAATAAAATATCACATGAAAAGAATTTTATTTTGACTGTGTTTGGAGTACATTTCGAGAACACTGTACTACCAGCAGTATTGATTCAAAGTTAAGTTACTTCATAGGTTTATGAAATTAATGCAATATTTATAGCATACACATTTTATTTATTTTTCATGTTAAACAATAGAACAGTGGTGTTACATTGTTGTAATGTCACTGACAGCCCCTTGTGAAAGCTTGACGGAATATTTTGTTGTAATGTTGCAGGTGGACTGGCTGACTGAGAAGATGAGGGAGGCCAACTTCACTGTGTCATCCATGCATGGTGACATGCCTCAGAAAGAGAGAGATTCCATTATGAAGGAGTTCAGATCAGGATCCAGGTAGGGCTCCAGTATAGTCACAGCCACACCATAAATCAGCAATAGCTAGTGTTGTGATGTCAAGTAGCATACATGAGGTTTGTTTACAGTATTCATGCCCTGTCATTCAGTGCTTCAGTATGACAAAGCTGTAACCAATACTCTGTCAGTCTATGAATCAGCTGCATGACTTCCAGCAAGACCCCTGTTGTCAGACCTCTCTTAATACACACAATCACATTTTCCTGAAGTATTTCATGTTTCCAATTCAGTGGAAATATTTCTTAGGTCTGTACATGATGGAAATTGTTTGCATGAATGAGAACAAGTTCATAATTGCTGTGATATTTTTGTAATGGTGATAGTGGGTTGGATATGTGCAATCAGATTTATTTTCTTAAGAATGTGTACTTGTTTTTCAGTCGTGTCCTCATCACAACTGATGTTTGGGCCCGAGGTATTGATGTTCAGCAGGTGTCTCTCGTCATCAACTATGATCTGCCAAACAACAGAGAATTGTACATTCACAGGTAACTGGAGACTTTCAGTATCAGAAAATTGTAATGTTTGTCAAATGCATCAAATCCTGCTGTGTATGCAAATCTAGGCCGTAAACATGTTGTCAGCTTCTCTTTAAGACCATGACCTGATTCTGTGAGAAACTACCCAACACTGTGTTGATTCCATCCATGCCCGTTTAGGAGTGCCTTATATACTTAAGTTATCAAATATATTTCACACCTATTGTATAAACATCTCCTTCATTGTAACCACTCCTGTATTTATACATCTCTGGCTTCCATTCACTATCCTTTGTGTACTCACTGGCTTCATCAGCTTACTGCTTAACCAATTATGGCAATTATGTTGTTTCCTTTGTCAATTACAATGTATGTTGTTTCATTGTTATATACAGTATATATATGCAGCTCCTCCACTTCATGTATCACTCTTGCTTGACAACGGTACAAGAATCTGTATCGAAACGTCGCACTCACGAAATAAAGAAGTTGTTATCCATAAAAACTTGTTCCATATTATCAAATATATGTTGCTAAAAGTGGATTTCAGTAGTAGCACAGTGAATGTCAAAGATTTTACTTTGCTTTGAAATATGTTTTCCTTGTCTGCCATTTTACCTGTCAGTCATAAGTATTTTACATCAAGATTATGTTTTGCAGAATTGGACGATCAGGTAGATTTGGAAGGAAAGGTGTGGCCATCAACTTTGTGAAGAATGATGACATCAGAATTCTGAGAGATATTGAGCAGTACTACTCAACTCAAATTGATGAAATGCCCATGAATGGTAAGTTTGTGAAGGATCAGACTGACTGTTTTCTCATGCCCTTGGATGGATACCATGTCAGCATAGGTCGTCAGTGGTTATTCTCTATGAGGCAATGAACATATAAGGTGGCATGCCACCATGGTAAAGATGGAGTATTGCCACCAGAAAAGTTCAGTGGGGTGGTGGAGGTAGCATAGTGGTAACAGTGTACTCTTGTTGTACCAAAGACCAAGGTTCATTCCCAACATGGGCACCATGTGTGAAGATCATTTCTGGTGTCCCTTGCAGTGAAATATCTGGAATGATACTAAAAGTGGTGTACAACCAAACACGCTCACTCATGCTAACATTTGTCTGTACAGCATTTCTTCCAGCCATAACTGAAATGACTATTTGATGGCTGTGAATAAGAACACACATTGTTCTCTCTTTTGAGTGCCTTTCGGATCTCATTTGGAAATGACTGAATCAGCTCAAGCAATATTTATCTTTTCTCTTATATTCCTGGTAACAAATGTGTATTTTGTCTTTTGCAGTTGCTGATCTGATCTAAGAGAGTGGGTGTGGAGAGAAAAACTCTTGTGAAATGACAATTAAAGACACTGTGTTCAGACAAACCCAACCTGTGTGAAAGACATACAACAGTACTTAACTGCAAACTACCAGTTACATTGTCAGTGAATCAACAGTGGGATAATCATCTGAGCACCGAATGAGCAGTTATACTGAACACACACCTCCATTGTACAGCTATTATTGCAGAAAGGACATGCTTTGCTAATGGGATAACTGCAATTTAACAAATAATTTGTTATTCATTAAAACGGTTTGGTGCCATGAAAAGATGAAGCTGTAACTTGTTATCATATCTTATTTAGGTGTAAGTTACGAAATGTTTTAGAATTTTTTATTTTGTAAGGTCTCATGCACTGTAAATACTTGCTTTGTTATTAATAGGTCCTTTTTTTTTTCATACATCATGTCATTAAAAATCCATTTTGTTTTAAATGTGAATAAAAATCAGACTTGTACAGGGTGTTACTTGCTTTGTTTTTTCTATTATGGCTCTGACAGGACATCATGTCGATTATTTACAGACCACTGTTATATAGCTGTAATGTTGCTGAGGGACAGTTCATGAAACTGAAGTATTTGCTGGTGCTATAAAATAGAGCACTTGGGCCAGTTTCTATTGTGCCTATTCCCAAGAACAATGCATGAAGCCTATATCTGGTATCCCATGCTGTGATGTTGTTGGGAAATTAATAAAGGCATCATAAATAAAAACAATCTCTCATTAATGATGCCAACCTCCGTTCTTTTATCTAATTGAGCTGTGCGGATATCAGCTGGTGCCTTAAATATCTGTTTCTAAAATGTGTTGGTTAGGCCTGATTCACAGTATATTCCCTACCGCTGAGCCTTTTCAGCAATGCACAAGCCCTGTTGCTTGTATAGTTTCAGCAATCGTCCAAAACGTTCCTTATGATGCTGGATTAGTGTTTGATGTTCTGGAAGATTCCACCTTACACTGGACTGCAATACAAAACATATCAACGGCAGATGGCAGAACAAGAATATGGCGACAACGTGGCCAGTGTTACTCAGACCAATGTGTTATTGAAAGAGACTCATGGGGAGGTGCAAGCATCATGGTATGGGGTGGAATAGGCCTTAACCAGAGAGTGGGTTCTGTTGTGTTCCAGAACCTTGGTCCAGGGAGAGGAGGCGGCATCACAGCAGTGCACTACATCGACCAAGCTCTCAAACCCCACGTCATACCACATTTTGCAGCATGATAACGCCTGGGCCCATACTGCCAGAGCTACACAGGACTTCTACAGCAGAACGGTGTCAACATTATGCAGTGGCCAGCCCTTAGTCCTGATTTAAACCCAACTGAACATCTTTTGGGTGAAATTCAGAGGAGACTGAATAATGTCATACCAAGGTTGAACACAGCCGATTTATTGCGCAAGGCCTTTCTCAGAGTGTGGTTCCAGGTGCCAATGGCCTTCAATCGATTGGTGCACTCCATGCATAGACGCTGTGCTGTAGTTATTGCCTCTCGTGGTGGTCACACTAGATACTGAAGTCAAGGGTCTGAATGGACTGCAAACGTTCACGTAATGTCTTGAAATTGTGCTGAGTTATTCATTGATGTGTCAAGATATTGTACACAAAAAATGTTTTTGATCCGCTTATGTCCATTTCTGTAATGATTTGATTACAGTGCCTATCTAATTTTGAATTCGTACAGACGGTTTGTTTTTTGCTGCTGAGTATACTACACTGCCATGTAACAGTAGAAAAAATAGTCCAGTGCAATGTATATTGTACAGTTTTCCCAGATATTATTCAGAAAATCTTTGATTCCTAATACTGATAATAGAATTTTAAAATATGTGTTACACTATGTAGGAAGGGTACTTAATATGGGAGGCAACTCTTGTAGGCTTAAGAATGAACCTTACTACATCAAGAGTTATCTCCCCTGGTGTAGCATGCGGCGTCCTTTGTTGACATGGCAGATTTGATAGCAGAAGAGAAAAGAAAGCTGGTTCTGGATGATTTTGAAAGGGGTGTGACTAATGCAAAAGAGTTTGCTGGTAGACATGACATTCCTCTGTCTACAATATACAGAACTTTGAAGCATATTCAGTCAGGAGTTAGGATTGAGCACAAGACAGGGCCAGGGAGGCCAAGGAAGTTCAGTACTACGGATCGCCAGCGACTTTGTCAGATTGAGAGTAGGGGAAAATTGACAAGCGTTGAGAATATCGGAAATGAGATGATTAATAGAGGAAGTCCTCGGGTATGTAATGAAACCTTTAAGACATGAATTACAAAGACTTAACTGGGTGAAAAAGCGCGGAATTCCTTCATCTTTGATGAAAGATGCACAAAAAGAAAGACGTTTAAACTGGTGTAGGGCTCACGAAAATCAAGATTGGGATAGTGTTTTCTTTTCTGATGAAAGTTCTGTCAGGCCTTTTCCGAACTGTGTGAAAAAATTGACTGGCCCAGCTACAGCCCCATTGAGAATGTGTGGGGACTAATGAAGGACAGAATAAACCAAAAAGGACTTAGAAATATTGAGGATATGAAGAAAGAAGTGGTCGAATACTGAGATACGCTGACACGATTTCCTACAAACTTTGATCGGTAGTATACCTAGGCGCATTCATTTGTGTATTTCAGGGCAAGAAGGTCTCACAAAGTACTGAACAGACACTTACACTGTAAGAGAATCATATCTCAACATATTCATTTAGGTAAAACTTCTATAGCTTTTTTACATGTATTAGATATTTGCCGAAACAACTTTCTCAATAATTTCTCAATAAATAACAGTGGTGTATACAAATTCAACATAACAAAATAATGAAGACTTTAAATATTGGGTAGTGTAACGAACAAACACGACCCAGCGGGTGTTTGGGTGTGGTTCTACAGTTAGGTTTTATAGACGGTCATTGCTAAACACAGCCACCATACACAACTTGGCTGTCCCGGAAACTCCCCACGTACGTATAAAATACATGTATCATCCAAACCTGGAAGATATAGCTTGAATGAAATTGTGAAAAAGTATGTTGCAAAGAAATGTGACCCTTTGCATATATTTCTATTGGGTTTGAATGTTGTCGACAGGTGGAATCATATTGTCTAATGTTGGCTTCGCTTACGTTATTCCCTTTCATTTCCTTCAACTAGTGTGTGTTTGACGAGGGCTAGAGCCTGATGTCCCTTCTGCCTGCCTGGCTGTGTCTATGACGAAAGCAAGTTAGATACGTTCTGAAACTACTTGTGACATAAAGGGTATCTGACAGGCAAGAGTGCAGTTATCTGTTTCTTACCAGAAATGGGCTTCACATATTGTACCCATATGGGGAATCGAACCCGGGTCATTGGCGTGACGAGCGAACGCTTTAACCACTAGGCTACCCCCAGCGCCCTTAGTAAATCAAGTATGTATTTTCCGGTTCTAAATTTCTAATCATCTAAGTTTTGAATTTAAATTATTTTGTTCCTGTCAAAATTATTAATGTCCAGAGGCAACAGTAATCGTGACGTGGGAAGAGTGTTCTAAAATGGTCAAAAAAAGGCAGAAAGTTGAAAGAGTTGACATATTTTGGGTAAAATGGTTCAAAAGGTTAAACAACCAGGCGCTTATCATTTCCACTCAGTGCTATCTTATCAAGTGCAGAAGAGAGAAAACACCTTTATTCATCGTTCAGTCTGGTATTTCACTGGGTGACGTTTGCTCGTCGATTCAACACCATTTGACATTTATATCGATCGTCTAGTTATTGACCGTCCTCGTAACGACCCCAAGTCCAATACATTCGAACCACGCACCTCCGATACATGTTCTGGCCAGCAACCGTTACAACCGGTACCATACCTGTCAACAGAGGTCTATCTGCGAGAACAGTTTGACGTCACCGCGTCTAGGACATCCGTGCAAGACGCCCAGTCTGACGGCCAGTTCCTACGCCACGAACATCGACGACGTTCAGTGGAGCGGACAAGAAAGCCAATAAGCCAACATAGAGAATTCACCGTTTTCGCAACAACAGAACGGCCCTACAGTGACGTTTTAACAACATAACGCCAGACCATACATTTGTTGGAGTTGTCTCGAGCAGAATCAGAACAATGTTGATGTGTTACCCTGGCCCGCTAGATGCCCTGATTTATCGCCCATTGAACACGTCTGGGATGAGTTCCAGTTAATACATTACGTACGAACATGATGGTATAGTCAGGCAGGGCACTATGGTATAGTCAGTCAGCCAACATAGAGGCAAGATAAGATGGTATAGTCAGTCAGCTTACAGAGAGGCAGGATATGATGGTATAGTCAGTCAGCTGACAGAGAGGCAGGATAAGATGGTATAGTCAGTCAGCTGACAGAGGCAGGATACGATAGTACAGTCAGCTGACAGAGAGGCAGGATAAGATGGTATAAGCAGTCAGCTGACAGAGAGGGAGGATACGATAGTATAGTCAGTCAGCCAACATAGAGGCAGTCAGTCAGTCAGCAGGATAAGATGGTATAGTCAGTCAGCTGACAGAGAGGGAGGATACGATAGTATAGTCAGTCAGCTGACAGAGAGGCAGGATAAGATGGTATAGTCAGTCAGCTGACAGAGAGGGAGGATAAGATGGTATGATCGGTTAGCCAAGTGACAGACAGGACGCGATGATATAGTCAGTTCAGCCAAGTGGCAGTCAGAACGCGGTGATATAGTCAGTCCGCCAACAGACAGACTAAACTAAGATTAGACTAGACAGTCAGCCAACAGACTAGACTAGACTACAGGTATTAATCCAACACTACTTTAACCGAGAATATGTATTCTAAGATTTTGGCGCCAGCCAGTGATGCTTACCAATTCGGCTTTGGATAATATTATTAATCGGTTAGTGGTGGACGACAAGGGCGTGTTTTAAGTCCTATTTTCTCTGATATGTTTATAACAGAAATTCAGAATTTCATATTGCAGACCCCTGCCTTTAAGGGTATTTTTGTAGGTTGAGATTTTGACTATACAGTAATTGGTTTACTCAGAAAGATACTAGTAAATACATTACATACGTATCGTAAAATTATGCACATTAGAGATAAACATGGATAAAACTGAGGTCTTATTTTTGTAATTGTGTTTGTCTTCGTTCCTATGAGAAGTTGTTCTACAATGGCATATCAGAATGGGAATTTCATTTTTAACATGGTTGCCGGCTGTCTCGGACGAAGTGAACTCATACTTTTGTTAGTACAGCTAGTACGACCCTTTTCTCCTTGGGATATTAACACATTTCCAAATATGCCTGTTGATTTAATGTTCAAGTTGTGTGACAATAGGGTTAAGCATATGTTATTCAATGTGGCAGAGGTTTGGGGATTTCAAAGAAACAAAGGCGATTGAAACTATTCATACAAATTCTCGTAAATATACTGAGGGAAACAAATAAGGGAACACCACTTCATGGCAGTGATCCTTTATTTCCTCTCATTTTTCCTCCCACAGAGCGATTCAAAACTTGTGATGAAGGCTGGAAAACATTAAAGAAACGCTTGAATTTTCCTGTATTCCTTTATTTGTTTCTCTCAGTATATCAACTGGGTGTTGGAAAGCTTGTTTCAAGTAATGGTGTTATGGCAGATTGTGGTGGATCCAGTTGTTGTGTAGATTATTATGTAAATATATTTTAGGAAATTACATGTTGCTGGAAGATTAACTTGGGCTACATTTATTAAATATTTGTTGTGTTCGCTTATGGTCTGGGATTTGTATGTTACAGTCAGGAAGTAGGTAATATTACACACTTTATCTCTTCCTAACAGAATACTGAATTGTGATACGCAGCGTATTCTTGGCAACATCAACCAGTCTTTGTATATAAGGTATTGTAAACTGAATAATCATTAAATGTTGATTACCATGTAATCTCTATTAATCAAATGAGTGTAATAAGATATGTCAATAAAATAACAATAGCCTTTGAGGGCTAACAAAAGGAATTGTAATCACAAGTTGAGGAAAATGAAAGATAATTGTGTCCGTATCATAAATAACATAAAACATCGTTTGATGAAAACTTCCGGCAGGTTAACCGCAGCGCCAACACAACCGACAAGTTGGCGAGCACTGGGAGCCGGGAACCATCTTCCGCAAGAATCATGCTGTCAGAAGTTTCGCTCCGTCGCTGCCTCAGTGTGAAGGGGTCGTTGTCGACACAAGTACTACAGATATGTACCCCAAACAAAGATTATATTCAGAAGCGTACCTGGTACCCAACACGGCGGACGAGTCCATATTCGGCAACCCACACCCGAAACTGCATGTAGTTGTTCCCGTTCAACTCACTGCGAGTGGTATTGAGCTATTCGTTACTGTGTATGGTCATTTCTTATATAACGCAATGAAATGCATCTTATACAACAGTATGATAGTTCCGATCAAGAAAACGGAAAAATGCAGAATTGATTCGTCCTAGGGAAAGCTTCTGTATTCTGATTTTGGCTATGGTACGTTTCTATATACAGACGCATCTGTAGTATCCGTGCCGACAACGACCCTTTTAGCCTCAGTGGACGATAAGACTGAAGTCCTTGTCAGATTTGAAGGAATCTGACAATATATCAGTATGTTTATGTATACTAGTGAATACGAGAGGTATAGCTATAGCATCGTTCTCCTGCTCCGACTGTATTTCTACATGCTACTGACACTTTGCCTTTGTCCGATAGTCCAGATTTGAATCCACTGAAACATGTCTGTGACGTTTTTTGGAAATCGGCTAAAGACAATGGGTCCACAAGTAAAACGCGTAGCAGCTTCATAGGCATGGCATGAAAACAAATTATCAAATATAAATTATAAAACATTAACTTTTAACATCCTTTTTTCTATTTACGTGACTAATGTTTCTGGTAACTAATGATCAGGGGTAAGACTTGTTTAGAGATTCTATTTCATTCTTGTGTGTGGACGCTACAATGCTTGGATGATATTGCGCATGCGTTTTTTATTCCATTATTTCATTACAACGACGAGTTATCACACTTCTGGTTCAGTATCGTAGATATCCATGCTTGTCGTAAGAGGCAGCTAAAGAGATCAGGTTGTCAGACTCGCGGACTTAGATGGTGTATGTCAAAATCAAAATTGATTAGATCGACATTGATGATGTCAATCACTGAATTGTCTGGTATACAGAGTCGTTTATTTACAGACAGCCGTCAGTTAGATGGAATATTGCGTATTCTGGTTCAGCCCCTTATAATTTAGCCGGCTATGTTGGCAACGCCTTATAATTTAGCCGGCTATGTTGGCAAGCGCCTTTAAATATAGCCGGCTATGTTGGCAGCGCCTTATAATTTAGCCGGCTATGTTGGCAACGCCTTATAATTTAGCCGGCTTTAAATTTAGCCGGCTATGTTGGCAGCGCCTTTAAATATAGCCGGCTATGTTGGCAGCGCCTTATAATTTAGCCGGATATGTTGGAATAGTTGGACGGCAACGTTAAAATACCGACCAGCTACAAAAGCTAGACGCTGTACAATCTCATTTTTCATTTATATCAAGGCGTGTAATCTATATGTTGAGTGTATTCTGTTTTACGCCGCTTTTAGCAATATTCCAGCAATATCACGCCGGGGGCTTCACACGCTGTACCCATGTGGGAATCGAAACCGGGCCGTCGGCGTGACGTGCGAAAGCTTTAACTACTAGGCTACCTCACCGCCCCTCTAAATATAGAAGGAATACACCGATGCTGGTTAACTGATCTTACAAATGACTTACAAATATTTTGAAATCAATTGTGGCACATTGATCCAGGGAATTGATGAAATCAGACATTTTCCATGTCTCTATGGTTTAATTCTAACATAAAGTCATGGTAGGAAATAATTCAGTAACAATAAGTTGTTCGCCTGCCCTTCATATTTCAATGTATCCGCGCTCAATTCCATTTAGCTATATATTTTTTATCATAAAAAACAGTTCTTTGAGAACTTTAAAAGTTTACCTGATAAAGTAAACTGC
The DNA here is from genome assembly GCF_003918875.1 of Haliotis rubra. Taxonomy (NCBI): domain Eukaryota; kingdom Metazoa; phylum Mollusca; class Gastropoda; order Lepetellida; family Haliotidae; genus Haliotis; species Haliotis rubra. The sequence goes on from NW_025767010.1 coordinate 534,676, forward strand.
CGAGCTAAAGAAAGTACACCCCGTTTTTTTATGCTTGCTAAACCGAAACAGACAAGAAACTCTTACTCTATTGTGATGTATTTCATACGTGGTTTGACCGTTATTTTTCCGGTTTTATTCCGTTTTCAAATTTTGATAATGTCTGCAATTTTGGTGTCAAATCCAGTTTAGGTGTGTACTTTCTTTCGACCGGTAGTGTATTTATCTGTGTAAGTAGTTTGCACTGAGCACCATATTTAACACAGACAGTAGTGTATGAGTGACGAGTAATATATAAGGCACAATTCATAATAGGATATACTGACGGAAAGAACTTAAGGAACGCACAATGACAAAAGCTCCACTTTTGTGTTCTTCAAAGTCACCGGGTGTTGTATAATCAAGCTTTTGACCCGTGTTTGGGAACTTGATTATGCCCTTAATAAGAAGAAGAGGAACGATTACAGTCAAGCAGTTTACTGACAGTGGTGTTGTGTGTTACAGAATTGGATACAATTGATAAACAGAAATACATGGCACATGGATTGACAATAATATGAATACATGAAATATATACAAACAACTTCGATATGAAATGTCAATATTTGTATTACTTAAAAGGAAGCTAGCTAGCTAGGGGATATAGCTGTAGGTAGAGCTAAGCACACGTTCATGTCTAGAGAGAGCATTACGACATGTAAGTGAAAATGAATACATACATGTATATGCTTGGATTAATACCTCTAAACTATGATGCGTAGTTCATTACATGATGATAGATATATACACAACATATACATACAAATTAAGGAATATACATATCTTAAACCACACAATGTATCGTGCATGATCATTCATAAAAGAAATAGTTAATACTTATTACCCATATACAACAAGGGATAATTACGCATAATAGTGCACGTGTCTAAGTGGGTTTATATTAGAAGGTGAGCAACCAATTGAGTTGGGTTGAAATTGGGTTTTACGTCGTACTTGAGAATATTTCGCTCATATGACGACGTGCATGCGTGTGTATGTGTATGTGCGGCTGCTTGTACTAGCCCAGACTGAAGCTGGTTTTATAGTGCTAGCCCACTGAGATACCATGCCGCAGTGAAGCATGAATACCCCACTCAGACACATTAAACTGACTCCGAGCCGACCAGTCCTTGTTGTACTATTAATGCCGAGCGCCAGGCAGGGACCAACAAGTACCATATTTTAACGTATTTTGGTATGACGCGGTCGGGGATCGAACCCACGACCTTCCGCTCTCCGGGCGGACGCTCTAACCACTACACCACGGAGGCGGTCGTGAGCAACCAATAAAATCATAAACTGTCTAGATTATTCCATACATATATAAGACAACAGTATCAAATAACAAGGCGTAAATTTAATAAGAAGAAGAGGAACGATTACAGTCAAGCAGTTTACTGTCAGTGGTGTTGTGTACTGACCAGTGAGGACGCTTGGCTTTTATAGTAATCGCCCTCCTATGTTTTGACTTTGAGTGATACCCTACTGAATGAATTGTACATTGTCTTGAATGTTAATCGTGACCGATGATAAGTCGCTGGTGTATTGTTACGTAACTATATCTTGTACGGCGACGCAACTGCGACCGCCACACAGACCGTCAGCGTGCGCGATGGCGTTTGCCTGCTATGTAGCTGTCAGTGTTCAATCTGCACTTGGGACAACACGGATACTGCTCAGTGACGGCTTTCGTGATGTCGGCTCGCTTGATCCTCATTTTCAGGACAGCATTATATGCTGCCATCATAATATGTAGTCTTGTAATATTTTCAGCACTAGCAGTGAGCATGGTAAGTATAAATACGTGCATTCCTTCATTGAATGTGTCCCAGTTGCCGCCACTTGACATGCATGGGCGAGCGTTGTGTGGCAGGCCACTTCTTATGCTGGATAGCGGAGTATCAATATTTTCTGTTCGGCTTACGGCTGTGTTTCGCTATGTGTCGTCGTATCGATAATGACAGCGTACGCACTAAAGGTAAGGCTTTTTGACAAGTTAAGGCTTGTATATATTCATGTGACATTCATAATCGATATTTGTCACATCGTAATCCAGTTCTGCCAGTAGTATGTCTTGATCATTAATAATTTACAACGGAGTTGGGATTGGATGCTTGTAAATGCGACTCCAAAGATGAGGTGAGGTGAAACTGGGTTTAACGTCGTGCTTGAGAATATTTCGCTCATATGACGACGTGCATGCGTGTGTATGTGTATGTGCGGCTGCTTGTACTAGCCCAGACTGAAGCTGGTTTTATAGTGCTTGCCCACTGAGATACCATGCCGCAGTGAAGCATGAATACCCCACTCAGACACATTATACTGACTCCGAGACGACCAGTCCTTGTTGTACCCATTATTGCCGAGCGCCAGGCAGGGACCAACACGTACCATATTTAAACGTCTTTTGGTATGACGCGGTCGGGGATCGAGCCCGCGACCTTCCGCTCTCCGGGCGGACGCTCTAACCACTACACCACGGAGGCGGCCGACTCCAAAGATGACATTATATACCCGTAGTTTGGATGCTGTTACAAGCAGCCATTCATCTGATTGTACATCAAACTACGAGTAAATACCACAACGGCATCGAGAGAAGACATGCCGACCCATATTGATGAACACGACATTTATTTTTGTAATGATTAGAACAACCTACTTCAAGGCTTCAAATGCTTTAGTAGCGTATTATTGTTTTGTTTTCTGACAATGTTCAAAATTTCTCTGTCCTGCTTGTTACAACAGTTCAACAAGGCTGACTATAGTCTGTTTGCAGTGAAAACGTACCGATGAATTACACTCTAAACAAAAAAGTAAATCCAATAAAGTGAAATTAAGATTGCGAATCCTCATAATTTTACCTGGCCAATTGAACATTCAAATCTCAGAATTATATTCAACTTAGGATAAAAGTTGTTTAACAAACGATCATAGTTTCAAATCGCTATTATTGGTTTGTATTACAAGGGGGTATGCACTTTAAATGAAACACCGAGAACAAGTAGGGTTGGTCTAAGTTAACGCTGATCACGTACCGCACGTGCATTTGTTTCACTGTTCCATCTGCTGCGCTTACCCCTTTGTAATACAAACCAATGATAGCGATTTGAATCTTTGATCGTTTGTTAAACAACTTTTATCCTAAGTTGAATAAAATTCTGTGATTTGAATGTTCAATTGGCAAGGTAAAATTATGAGGATTCGCAATCTTAATTTCAACTAATTTGATTTACCAATTTTGTTTAAATTGAAATTCATCGGTACGTTTTCACTGCAAACAGACTATAGTAACCTTTCTAGTTCCTAGTCTTGGACTGGACCAGTCTTTACTAAATATCTACTTAGGGCCTATTCGATTATGCTAAACCGGTTTTGGTTTCTGGAAAACCATGCACTCGATTATGTCGAAACCTAAAACTGGGTTCTAAAACTTCGAAACCATCTCCGAGGCAGGTTTCGCAGTTTCGGTTTCGCGTTCCCTCACAACAAACATGGCGGAAACGAAGTTCAGCTTATCTTGGTGGCAAAATAGAGCAGCAGTTTCTGTAACCAAAACAATGATAAAAATCAACTGAGAACAAGGAAAATAAGCACGAAGCAACCTTATCTCTAAGGTTAATCTTAACTCTAAGATTTCAACCTTAGGTCTCTACTAAGGTTGACGTCACGTCTGCTTTCACAAAACAACCTTACCTAAGGTTAATCTTACGTAAGGTGAAAACAATAAGGTTGGCATGACCCAACCTTAGTACAACTAAGGTTAATATTTAGTAACAATAAAGATGGCGACTGCTTTCATTGTATGTATTGAATTAGACCGTAGTTTGAAGAAACAGAGGGTTTTTCGTGACCTCACGATGCAGCTCGATTGCCTCGCCGATGCCGAGCTCTTTGCACGTTACCGGATGCCCAGACATGCCATCTCTAGTTGACCTTGTAAGGCCTTGTAAGGCCCATGCTAGAGAGACTCACCCAGCGTTCCAACTCCCTTTCTCCCGAGACGCAGGTACTCCTTACTCTCAGATATTTGGGGAAAGGCGGTTACCTGTCCGAGATCGGTGATCTCCATGGTGTATCTGAGGCAAGTGTAAGCCGGGCCTTCCATGACACTGTGCGGGCTTTTAACAGCCATTTGAAGAATATTTCCTTTCCATGGACAAGAGAAGAACAGGAGAGAATTAAACTTGGGTTCTGCAGTATTGGTGGCTTCCCCAAAGTACTGGGTGCAGTAGATGGTACTTTGATACCAATTAAACGACCACCTGCAAATGAGGAAATGGCTTTCGTCTGCCGTAAGGGCTACCACGCCATAAATGTGCAAGGAGTTTGCGATTCTGACCTCAGGTGAGCCAATATATCTGCCACTTAACAATATCTATATGCAAATACATATAATGTAAATACCCTTTCCCGTAAGACAATGTTTATAGTGCTTCTATCGAACATCTATCGCAACATTGCTGAATTGTTTACATTAGCAACGTCCTTGACCTTTTACTTTTTACCGTAGTACTTTCCAGCTGACTCCACTCTACATGTCACTTGATGAAATTAAGATTGTGTCATTTACATGTTGTAATCACACCTATATGTAGAACTCCAACTTGTTTATATACTAGACATATTTTATAATATATATAAACAATAATGGCTTGATAATTGCACCATACATTATTGTTAAGACTGTAACCTATCATTGTTCATTTTCAGATTTACGAATGTTGTTGTTCGCTGGCCTGGCAGCACACATGATTCTCTCATACTGAAGAACAGTGGCCTCGGAAAGAAGATGGAAACTGGTGTGGTTGATGGCTGGTTATTGGGAGATTCTGGGTAAATATTCAATTCTACACTGACATGGTTATGGTACATAATATAACTTAATTGAAAAGATAAGAAGTTATTTATGACTGATGGCATTTATGCCAAATTAACCAGAATGTTTCATATAGTGTTAGATCATATCCACTGTTGAAAAGTACATATGTTTATTATAGTGATACATAGAGAATACTACACGAGGTCTCATTACATACGAATTATACGAAACGAGTGTCCTTCCTATGGTATCTGACCGAGCGAAAGCGAGGTCAGATAATATAGGAAGGTCACGAGTTTCGTATAATTCGTATGTAATGAGACCGAGTGTGGTATTTTATTTATTACCCACGTCTTACATGCATTTAAATTGACAAAATAGCGTATTTTTGTTTTGTTTTTGGTTTCAAACCGAAACCGGTTTCATAAAGAGGTTGCGGAAGAGTTTTGTACTGTAGTACAATATTTTCATGACGTCACACTAATGACGTCACTGCCATGGTAACCGACGTCACGATGCATGTCAGTTGTCATCGCCTCGTACAGCCTCCTACAGTAAACTACTCCGTTGAATCAGCTAGATGATGTTGCTCATTTTTTACTGCATTGTCAAAAATATGTAACTCATCGTACGGCGATGGTGGGATCTTTGACAGCGCTTAATATTGACCTCTCCTTGACTGGATTGTTGTGTACAAGTAATATCACTCGCAATGATGTTCAGAATGTCATTCTTGCTTACATTAAAGCTTGTGGCAGCTTTACTACTTTGTAAACATTTATCAACGTAGCAAACCTTTATGATGGGCAAGGTGTAAATGGGCCCAGTTGCCCGAACACCTATCAAACTTTCAATTATCCTCCTCCTCCTCCGTTGCACCTCGTTTCTTGGTCTCCAGTTGCTTCATTCGGCTAACATCACTGGTGGAAACATTGCGTTTATGTTTTTCGACAGATATAATGTCTCAGTTCGACTCACAATTAAACAGCGACACGGCAACGTTCGCAATGTTTACATTCCCACAATGCATTTAAGTTGTAGAATGAATGAATTCACGTGTTTGTTATGAATGAAAAAATAGTTACGTCAGAATGTGACCTAATTGAGAGGTCATCGGTTATCCAATCAAATCGTTAGAATTTCAGGTCAAGTCGTTACGACACAGGTCAACGCGATACGACACTCGTGTGACGTACGAGATTAATATTTATTACCCACGTGGTCAACGTATGGGTAGTTGCATACAATGACAGCACCAGTGTTCTTATTCCAATGTTAATGTCATAAACTTATTTGTGAAGTAACTTACCTTATTAATATTTTCATTGAAATAATTTTAATTTGTATGATTTCTAATATAATGGGTGCCTTAATTGATTTTTTAAAGTTAAACTTTAAAGAGTATTGAAACTATTTGAAGCTATACATTACAAGTTAACTTTATGACATTAACAAAAGTGCTATCAATATTCATATTCCATTTTCAGATTGGTAATGAATTTAACATGAGTTATACTATATCTTTTTGAAAAGCGTCTGTTTCTTCTGGGATCAGCTGAGGAAGAGCAGACTTCAGAAAGTTGACAGATGTCAGACGACCGCTTGACTTTCTGTTCCCAAGCAGTAGACTCGGGAACAAGTTTACTGGATTTTCCAGACAACAGTCTGGAGTTTTCAGAAAGCCAGGTAACCGTGGTGAAGGCAATAATGATTTTATATAAATCACATGAGAAATATGTTGGATACAAGGTTATTTTGTTAAAACATGTTTCTCATGTTAATGTAATTGTAAATAATTTACAAAATATTACGAAATTACAGATCACATGATGTCTTCTTTTTCCAAATTATTTTATTAAATTATTTTTGTTTCAGTCTCCAATTTTCTAAGTGAAAACCATTTCTTTTCAGATAATGGAACTCTTGGTTGCAAATAGTAAATACAAAAATGTATTTGTATGAAATATCTATATATTTTTTCTGAAAAAAAAAGCTTTTTCAAAACATACACATTTTTCCTTATCCTGACTCATGCTCTTTTGCTTGTCTCCTTCCTCTTGTGAACGTTAGTGGAACAATTGTATCTCCTATTGAAGCTCCCTTCAATAAAAAACAGATGTAAAATCACTACTCACCACGAGTTATCTCTCTGGCCGTTTTGGCGGGAAAGCGGCGCCACCGTACTCCCATGCTTCACTCTCTCTCCTTCTTCGCCCTAGTGGACGGTTGGGAGAGCACCTGTGTCTCCAATACGGCACTATATCCTTTGATTATTTAGTTATTACCCTATAAATTACCTTTATAGGGGTTTAGGGAGTATCCTTCAACAATATGGGTTGAAATTTTTTCGTATTTTCACTGTTTATTCACGGTTTTTGTACGTGATTGTTCAGTTGTTTACATTTCATGAAAACCTGTTTTCGATGTAGGTTTAGGTTCGCTGCTGCAAACCCGCATTGACTGTGCCATAGCTGCACAACAACATGTACTTCCAGCTATCGATGTAATCTTTATCAGCATTTAACAGAAATTCCATTTAATAAATAATTTTTCTCTGTACTTAGACGTACTAGCGACAATCCAGGCGACTTTACAAGTCATGGATAAACCGGCTGAGTCCCTCATGAGCTGTCTACTGCTGTCAGACGACTTACTTCCATCCAGTGACCTGCCAGAGGTGTCCTCGGAGGATGGGCGTGGGATGTTGTCCGCCATTACTTCGAAGAAGTTGGCTTCTACATCGGACAACCCCTCAACGCACACGAAGAAGAAGAAGCCATCCTCTACGCAGAATGAAGCCTCACACCCCTAAGACGCCTAGCAGCTCTACGGGGACTTCTGCGCAGACTACAGGGACCTTTCGGCAGACATCGTCCCGATGGAAGTGAGATGACTTCATGATGAGCCGCTGCTGATCATCCCAGAGATACAGCAAGCAGTCCGAGGGCGGCAGATCAACGCAGAGAGGGCAGCTCTACAATCATCGCAGACGTTCAACCCAGGGTCTTCATGCAGCAGCGAGTTACCATCTACGCTGGCGGCAGATGAGCGATCTCTGGACCGTATCGCTACCAGCGCAGAGAGGGCAGCTCTACAATCATCGCAGATCTTCAACCCAGGGTCTTCATGCAGCAGAGAGTTACCATCTACGCTGGAGGCAGATGAGCGATCCCTGGACCATATTGCTACCAGCGCAGAGAGGGCAGCTCTACAATCATCGCAGATCTTCAACCCGGGGCCTTCAAAGTCATCACCCGCAGAGACGACCTGGACCTGCACGAAGGACCCAACACTGACGAGACATCGGAGAGGCCCTCCAGCGAAGCGACACCCAGAACCAGGAGCAGATCTGCGCAGGACGGCACGCTCATCTTCAGATGACGACTCAGATGAACAGCCTTCGTGAAGTCCTTTCGGACACAGCCTCAAGGACGTCATCAACATCTCGCAGATCGTCAATGGCTTCACCGAGGCATTCACGAACCAAGAGACGCTCACCTCCACGCAGGCCTCCACGCAGATCGCCCTACAGACGCTCCACGCAGGTCTTCATGCAGATCTCCACGCAGGTCTTCACGCAGATCCCCACGCAGATCTTCACGATCTCACGACAGTGGACTCTGATACAGACGTCCCCAGCTAAGGAAGAGAATGCGGCGATCTCACTCTAGTGGACCTGATACAGACGTCACCCTCTAAGCCATCTACAAAGAGACATCGCGGCGCTCAGACTCTCAACAGGACATCAAAGAGCCTGCGTGAAAGCAAATGCCATCTACAACGCAGAGACGTCGCAGTACTTAGACTCTCAACAGAACGCTACATGCCGTCTTCAGAGACCGTCAACAGATGATGAGCCTAATAAAGGACCTTCACGCCGACTACCTACTTCAAGGGCATCAACAACGCCTCGCAGATCATCACGGTATCCCCACTTAGGAATACATTGCCGGGAAGGCAATCCCGGACTACAAGACGATCACCTACACACAGGGCGCCATACAGACGCACCATGCAGACCGCCACGTAGATCGCTATGCAGATCTCCAAGGATATTCAACCAGGACACGATGGCGGACTGGACCTAGCGTCACCCTACAAGGAAATGACTGAGGGACATGTAATGAAGTTCAAGAGGGGTACTCTTGTCCGAATTCATCACCGGCACGGACCTTCAGACTGAATCAGGACAGGATTCACATAGATTGATATATCTACATCAGAAGACTCATGGCCATCTAGAGATCTTCACTTCCGTACAGATCTGCAGATATTCACACTGGCGTGGTTCAGCAGCAGCCTTGCTAAAGCTAGGAAACTACAAAATCATCAACGACTCCCTGGGTAGAATTTACAACAAAGTTCAGCATCAACTCTACAATTACGACGCTTCATTGAGATCGATGTATGCAGTCTACAATAGCAGCACTGAGGACGTGACGATTTCAGCTGATCATCTGTATAAAAGGACGTCTGCATTATCTTCAGGACTGAAGTAACAGTCACAGCAGCCAGGGAAACAGCCTACATACATCGGTATTACGCGGCGAAATATTTCGCGCGTTTACCATTCAACCCTCGATACACATGGTCACTCGTGTAACTCCGGAGGCTACGGACAAGACCGAGTGGAGACAAGATTCTACGGCGGCACTAGATTCTACGAGGGCCCTTTTCCTGCTACACCGGTGACGTCACATCGCGGGAAGCCAAAGGAATCAAAATGCTTTATTTTGATTGGACCATGAGAGACAACGCCCTGCGCAGAGGTCGGACGTAGTTCACATGTCAGGAAATGGGTTACAAGTGACAACAACCTGTCAACGAGAGAGGAAGGCCTCAATTACAGTCCAGTTAGACGGGACCTACATGATTTGGCTGCCTTCACGGGGTTAGAGACCTTCCCTGTCAACATTGAAGAGGATGTTCCGCCAGCGCAGCGAAAGCAGTCACACTAGCTCTACGCAAGTCTACACGCACCTTGTACGACGACAAGTGGCGAAGCTTCGAGACATACGCTTCGAGGACCGGCTTCACAGCCATAAAAGCGACACACCCTCAAGTGGCGGACTACCTTTGTCACCCTAGACAAACGAAGCGGTTAAAAGGGTCAACACTCTCAACTTACCTAGCGGCATTCAGCTCAGTCATCACCAGAAGGAAGAGTGCAACTGACGAAAGTACCAGAGTTACTGGCCTTACTACGCCCTTTTAAATTGGAGGACCAACAACAGAGATTTAAAGCTCTGGCGTGGGACCTCAACGTAGTTCTACGACATCTCACCAGTGACATCTACGAACCATTAGAGAGGACATCCTTCGAGTTCTTGACGTAGAAGACGCTGTGCCTGATCGCCTTAGCAACAGCAGCAAGGATGTCGGAAATCCATGCTCTGGACTTCGAGAGAACACGATTTGATGAAAATCAAAACATCATGCATATGGGACTGAGATGGGACTTCATATCAAGAATCAACTGCCAGGTCATCCAGACAGACAGTTCCACGTCTCAACACTATCATCAGTCCTTGGACCACAGGATACGCAGGACCTATCCTTGTGCCCAGTGAGAGCATTGCAAGTCTACCTACAAGATCCAGGTCCAGGAGACGGATATTCAAGCGTATTTTCGTCCCGATATCGACAGCGACACAGACGGAGGTCTTCCGCACTAAGATATCAATCTGGATCAGAACTGTCATACTACGGGCCTACAAAGCAGCAGGACTTGATCCTCCAAGAGCCTCCAACCGAAGTTAGAGCTCTGGCGTCAACACTCGCTCTACATGGGAATTGCTCTATCAGGACGATAATGGAGGGCTGCTTCTGGAAATGGGACATGCTGTTTGCCAACCACTACCTGAGGGACATCGTCACCGAGGACGTCTCTGGCATTCACCATTTCGGCCCACTTGTTGTAGCACAACAATTGACAGTCCCACAAAGGCGCTGAGACGGAGTCTCGCCCTTTTATCACATGACTTGCAAAAGCCTACACTCAGGAGAGTTCAGCTTTAGAGTCTATATGCACGTCTAGGACAGACTAGCATAAGTGATATGACCCAGTACTTGTAAGGACATACTCGTACAGGAAAGGGTCGCTTCTCCACTTGGTGCTCGCATCAAGAGATGGAGTTGCAAAATCCACATAAAATGTTAACAGAAGCAAGGACCAAAAGTTAACAATTGTGGTCCCCCCATCAGAGAAAGCTGGAAGTGAAGGGTTACAGCAGCAGCAGAGCCTAGCAGTAAAAGAAGTGCTACCAGGAAGTTCCCATAGGGGGGTATGTAAGACGTAAATCACTACATAGAATCCAAAAGTGGCTTGACCCACCACCGAATCCGATGGATTCTACAAGCAAAAGAGCATGAGTCAGGATAAGGAAAAATATGTAATTTTCTGAATAACATTGATATTTTATACTTATCCTGACTCATGAGGTAAGCCCTCCCAACCTCCCCACTAGACACTTTGGATTTCATTGTAAATTAAAGTGTCGGGCTCATAATTCGGAGAGAGTGAAGCATGGGAGTACGGTGGCGCCGTTTTCCCGCCAAAACGGCCAGACAGATAACTCTTGGTGAGTAGTGATTTTACGTCTGTTTTTTATTGAAGGGAGCTTCAATAGGAGATACAAGTGTTCCACTAACGTTCGCAAGAGGAAGGAGACAAGCAAAAGAGCATGAGTCAGGATAAGTATAAAATATCAATTTTATTCAGGAAATTACATTTTTGTATTCTTGTGAAGCTACTCAGCCCCCACATGAATTCTTCAGTGACTTTTCATATTATCAGGTGTTGTGAAATGTTTTTAATCATTAACACTTCAAACTCAACACAGTTGTTACACTTTCCAAAAAATATTTTTATTACTTACATTTAGTTAATAATATGAGGATAAGTGGTCATTTGGACTGTAAGTTCATTTAAAAAGGAACTTTCATATGCATAAGAAATATTGTTCATTTTCAAATAAATGTTGGAAGAAAGAAAATGTCCTGAAGCTTAACTATGATAGATGATGTTACTTTTCAGATAATTAGGGCTACATAATATTTTAAACACGTTATTGAAAATTGTTAACGGCTATCAGATCAATAAAGATATTACCAGTATAAATACACATGGATCAAGCTATGCTCCCTTATAAACTGTTTGTTTTAAATATTTGTTTTTTTATTTCAGACACGTGGCAGTGACTTGAATCAGGGAATAGCTCCAGTTCCATCCACCTCAACCCACCAAGTGAGGCCAAGCCAACCTATTCTGATTGAATCTACTGAGAGTTCCAGCAGTCCCTCTCTCATCTCGAAGAAGAGCCGAAGAAAAAAGAGTAGAAGTAAGTGGAAACAAAATGCCTCACAGACAATATGTAGCGGGGATTTTTTGTTAACACGGAAGGACTATTTACAGGTTGCCTAGCAGAGAGCTGGAAACACCACAAGGCCACTCAAACGCTGACGACAGGAAAATTTATGCTATCAACAGACAATATCTCATCATTATGATTAACTTACAGCAAATTGGAATCACAGATGTCAGCCAGCTTTTGGACGAAACAGTTCCACTGCCTACTATTTCAGAAGCCAAGTTAACTAATGGAGTAGTTCTAGATCTATTTCAGGTTGCTAAATCAATGAAAATGGAAATTGGAGCATCGATGGAAAAATGGATATCCAAGATGTGTGTTATCCCTTTAGAGACTCTAAACAGAGCGGCATTGATGTCAAAAGTTCACCGTACGGCAAACCAATCTAAAGGGAAACGTGGCAAAGGAGAAAATTGAATTTATAAATAGGACATTTCATATTCCAACTTCAACAGTTTCAGCCTCATCTCAAGCAACACCTGAACCTCAACAAACAGCTCAACCAACAACAAGGGTTACAGAACTACTCCAAGAACGTCGACAGACTGTCATTCACCTGCAAGAAAAGGCAAAGCAGCTGAAAAGGAAGTATGACATGCTCTCCACGAAACACAGCAAGATATCTGAGAAAGGAAAGGAAAGTGAGAAAGATTTGAGCAAAGCAAAAACTTAACTATCATCAAAAATCAGAAAATTAGATTCAAATGAAAAAGGTGAAGTATTTCAAGAAACAGAGCAACAAGTACCTCAAGTTACTTATTGAGAAGAGGAGAGAAGCTAAAAGTCTGTCCCAGAAACTAATTTCTCAGGAGACCAGGACAGAGAGGAAGCAAGCAACGGGGACAGATGCAACGGGGCCAGATGCAAAGGGGCCAGATGCAAAGGCACAGGAAATTGAAACGTTGAAAGCAGCTAATAGAGACCAGAGCAAGAGCATATCGTATTTGCAGTTAATGCTTGAAGACAAAGAAGAGATTCAACTATATGATGAACAGATGCACAAGTTTACTCCAGAGACAGTTGAATGTGTGATGAATCTTACAGATCAAAAAGTTGCCTCAGAAAAAGTCGGGAGAGTTATAAGAGATGTTGCAAAGCTATTGGTAAAACTCCAAACGGGGTACCATCTGCCACGACAGTAAACAGATTTGTGGATGCCAAATTAGCTGTAGCCCAGTCACAAATATCGGATGTCCTGACAGAAGAACAACATACAACTTTGTATACAGATGAAACACGTAAATATGGCAGAACGATGGAGACCTACGTTGTTACTGACAAGGATCAAACATCCTACATCCTTGGGTTGAGAGATATGGCAAACAAAAGCAGTCAGACGACACTGGACACTTTCAAAATTTTGGAAGACATAAGTGATAGATGCCATGACCAAGAGAGGAGAGGAGATATGAATGCTGGCTATCGCCTGTTGGCAAATATCCGGGATACGATGTCAGATAGAGCATCGACCGAAAAGGCCTTTAATAGACTCCTAGAAGAATTCCCGACCAGCATTTTGCCCAAAGTCATCGATGGCTGGACCCAGCTGAATGAAGAACAAAACCATTTGTTCCAAAATGAATAATTTCTTTTGCGGGCTTCATCTTTTGGTGGGAATGGCCGACAGCTGTGAAGCTACTTTGAAAGCTTTTGAGAAGACATTCTTGGATGAGCAAGAGATTGGATCAGGGAAATTACCTGAACTGAAGCGGTTTCACAAGAACGAAAGTGGATGTTTAAGACTCATACGGACATGTTGCAAAGCATTTGCAGTCGGTGAAGATGAAAAGAATGGAGTGAGTCTAGAGTTCAAGACATACCTAAGGAGCCAGAACAGAGGAAAGAACAACATAGTTCATTTCAAGCACAATAGGTTTATTCTTGTGTTTGCCCTCGGCCATGCTGTATATGTCCATCACTCGGACATTGCAACCTTTCTGGATACAGTCCATGGACAGTCTAACAGTCTTCTCAAGGCAGTGTCTCTAGATGTCAAAGAAATCCTGTACCTGACCGGCCTGAAATCTTTAGGACTTATTTCCAAATTCATCAGTGGTCCTCTTTGGCGATTATTGGAAACCAAAGGACACATTATGGACATTAACTACCACTACAGGACCCTTGTCAACTATCTTGACAAAGGATCCACTGACACTGACACGGTCTCAAGCTTCATGACAGTGGAGAATACACCTTTTGACACTCCCGCCATTGAGGAAGACTCAGTTATGAAGACACTCATTGAAGAAAATCCTTCTATCGACCACATTGTATGCCCTTTGTTACAGAGTCTCCTCAAGACTATCCAACAACTGTTATCAAGAATGGTGACCGATCACCTGCCAGGAGGCAAGTACTGGAACCCTCTGCTGAAACAAGAGCACAGACAAGTTCAGCATTGAGGCACAACAAATTACCAGAGTTTGTTTTCGGTCAACTGGATCAGCTGTTAAGATACAGGCCAAATACAACATTACTGACAAATGAGTCCTTCCTTATGTACTCACACAACAGAACGAGGCAATGGTAAGATGGAATGGATGACGAAAGAAGAAAGACATTATTAGCAGAGTCCAGGAAAGGAGGGGCAGAATTGAGGAAAACATTCAAATCAAGGTTAGAGGAAATTGAAAAAAAACGACTTGAAAGTCAAAGAAAAAGATAAAAGGAAGCTTGAGGATAGAGAAAGAAAGAGACTGAACACTGCAGAGACTCTCACAAATGATGTCTGCTTCTATGGATTGTGGCAAAGTCTGGAGCAGGTTCACGAAGGTCTTGCAAAACTTCCCCTGAAGGAACAGAGGAAATCTTTAGAGGCTCAGTTGAGATTCAGGAAACAGGTACTCAAACAAAAACATGTGGATCCCAAAGTCTTTTCCTTTTCCAAAAAGAATGCAGCCGGAAAGTATGTAAAGCACAGCATTGAAGATTTATCCAAGAACTTGATAACATTGATTAAGGCCACATCAACAGCTGTGACAAGTGAAAAACAACAAGAAGGAATTCCTCTCTTTGTCGGGAAACGCATCCGTCATAAATTTACTGATGCCACTTACAATGGTTATGTGATTTCTGTTGTACCTGGATTCCCAAAATGGTACAGTATATGATTTCTGATTTCAGTTGTACCTGGATTCCCAAAATGGTACAATGTAACCTATGACAATGATCCTGCAGTATATGTATATGACATGTGTGCTGACTTTGAAAGTGGAGATGTCCAAATCATAGTGAGACAAACGCCTGAGAGGCAAGCAGTGACGAAGAGTTATAGAAAGGAGAAGAGGCCTGAAAAACAATGCTGTTGTTGTCATAATTCATATGCCACCTACTGTAAATATGTTCTGTGCCATTGTTGAGAAGAGACCTGAAAAGAGACTCATCTGTATTACCATGTTCTGTGCCATTGTTGAGAAGAGGCCTGAAAAGAGACTCATCTATGTATTACCATGTTCTTGTGCCATTGTTGAGAAGAGGCCTATTACCATGTTCTGTGCCATTGTTGAAAAAGAGAAGAGGCCTGAAAAGAGACTCATCTGTATATTACCATGTTGTGCCATTGTTGAGAAGAGGCCTGAAAAGAGACTCATCTGTATATTACCATGTTCTGTGCCATTGTTGAGAAGAGGCCTGAAAAGAGAGACTCATCTGTATTACCATGTTCTGTGCCATTGTTGAGAAGAGGCCTGAAAAGAGACTCATCTGTATATTACCATGTTCTGTGCCATTGTTGAGAAGAGGCCTGAAAAGAGACTCATCTGTATTACCATGTTCTGTGCCATTGTTGAGAAGAGGCCTGAAAAGAGACTCATCTGTATATTACCATGTTGTGCCATTGTTGAGAAGAGGCCTGAAAAGAGACTCATCTGTTGTGCCATTGTTGAGAAGAGGCCTGAAAAGAGACTCATCTGTACTACCATGTTCTGTGCCATTGTTGAGAAGAGGCCTGAAAAGAGACTCATCTGTATATTACCATGTTCTGTGCCATTGTTGAGAAGAGGCCTGAAAAGAGACTCATCTGTATTACCATGTTCTGTGGATGAGAAGAGGCCTGAAAAGAGACCATGTTCTGTGCCATTGTTGAGAAGAGGCCTGAAAAGAGACTCATCTGTATATTACCATGTTCTGTGCCATTGTTGAAAGAGACTCATCTGAAGAGGCCTGTTGAGAAGAGGCCTGAAAAAGAGACTCATCTGTATTACCATGTGCAGTTGATGAGGAGAAGACTGACTATATGTGTCAATGCACATGGTTTCCAGAGGATACCACCATGTAACGTATTTAATTTTCAACTTATGAAGTTTGCATGTTGTTTCAACTAATACTTTACTAACCTAAAAAATAATTGAGGTTTATTTTTCTGTTCAGTTCATTGTTTTATTTCATTGAGGCCAAGTAATGTTTTCATACATTATCTGCTTCCCATTTTCTATGTTTGAATACTAATAATATTTCTGTTCACTTGGTGTTTATATTTTGAACTAATTGTTTCTGTTCTTAACCCTGTTTCTTATGCCTGTTTGGGGCATTTCTGTCTTGACAATAAACATGTTATTGTTCGTTTTTTACTTGTTTTTTTATAACAAAAGCTATTTGTTTTGTTTTATTTCAGATCTAACAATGCTTGCTGTTCATTGTTTCAGAATACTTACATGTTTGCATTGTTTTCAAGGTGCATGAGATTTGATTGTTAAAAACAATTGATTTCCCAATTGTAGAGTAATGGTTTAAACCCATCCTGTTAGTAACCTTCACTAAAAACACTGTATATGTATTTATTATTAAAAGCACAGAACTTGAAGTATTTATTAATTGTAAGTGTTTACACGTTAACTTAATTAAATGTAAATTCATAATATAAATATCAATTATAATCTTGTAAAGTCTTAATATATTTTATCATATAATTTATTGCATGTGATATATTCTAATACTTTTTTATAGTGTTAAATATGTCATTTTTTCATTTTTCAGGTTCTTTTCCTGTTCTTCAGCCCGACGGTACCTGTCTTCAGCGTGCTCTTAGTCAAATATTATGAACAAATGGTGATTACATCTTATATCATCTTGTAGAAAAAAGCCTTGTGAATACAAGAACTCTGTATTTTTTTCATAGGAAAGTGTTTAGAACCTCTACCAGGGCAAGGTTATTGATTATTAAAAGCAAAGAACTTGAAGTATTTATTATTAATTTTATGTATTTACTCGTTAACTTAATTAAATGTAAATTCATAATATAAATATCAATTATAATCTTTTGAAGTCTCAATATATTTATTCATATAATTCATTGTATGTGATATATTTTATTCCTCTTTTTTAGTGTTAAATATGTCATATTTTCATTTTACAGGTGCTTTTCCTGTTCTTCAGCCCGACGGTACCTGTCTTCAGAGTGCTCTTAGTCAAATATTATGAACAAATGGTGATTAAATTTTATGTCATGTTGTAGAATAAAGCCTTGTGAATCCAAAACTGTGTCTATTTCTGTCATAGGACATTGTTCAGCACCTCTACCAGGGCAAGGTCACTTTTCCTCCATATCCGAAAATGGATATTAAAAAACGCCCCTTTTTTTCGACTTACAAAGGTCTCAGAAAAAAATATTGATGGAAGTATGTGAAATATGACAATGCATGTCACCTTAGATATATCTAAGGTTCCCTAAAAAATAAAAATAAATTCTAGCTGATTTCCACAAAAATGGTCGGTGGTTGCTACTTGGATTTCTAACAACAATGTAAACACGTGAGAGTTATCGTCCCTGTCTAAACCTTCGTCACCCATGGCATTGTCACAGTGGAATAACCTAAGTTCGACTCAATACTTATACTTGTCATATTTCTTCGCACAAGTCAGTAAATCACGTTTTGCATATATGTAGTTGTACTTTGATATGTTATGTACAAGTATATACAGAAATGCGATCAAAATCAACTCACCAAATGTTGTGAAGGCAGACAATAAAACTCTGTCGCTCTTCCGTCCAACCTTGCCTCGGGTGCTGGATCCCAAAACGAGGCTCGTCGAAATGTATGTTAACTGAATGTGGACTGGGTGGTATAATTCAAAATTGAAATACGGCGGGCATTTTACACCAATCGCAGTGATTTTTTCAAAGAGCTCTCAGTGTTGACAGGAAAAGATAACTACGGTTTAACCAGCTATCTGGCCGATAAAGAAACCCATTTTACGAGTGCTTCTTGAAACCCCTCCTTATAACGTACATGCAGAAATGTACCTTTGATTTATATCAAAGTACGGTGAAAATACAACTTTGATTAAACAAATGCCCCAAGATATCATTTTAAACAACCCTGATTTATATAATTCAGTTGTAACCAAATCAACACAATCAGTACAGGGCAGCGTATGGTCGAGAAAAATAGTGATCTCTAAGAAAGTAGGTCAAACCATTACACATAGTACTGCGCTTAATGAGACTAATGTTTTGGTATGTTATAAACGAGGTCTACTTGATGTATGTGATAACCCCTATTTATAAAGAATAGCTTGGCCTAACGCCAAACACCAGTTGTGTGGGACTGCTTGTACCGGGACTATAGTCTGTCAACCCAACTTTTGGGACACCCCTATTGTGAAATATCTTCCATAACCACATGCTATTAACGACAATTAACGTATATCTTAATGATCCCCTTTAACGTAATAAGTTTTAGTTTGTTGGTCACTTGGGGAAAAAGTTACTTAAGTAACTATCATTAAAGTTTCTGTTTGTTTTGGTGTCAAGAGACGGGGTGTAGTCGAGTAAACGTAACAGCTTACGGGTTAGGTCAGCGCGCAATTCACGTGCATGACCTCGGGTCACAGTAGCGTGGGTTTCAGGTTCAAATGTATATATATCAAAAAGGGGTGTCCCAAAAGTTGGGTTGACAGACTATAATGTCGGATTTATATACTAACGGAAAAAAGTAATTGTGCAAAACATAAAATTGCACAAAATAAAAGCTATTTACAAATAACCCTAATAAACATGTAGTAAAGCACGCTGCATGAAATTTGATGTCATTTATCGCGCGTGGCACGTGTACTTTGTGCACAATGAACTTACTCACTCTTTGCATGCTTTTTGACAACAAGAATGTTTATAACCTGATATTGAAAAATTGAAGGACTGTCAAGTCAAAATATTGATTACACAACAGTCGTTTCCTGCTGACTGGGTTCCGTCCTATTGCGCAACTTAGTACAATAACCATTCCAGAATTTTGAGACCAACTCATTCAACTGGATATATAAATATTAAACAGTATTATTTGATACATCTATCACTTGTATATTGCAACACTACGCTCCTTCTAATCCTTGCAAACACGTCGTGCAGCGTGCTTTGTCGTACAGCGTGCTCTGACAAACTGAAATCGTGGAAATCTCAAAACGATGCTCGGCCGCTAGTAAAGTTTGGCGGTCTGGTACGCACTTGATATTATATATCAATCACATTGTACATTACAAAATAAATAACAAAGAACATATAACAGTTGTAACCAGTGAGCCGCAAATCTCTTCAAACACAGTCTGTGACGTCTTAGTTAACGACATGCTGCCTAACCTCGACAGTACGACGATTTTTAAACTTTAATCTTAAAATTAATTTGTAAGATGAATTGATTTAGTATAACCATAGTTGTTTGTAGTGTGTCTCTCTCCCTTTCATATGAGAAAATTCGAATCGGCTGAAAAGTAGGTCATTGTCTGAATTGGTTAATGAGACTCATGTTTCGGTTTGAATGTTGTGGAAAAGACGTTAATTCCAACCTATATGTCACGGCTTATAGAAAATCAGCGTCTCCGCGCTGTGGGTATGCTGGAGACATACATTTTGGTGTCAATGGAAACACGATCTCATCCGCTATGGAGACGTTTTCAACATAATGGGAGAGATTTGCCTCGGACTGGCCGTCCACGCGTGACGTCACGTCAGCAAGACAACCACATTCGACTGACCCATCTAAGGAATCGATTCCAGACTGCCAGTTTGACTGCTCGGACCATTTCTGGTTTACGTCCAATCAGTTCCGGGGCCCTGTTTCACAAACCTAACAGGATCGGGTGGTCGCTCTAGCTGTCTTGTTTGACACATGTCATTGTATCCTAATTGCGTAGAACGATGCCCACGCTGTTGACCACTGGATTGTCTGGCCCAGACCGCAGTCATAGAGCTGGAATACTGCTGAGTGCGGCGTAAAACAAACAAACACGACTAAAAGTATAAAAAATGATACTCACCATGATTCATTTAATGGAAAATGCTATAATTTGACCAACTCATATTATTCAAACCTATATTTGCACCCCATGAAACTGTTTATCGGTTGCTCTCAATCTTACAGCTTAACATGGGCGTGGCCATTTTGAACGGTAGTGCGCATAACAGGAAATCCTGTTTCGGACGATAACATTTTGTGGATTAGTTTATGGGTGCAGGACAAATGAAGCTGAAAATGTCTTGCAGGAAATCCAGCTCTCAAGTTTACAGGTTTACATGATGTTTACTGATTTATTAAACAATAATTTTATACGGCATAATTGTTGTATGTGCGCGCGTGCGCTTTCCATGTCACATAAACAAAATCCCAATATTCCGAACCCTCAGAATTCTTATCCTAATTTTTTTAGATCTTTTTTATTTATTAAAATAACACTTTAAATGCTGATAAACGTGGTTAAGGGAAAGTATATGCAAAGACATAAAGCGTTATACAGCCCAACTGGATGGTGATAGTTGTGATCTTGTATAGACAAATCTATTACAGCAGATACATGATGAGACCATTTTGTATTATCTGAAAAGATGGCACCGAGGTGTTTATGTTGATGTACACGTTCCAAATGTTCATTATTGAGAATCAAGTCAGGAACTTGTGGACAATTTCCATTTTTTAAAACGCATGAATCTGGTCTTGTTCGGGTTAAACTTAACTAAGCATTTGTCAGCCCATTCATTCAATTTTGCTAAATCATAGTTAAGAGTAGCTTCTATGGTTATTACATCTTTTCCTGCAGCACCAATTGAAGTGTCGTCGGCAAACAGTCTTGTGACATTTGTTAGAGTTTCAGGTAAATCATTGATGTACACAAGGAACAAAAATGGACCCAGGACAGATCCTTGAGGAACTCCTGCAGTAACATTTAATTCTTTTGATAATGTACCATTGATGGAAACACTCTGTCGTCTATCAGATAAATAGTTTGTTAACCAACTAAGTAAATGCCCACGAACACCATACTTTTCTAATTTGAGCAATAGCCCTTTATGCCACACCCTGTCAAAGGCTTTTGAAATGTCACAAAAATCATACAATAAAGGTGATGAGTATCTAGAGCTGAACATATATTGTGATAGATTTCAATGAGTTGAGATGTGGTAGAGTGGTTTGTAGTAAAACCTGATTGAAATTTACTTAAAATGCTATGTTTATTGAAATGGTTATGTAAATGCTTTAACATTATTTTTTCAAACATTTTCCCGAGGATAGATAATAAACTTATGGGTCTGTAATTAGTAGGGAGGGATTTATCTCCTTTTTTGAAAATAGGGATAATATTACCTGTTTTCCAAGCTGAAGGAAAAACACACTGACTCAGAGAAATATTATACATTAAACAAAGAGGTTCAGCTATTGATGTACAAATTCGTTTTAACATTCTCATATTAATACCATCAGGTCCACTAGCTTTGTTTGCTGGTAAAGTCTTAATCATATCCGATACTTCCTTTTCAGTAACACTAACGCATGTAATGCTGTTAGGACAGCGATGGCTAACAGGTGGCAAAGTCTTGCCCTCATCATAGATATTGGAAACAGATACAAAATATTTATTCAACGTTTGGGCTTTGTCAATGTCTGTAAATGCTGAAGGTATTCCGGAATCATCAGTTACGAGAGGGGGAATGGGTCCTGGTGAAGTAGAACCTTTCAACAAATAATTAAAAACCTTCCAATAATCTGCTGATTGAGTAGAGTGAGAAGATAAAAAAAATACCTAAATTCGAATAAAAAATTTCCTTGGCTAATTTTTTAAGATTGTTTACTTTATTCCTCTGCTTTTTGAATTTAGATACATCAGAAGTATTCAGTGTTCGAAATGCTCTTTTCCTTAAACGGTCTCTTTTTCTAATTTCTCTCCGAAGTTCACTGTCAAACCAAAGTTTGTCTTTAGGTCTGACTGTAATGGTCTGGGTTGGGATACATCTAACCATATATTCCTTAAGCAGAGAAGTAAATATTACAAAAGCGTCGTTAACATTTGGAGTTTTAGAAAAAATACTCTCCCAATTAGTGTCCCTAATCAGATTATTTAAAGCATCATAATTACCGTTGTTATACAACATTTACATAGCTTGAAAGATAGACGTAGGTTCACTTGTGATCACTAATATCTGATGTTAATTCAACGACCCCTGCGTCTTTGTATGAGTTAGTGAGTGAGTAAATATTTAACGTCACATCGGCAATATCTTTGTATGAACAATCCTCAGATAAAATAATGGGATCAATCAAGGAGGATGAGACGGGCGTTACTCTTGTTGGTTCAGTAATAACATTTTGTAGGTTGTAGTGAATAATCAGGTCACGTACGTTGTGAACATGAGTACATAAAAGATCTTGGTTAAAATTTCCCAGCAAAACCATGTGTTTTGATATATCAAGAGCAGAACTAATTGAATTATCCAATGAATTCCAAAAACATGACCCAGTGTTAGGTGGACGATATGACACACATAACATTAAACATTTATAAGGCAAAAATATCTGGAACCACATCATTTCATACATAGGTGTTTCTAAATCCTGTCTTCTTTTAACATGTAATAAATCAGATGACGTCCTGATAGTTGATCTTGTATAGACAAATCGTCGCCAGAAAACCAGAGTGTTCTATGTCCATGTTTGGGGAAAATTGAGTTAGGAAGCTCAGTGTATGTTTAACTGCATATTCTATATCCATGCAAAGTTTCACCGTGATAAATAACCTTGAAAGTGGTTTTACATTGTTTTATCGTTGAAGCACTCGGACGCAAGCAACCGACTATTTTACCTGGTCAGGGGCTTCTTTGGCGAAGCAACCTTACTATAAGGTTAACCTTACCTCCCATTCTTTGACATTGTACTAAGGTTACCTTAGTGACTTACGAGCACCTTAGTGCTTCGCGAAAGGAGGCCCTGGCGTACAAATCTCATGACGTAATCTGCTTGATATGACGTTACTCGTTTGTTTAGTATTTGCTGTTATCTGTTATAGAATAAACATGAAAACAACTGTTTGCTGTACGCCGAGGTAAAGAAATCGTACGGGTCGGCGTCGACATGCAACTACAGCATCGCCATCGCCGTCATATTCTGCTTGCTGTGTCCCATCGCCGTCGTCGTGCTGACCGTCCTCACCTTCATCGGCATTGTAAAGGATAAACTGTAAGTGCTTACGCCTGTCGTTGGAATCAGACTCACAAGGAAACAATGGCAGTGCTAGGTCCAGTGAGTGAGTTCAGTTTTACCCCGCGTTTAGCAATATTCTATCAATATCACAGCGACGGACATCAATTGGGCTTTACACATTGTGAGTGAGTGTGGTTTTACTCCGCTTTTAGCAATATTCCAGCAATATCACACCAGAAATGGGCTTCACACATTATAGCCATGTGGGGAATCGAACCCTGGTCTTCGGCGTGACGAGCCAACGCTTTAACCACTAGGATACCCCAGCGCCCCTTTTACGCATTGTACCCATGTGGGGAATCGAACCGAGTCTTCGGTGTGACGAGCGAACGCTTTAACCACTGAACTAACCCACCGCTCAATAGGTCCAGGGTAGACGTAGTTAGGAGATATAACAGACTCGTGAATAGGCAACTGCATCATGCAACTATTGCGTCCACCGTGCAGGGTATAGATTACATAATGCTAACTGCTTTCAGTCTCTTATCAGTGTCTTTGCTCGCTAGTTTTATTCATATCTGTGATTCTTTAGTATTTTTACTGTCCATCGTCGACAGGTTTTAATCTTCAAAACGTTTTCACTTTATATTGTATAAATTGTTTTCGTCACGATATGGCTGAGATATTGCCGATGTGACGTTAAATATTAACTCACTCACTCTCTTATCAGTGTACGATAATCGTCTTTTTTGCAGAATGCAGTTCGCAGAGTTACCGTTCCTGATCCAGGTCATCGCAGACGGTGTTGCATTTTTCTTTGTCCTAATATCTGCCTGCACCATCAGTGTTGGCTTCAAAACGTTGTGCGACAGCATCGTTGGCGGAACAAATATACCGTGAGAACATCCTATCTTCTCTAATTTAACACAATACACAGTAGACAGTACACAGTACACAATGGTACCGGACTGTCTTCGCTGCTCTGACGGCTGACTGACTTAACCATCATGTCATGCACCTTCAGGACCTGACTGACTGACTATTGTGTCCTGCCTCTCTGTTGACTGACTATACCATTGTGTCCTGCCTCTCTGTTGACTGACTATACCATTGTGTCCTGCCTCTCTGTTGACTGACTATACCATTGTGTCCTGCCTCTCTGTTGACTGACTATACCATTGTGTCCTGCCTTCCCATTGACTGACTATACCATTGTGTCCTGCCTCTCTGTTGACTGACTATACCATTGTGTCATGCCTTCCCATTGACTGACTATACCATTGTGTCCTGCCTCTCTGTTGACTGACTATACCATTGTGTCATGCCTGCCCATTGACTGACTATACCATCGTGTCATTCATCTCCACTGGCTGACTATGCCATCGTGTTCTGCTTCTCCATTGACTGACTGACCATACCATAATGGTTATAAACACCACTCACTCCTTCTGCACAGGTGCTCGAAGGAAGCAGTGATACCGGGTCATGACAAATCAAAAAATGACTTTTTCTATGAGAACCTATCTGCAGCAGAGGTAAGTGTGAATACTTGTCATATTAATTAATGCCATCTTATGGCGTACTATGCATGTAGTTTCACTCCAGCAGTAGTGAACTAGTTCATAGATTGATAAAATATCAATACCTTTTGGTTCACTAATGGTTTTACAGAATCCCTTGTAGGTGAGGTGAGGTGAGGTGAGGTGAAATTGGGTTTAACGTCATGCTTGAGAATATTTCGCTCGTATGACGACGTGCATGCGTGTGTATGTGGGGTGCGGCTGCTTGTGCTAGCCCAGACTGAAGCTGGTTTTATAGTGCTAGCCCACTGAGATACCATGCCGCAGTAAAGCATGAATAGGGGAGACCGGGGTCAATTGTAACACATTTTACTTAACTTCTTGTAGTTCGATCCCAGACGACCGATCACGAAGTTAATCGGTACTAACTAGTACATTGGCTTCTTGGCTTTAAACCTCAGTGTCGTTTCAAGTTCACTATCATGTCGTTACAAAGTTATTACGTATCAAATGCAATGACTGCAAGTGTTACAAATGACCCCTAGCACGGGGCAATTGTAACAGGTGGATGGGGCAATTGTAACAGGTGGGTGGGGCAATTGTAACAGGTGGATGGGGCAATTGTAACAGGTGGATGGGGCAATTGTAACAGGTGGATGGGGCAATTGTAACAGGTGGATGGGGCAATTGTAACAGGTGGGTGGGGCAATTGTAACAGGTGGATGGGGCAATTGTAACAGGTGGGTGGGGCAATTGTAACAGGTGGGTGGGGCAATTGTAACAGGTGGGTGGGGCAATTGTAACAGGTGGATGGGGCAATTGTAACAGGTGGAGTGGGGCAATTGGGTGGATGGGGCAATTGTATTGGGTGGGGCAATTGTAACAGGTGGGTGGGGCAATTGTAACAGGTGGGTGGGGCAATTGTAACAAATTGTAACAATTGTAACATGGGTGGTAACAGGTGGGTGGGGCAATTTTTCCAAATAAACATCATTGTAAAGGTAAAATGTGGGGCAATTGTAAAGATAACAGGTGGATGGGGCAATTGTAACAGGTGGATGGGGATTGTAACAGCAATTGAGGTGGGTGCAATTGAAATGGATGGATAACAAAGAAGGTTCAAATGTAACAATTGGTTTATTTTCACAATCAAAATAAAATGTGGAAAGATGTTATCTTGATCAGTTGAGGTGGAAATGGATTAACAATAAACCTTTAACCACCGACATTTAAAATGTTTTTCGTTTAAAATTCTTGTATTGGTATGCCCAAAAAATAATACAAAGACTTACACCAAAAACTTTCACCCGAGGCTAAAACTATCAACATAAAACTGAAAATGTTCTACTATGATAAACCTAGTAAAGAACTAACATAAAACCTTCACCATAATTTGTTTTATTATCATAACACAAGGGAAAATTACATGGGGGCAATTGTAACACAGTGTTACAATTGCCCCTGATGGCAGTAGCCATGTTTCATGCCACGTCACACGTTAACAACTTTGGGCTTCTCAAATATTTCTACTTCCAAATATGTCGTAATATCTAAATTTTACACTTGAAAAGTTAATTTCATACCAAACACCATTTACTGCATTAAGAACGGTTTAATACGTTTTGTGAAAAATTTACTTACCTATGTGAAAAACGATTTTTCGTCAACTGTATCTCGCCATAAGCGAGCAGATGAAAAACGCCTGGATGAGTACCGCAGGAAAGTAAAGGGAAATAACTCTACTCACCTACACTATGCTTGAGCGAAAACTTTTACAATTGACCCCGGTCTCCCCTACCCTGCTCAGACACATTATACTGACTCCGAGCCGACCAGTCCGTGTTGTACCGATCAATGCCCAGCGCCAGGCAGGGACCAACAAGTACCATATTTTAACGTCTTTTGGTATGACGCGGTCGGGGATCGAACCCGCGACCTTCCGCTCTCCGGGCGGACGCTCTAACCACTACACCACGGAGGTGGTCCCCTTGTAGACCTAATAGAAATATCAGTGCGTTATATGGGGCATTTCTGTTTGCAATTCTTTACACCTAAGCTAACCCCCACTGTAGGCAATGCATTTGGATCCATTCCCGTGGCATTTGTAACTATTCGTGTCATTCCGGCAAGCCGGATGGCGCCTCGTACCCATCCCTAAGCGCAAACGGACACAGTGATGAAAATACTCTGGAGTACCTTTTCCAAGGAAAGATAAGTCTGAATTTCGAAACGTGGTTACTCCACATCCACTCGGCAAAACAACTATACAGTCATACCCTTCGTAAAGATGTTTCAGAGCTGAAAGTTGCTGATCCTTGGCTTTAGCTCAAAGTTTATGATTAAATTGTGCTTTGCATGGTTTAGCGAAGTTTCAAATTTCAACGATGCCGCCATTTTCATGCTTCAAATGCGTTTTACTACGCGCGATTTGATTGGTTTGCCATGATTCTTGGCGATAGAGTCTTCTTGTAGGTTACGGAAAGAGGCGAGTAGTTACGAATACCTATGAGAGCAAATAGACTCATACGCCCTTAAACTATATCACCAGCACCAAACTAAAGCCAGTTTTAGTGTATATGCATGAAACCATCTTTTGATGGCTTTCTCTAGCGTCAGTCAGTTTTTGAACATTGAATTTCTAGCAAACTCGATCATAATCAATGGCCAACCCGTCATTGAGGCTGGTTGTGTACCTCAATGAGTCGAAGCAGACAGAAATGACTTAGTCTAATACCGATACTGGGAAAAAAAGAATGATTTTTGTTCGAAATGCCACATTTAGGAAACTCCACGCAGTCCAAAAATTACTTTGACTTCAGTTTATGGAGTAACGGGGCATGCAGCATTATCCCATCTTTGAGACGGAGGTCCGTGAAGATTCATGCCTTGACCAGACCACCGGGTGTTTGACATATCCTACCAATAGGTTTACTTTAGTGACTGTGTCTCAACGCAAACACTTTTCTCGGTAATATTAAATAAACATTTGTTGAAAAGAGAATCTACACGGAACTCGAAATTAAGGATTTCTCGTAACTCGTTTGTTTAGAGAGTATTCCAAAGGATTGAGAATCGAGTCAATGGTAAAGCATGCTTATATCTGTTACAACATTTAAGGCGAAAGGCACATGCATTTTATATGAACGCAGTACAGTTGCATGTTAATTTTGTAACTACCCAGGGAGGAGCTTGGGCAGCGGTCATCCTGTGGTTGGTCCAGTTCATCGGGGGACTGTTCGTGTTGTGGAGGAATGGCCGGCTGCCGTGTTTACCACCCTCTAAGGATCAACCCTCAACACCACCCCAGCAAGTCCCTGCCACATTCTAGACGATCACTGGGACAAGTTGAGTCAACTGTCCTGCTGTGGTGTGTGTTTAATTACACACCCCTTATTAGGTCTGGGTAGCGCAGTGTAAAGTTTTGTTAAGAATTCGCCAATTTTCACAGATTATCAGCATTTACTGAACTCATGACAATAATCTTTTCAACTTTACGAATCTGTTTTACAATACATGTAGTTCATATGTAAACAGTACCTTTCAACTGAATGGAATATTTTGAAAATCAAGTTTAGAACAGTTGACTGAAGTAAGTGGCTACATTTACACTAGTGAGTCTAAACTTTTCATGGGTAGTATATTTGTCAAAATATAATTAATCTATTAATTTCGGCCTCAAATTTGATGTAAAGTTATAAAGCTTATGTTTGTGTTTGTTTCAAGGAGTGAAATGATGTTATACTTTGCTAATTGTAATGTTGTTTTATAGTATTATTTGATTTGGGTAATTTAGCATTGCACAACTAGAATCGTGAAGAGGCATTAGCCTGAGCCAAGCTCCTTGTTGCTGATTGGCTTGAACCAATGTCCCTTTGTTGTCATAATATGGGCGTATTGAGTGTGGAGTGCACAGCCTTCACTTTCAAACTTAATATTGGTGGATAAAGTTTTCTCTCGTCACGCCGAAGACACAGGTTCGATTCCCCACATGGTTACATTGTGTAAAGCACATTCCTGGTATCCCCGCCAATATATTGCTGTAATATTGCTAGAGCGGCGTAAAACCTCACTCACTCATTTAATCAAACTGAATATCTATGCCGTTGTGCCTCAGATGTATCTATATCGCAGGAAAATCAACAACAATCATTTTGTGCAAGAATTCTATGTGGATATGTTTTTGTTTATCGTACCTTTCATGTAAAATGCATGAGTTTAATTGCTCAATGATATTTCATAAATTTCCACACGCGCCTCTACTGGGGTCATAGCTGGGGAAAATATATATCTGGCGCAGACATTTTGCCGAGCTGGCAAGCTCCTTACAGCGTAGCGACGTCCCGTAATGTGTCTGGAGTAGGGGTTGGCTCCCATGTGCCGTGTGCCGGGAGTCACTGTGAAGAGCCAGTCACCGAGAACCTGAGGAGGGTTGGGTTACCTAGACTGGCGGCAAGTCTCCGTCATTGTATTCTCAGGCTGCGGCTGGAGGTAACTCGACCCGCCCGTATCTCACCAGCTGTCAACAGAAATCTCGCGCCGACTTCTTGCGTGAAATGAAAAACTTTTGCAATGTTCTTCACTTCGTTAAACATGTATCATGTGTTTTTAAGAATTATTAGTTAAATTATATCGTTTTGTCAGCAAAACGGGAAATGTATTATTTGTTTAAGGTTGATAACACGTATATGACCACATGTTATGTAATCTGGGAACCTTCACATCCTTCACATCATTTCTATTTAGTCCAGAATGCACGGTTTCCAGGCATAACATGGGGACACCCCCAACAAAACTTCGGTCATACTGTGTGGTCTAATCAAGCAGGAACGTTTGCCGAAATAATTAAACAATGTCATTATTACTTATTCCTTTTTAACTTACATATTAGACCCATTAGACCTTTTTTCACAAATGCACCCTGGTCACGGCTTTAACTATGTATCGTGTAGTAACGTAGAGCAACCTGCTGTATGTACTATATACAATACAGAATACAGAGCGCATCAACGCCCACTTGGGGGATGTATTACAGTATGTTTGATCGTAAGTGAACTATTGCATGACGCCGTGTACACTGGAACGTGTATCATGATTAATGCAGTATGCATCGTGCGTAACGAATCTCCATGTCATGTTGTCATCACTCTGTTTTGGAAAGATTCGGCCACCGTGAAATTGCTGGAATATTGCTTGTAGCGGCGTAAAACTAAATTCACTCACTTCGATTCCTGCATGACATTGGGTCAGTACTTCGTATGGAACCCATTCAGGTATTGCTCCCCGCCGTGATACGGCCACAGAAGTACTTAAAGCTACAAAACCATACAAACGCATGCAGTGCACACAGAGAACACAACTATGAGGTACAGTATAACAAACGAAACCATTTATTTCATAACACAAAGAAACATTTATGCATACATAAATGTAAGTTTATGATACATATCATAAATACAAAGGATATTTGGGAGTACTTGCACACTTGGAGTGAAAGTATGTTAATGCACAAGACATGATCCTCTACATGAGCCTTATAACTACAGGGATAAGACAATAATAACAAGATAAGAACAAACCAGAGGTCGACTATGCGTTGTCTTTATACACTTCACAAAAGCTTTTGAAATTAACTTATACGTGTTCTAAACAATGTGCTATTATGATATGTTTTGTTACTCATCATATATATATATGATTCATGATATATCTTGTTTATGTAGTTTTTAGAATATTGTCACTGTTTCTGTATGGAACGTTTGCACAATAAATATTTTATCTCTTATCTCTGTAAATGTTAAAATGTTGAATATGATTTATGTATTCGTCTGTAACAGCAAGCGTACATCTAGACTAAGGCTTAGTCTCTGAATATATTCTCAGCGTCATTAATGAAGGGTCAAGCTATTGGTGACACTATTTCTTAAAAGTTGTAAAATCTTCGTTTTTGTTTGAAATATATACAATGGACGTGTTATTGGTAACATGACTTCTTAAAAGTTGTAAAATCTTCGTATTTCTTTGAAATATATACAACTGAATGCTTTACAAACTTTCTTAACAGTATGGGAAAATACATCAGGCCGTTGAAATGTCATTATTTCATTCTTTAACGTCCGCTACATTCTGTTACACATGGCACAATCTTTATTCAAATTGTCAATATGGAAATCCACCTGCTACTTAATGTCAGTGATTTGCACGTGCAACTCGCTCTATCCATGGAAAGTGGAGGTCAGTACACATGCATAAATGCTTTTTCACTGTTGAAGTTCTTGAGAGGGATATAGAAGTTGGTATTCAAGTATAAGACAAAATGTTAGGGATGTCAACTTCTTCTTTATATTATACACAACGTTTCTGGGCTATTCCTTACCCCTTCGTCAGGTGAATGCTAAATAACAGATATACCGGAAATATATACTAGTAATGTACATGAAGCCAGAGTGATTTTAAGCATGTATATACAGTACAACCACAAATTATTGAGAATTTTAAGATTGTAATTTTTTATATTTTTTTCACTCATTACTCACGTAGTAAATGGGAATATTAGCAGAACATAACTCCAGATTCAAAGACAGGTGAACAGTTAGTATTTTGTCAAGTCACCATGGGCAGCAATGCAGGCTTCAATGCGGCGGGGCATACTACTGATAAAAGAAGTTAGAAAGTCGTGGTCCATGCTGTCCCAATATCGGACCACCTCTTCTTTCATTTCAGCAATTTTTGTCAGATTTTGCTTTTTGACACTTTCCTTCATAAGTCCAAGAACATTTTCTATTGGATTTAGGTCAGGGCTATAGCTTGGCCAATCTAATAATGTCATATTGTGGGTCCGAAACCAGGCCTGTGGATGCTTTGAACGATGTTTTGGGTCGTTGTCCTGCTGGAAAATCCAACAATTTCGATAGAACACGTGAGCAAATGGAAGTAAATGTCCCTCGAGAATATCTGTATACCGCTCACTGTTCATATTCCCTTCAAATACACAGAGGGGCGTTGCCCCTAACACAGATATGCCACCCCACACGTTAAATTTCGGACTGTACTTTGGGCGCTGATACAAAGTTTTTTTCAGTTTGTTTGGTCCAGAATTTCAGTGTATTAGGAAACAGCCACACAGAACTTTCATCTGAGAAAATCACATTGTCCCAGTTAAAATTTCTATGCTGTAAGCACCAGTTCAACCTTCGCTCCTTTTGTTCAGGTTTCATGATCGGTGATAGAAATCCTCGACTTTTCTGCCAACCCATTGCATGCAGCTCAGTTCTAATTGTCTCCTTACAGACAGCCACAGTCCCTCTATCAATCATATCCAGCCTTAAGTTTTCTAAACTCCTTCGTTTGTTTTTAGAAACAAGAATACAAAGCCGCCTCCTGTCACCGACAGTCAATTTTCTGGGCCTACCTGCGCCTCCCTGGTGCTCAATGCCATATCCATTTGCAATATTTTTCAAAACGCAATAAACAGTGGACAAAGGGATGCCTGTTCTACTTCAAATCACTTTAGCTGATCTGATGTCCTTGTTATAATACTCTAAAATCAACTTCCTCTTCTCTTAATCATCCAAACTGAGGATCACTGAAAATGTCGTCTGCTAGCAAGTAAACAAAGGGGGATAACTCTTCACAAACTAATGTAAAGGGATAAACGGGGTTGTCTCTCTTGAATGAAACCAAGCACTTGATAGCTGGTCAAGGTTGTTTATACTAGAAATCCAATTAAACATATTCATAAAATTCTCAATATTTTCTGGTCATACTATACAATAAATAGGGGATTATAAGATGAAAGAGACTAAAATATACTAGTCTAATAGGTGTACATTTTGCAACATTGCAGGGAGGGCTGAGCAGTTGGGGCAATAATGTGGTTCAGACACTGTGAGACATACTAGCGTACTGCGTAATGATGGCCTTACTGGGTGTTTTGATTGTCCTATTGGACTAAAACAGGGCTGTATAATAAGCCTTATTCTATTTACTACTTCATCAATGAGTTGGCTGCCGATTATTTTGATAGATGTTGTAGAGGAGTACAATTACTCCCTGATTTACATCAACTGTTTCTTCTGATGATGTTACTTTTATGTGTGATCCAGTAAGTGGGTTACAAGCGCAACTTAATATTCTACATAACTACTGTTGAACATGGAAGTTAAATGCCAACCTTTCGGAAACAAAAAACAAAGTGGATTATCGTAATGAACTTTTTGAAGTTGTTTCATCATATCGGTACCTTGGACTCTTGATGACTCCATCATTAGAATTAACAACAGAAGTAACACATTTGGCGTTAAACGGGGGAAAAAGGCATTATATTAATGAATGTTTTCAATTTGGTTTTGACATAATTCCCAGATATTTGCTGAAAAATAAAAAACCTATTTTGCTTTATGTACGCAAAATATGGGGCTATTAATGAATTCTTTTGTTAAATTGATCTTATAC
Source organism: Haliotis rubra (assembly GCF_003918875.1). Lineage (NCBI taxonomy): Eukaryota > Metazoa > Mollusca > Gastropoda > Lepetellida > Haliotidae > Haliotis > Haliotis rubra. Next base: position 568,256 of record NW_025767010.1, read on the forward strand.
AGTACGTATGAGAGAGAGAGGTTTATTCAGTTCCTATACTGCCTTTTATTACAATGAACATTTGACTATCCGTCTGGAATCTGAAACAGAATAACATATACTGAAACATTCAGGAATTGCTATAGTTGCATGAACACTTGCTTCAGTTTGCATTCTTCCTTTTCAGCCATGTTTCTTTGACATAAAGGCAGAACAGAGTATATCCAAGTAAAATTGAGTCCAAGGTTCAAGGATGCCCTATATAATTTATTATCTGGATTTCAACATAAGCCACAAATTCACAAGGCTTATATGCTTTAAATGAAGTGTCTGTGTGTTTGAGGGTGTCGAGCTTCGTCAAACTGGCATTTGCTCTCCCCTTTCCTTTTCTAACTAAGATAACCCGTGAATATTCGGGTTGATCTTCAGTAACCCATGCTTGCCAACTAACTGGATCGGTTGGTCAGACTCGCTTAATTACACGTCATCGGTTCCCAATTGCGTTGATCGATGTTCATGCTGTTGATCACTGGATTGCCTGGTACAGACTCGATTATTTACACACCGCCGCCATATAGCTGGAATATTGCTGAGTGCGGCGTAAATTTAAACTCACTCACTCACTCTAACTAACATACACATACCCAGGTGTGGCACAGTCATCCAGTCAAGAATTATACGCTCCGAAATGCTTCCTGACATGAAAGAAAATGTAGTCTTCCACCACCTTCACAAAATAGTCGTTCCTGAAATATACATGAATAAAATGACAGCACTTTTATCAGAGCTAAAGCCACGTACAAACAAAATGAAGTGACAGAATAGGTAACTTATCTTCTACATGTAGGTTTTCAGTTGTAACAACACTCACCGTATGTAATCAGCTGTTGAAATTAAACCGGGCTCAATCTTAAAAACTACGCTGCCACCATATTGGCTACACTAGTCACGTGACGAGCCGAGGCATACGCTAAGGGGCTTTCCGAGGAGTGACCACTCCCCCTTATATAGTCTCCCTGTTTTGACATTTAATTTTGATAACAGCAATATTCTCAATACTTCGAATGTAATTTAAGTAGGGTAATATCCGAGTAACTCTCCATTCCTTAAAAATAATGTGCCTCGGCCCCTCCGGGGCCTCGGCTCCATTATTTTTAAGGAATGAAGAGTTACCCTCTACGTCTTGACAAGAGTCACCTCCCTTCGCACCGTCTTTACAAAGGAAAATGGCGGGTAAGTTGTAGCATGTATTAAAGCAGCCTGGAATATGGCTAAGCGCCACACTTACGCGCCAGTCATAATAAAGTATTTCAAATCTCACATTTCGCACATACATTGGCATTAACCCATTATCTAATAATCACATTATGAAAAACTTGTGAAAATGCTTTTTGATATTTGTTTTACTATATTATTGCGAAATATACATTAATGTCGTCTTTTTTAAGGTGTCATTCGGTACAACAAGGGAGTAATCCATGTTCATATTTGAACTTCCGCTTCCACCGTTGGATAATTCAAGATGAATCATGCAGGTAAATTACATTGATATTACATATAACCAGTCATCAAATGATGTCAAAACTTTGCCATTAGTACCTGCTTAGCTTGGCCCTTATTTAACTGTTGATTATTGTAACTATTTGAGTCATTTGGCCACTAACTAGCGTCTAGTAAAAACCTACTGATCGGCCTATAAAGGCCGAACGAGATTTATAGGCCGTTCTGCCTATTTTGCTGTACCGATCAGGCCTTTTGACCATTATTATGTGATTCAAAATGCTAAAAATGGTTTGAGATCCTATGAAAACCTTAATGGACATCAAAACTTGAATAAGTTTTTAAAAATGGGAATTTATATAATGTTCAGGAAAAGATGTTTCATTTAAGAAACTTTGCACCATTTTCATTTTCAAATTTAAAACTTATCTATGTCAAATTTCATGAAAATTATAGGTCTTATATTTAATTAGCAATTTCCAAACCTATTATGTGATGCTCAAAATTTGAATGAAAACCTTAGGACATCAAAACTTGAATGATGTTAATATCCTCATGCGGAAATACCACTTCAAATTGATGAATATCCTATTATAGCAGGCCGATCGGTAGTATATCCCGTTTGGCCTATTATAGGCCGATCGGTAGGTTTCCCCAACCTGATAGATCTTACTCAGTAACTGCCAATGTTACTACATTTTGGCAGTAAATTTGCTGAATAAACTATATTTGCATAATATAGTGAACATATGTCAAAGTGCTTGGGTTTAATTAACACTGAAACACATGTATTGTGCTGAGTAGAAGTAAAACCTCATATCAATGTTATATAAGGTGCAATCATCTCTTCAATATTTTGCATAATATAGCTACCAAATATGAGTATTATAGGGTCCAATTATGTCAACAACACTGTATATTTTATAGAATTAGGGATCATATGTTAAAATTACATATATCCCATATATCAGTGTTTCATGGGCTAATCATTACAAATTCTTTTATTTTTTATTTGTTGTAGCCATAATCCCAAATCGGTTCCAGCTGAACGAGGACTTTGACAATATAATCGTTCCGAATCAAACTTCAAGAAAGAGGAGGAATTTAAGGAAGGGTGATACTGTGTAAATATGATATTTTTCCTTATCCTGACTCATGTATTTTTGCTTGTCTCCTTTCCTTCCCGAACGTTAGTGGAACACTTGTATCTCCTTATTGAAGCTCCCCTTCAATAAAACAGATGTAAAATCACTACTCACCACGAGTTATCTCCCTCGCCGTTTTGGCGGGAAAACGGCGCCACCCGTCTTCCCACGCTTCACTCTCTCCTTCCTCGCCCTAGTGGACGGTTGGGAGAGCACCTGTGTCTCCAATACGACACTATATCCTTTGATTAATTAGTTATTACCCTATATATTACCTTTATAGGGGTTTAGGGAGTATCCTTCAACAATATGGTTTGAAATTTATTCGTATTTTGACTGTTTATTCACGGTTTTGTACGTGATTGTTCAGTTGTTTACATTTCATGAAAACCTGTTTTCGTTGTAGGTTTAGGTTCTCTGCTGCAGACCCGCATTTATTGTGCCCTAGCTGCACAACAACATGTACTTCCAGCTCTCGCTGTAATCTTTGTCAGCATTTAACAAAAATTCAATTTAATAAATATTTATTCTCTGTACTTAGGCGTGCTAGCGACAAATCCAGGCGACTTTTTACAAGTCATGGATAAACCGGTTGAGTCCTTCACGAACTGTCTATCGTTGTCAGACGACTTACTTCCATCAAGTGACCTGCCGAAGATGGCCTCGGAGGATGGGCGTGGGATGTTGTCCGCCACTTCGAAAAAGAGGGCTTCTACATCGGACAACCCTACGACGAAGAAGAAGCCTTCCTCTACGCAGAAAAGCCTCACATTCCTAAGACGTCTAGCAGCTCTACGGGGACGTCTGCGCAGACTACAACGACCTTTTCGGCCGAGATCGTCCCGATGGAAGAGAGAGGACTATATGATGAGCCGCTGCTGATCATCCCTGAGATACAGCATAGGAGGAAGAAGCAGGCTTCTGCAACGGTAACGTTAGCAGATCTATCTACGCAGTCCGAGGTACCATCTACACTGGCGGCAGATGAGTGATCCCTGGACCAAATTGCTACCAGTGCAGAGAGGGCAGCTCTTCAATCATTGCAGACGTTCAACCCCGGGGCCTTCATGCAGCAGTTCTCTCAGCAGATAATGGAGATGATGGAGAAGCGCTTCGCGCAGGAAAGAGCATCACATCAACCACAGGGCTCCCATGCTCAAGGCATCACCCGCAGAGAGGACCCGGACCTGCACGAAGGCAACACTGACGATACATCAGAGAGGCCCTCCAGCGAAGCTAGCTCCAGGAACAAGCCTGCGTGCAGGACAGCTCGTCTTCAGAGGAGGAGGCAGAGGAAGAACCTTCACGAAGGCTACCAACCTCACAGAGGAAGAAACCTAGGACCAGAGAGACGTCTCGGGACTCACACCCTCATCAAGATCTCTCACCTTCGCGAAGGTCATCAGACGTAGCCTCAAGGACATCATCAACATCTCGCAGATCGTCACGGGATTCACCAAGGCATTCACGAACCAAGAGACGCTCACCTCCACGCAGGTCGCCCTATAGACGCAACTCAATGGATTCATCTCCATGCAGGTCTACGCACAGGTCGCCCCATAGACGCAGCTCAACGGGTTCATCTCCCTGCAGATCTCCACGCAGATCACCAAGCCGATCGCCACGCAGATCCCCAGCGAAGGACGATCAACCATCTCATAACAGTGGACCTGATACAGAGGACGACGGCGGTATCATCTTCTCGGACTCAGAGATAAAATATTGGATGGCTAATGGACTGGACTTAGCGTCACCCTCTAATGAAGAGAATGCAGCACTCACGTACCTAATGAAGGACGATGATGATCACTCTACCGCCAATTGATCCCATCTCGGAAGTACCAGAGAACTTGGACGCAGCCTTCAGGAAGGCAATGAAGTCTCAGGCTCCGAATATCCCACAGTTCAACGCAAAGAAGTTCACTCTACACAACATGGACCCCTTCATGAAGGCACAAGAAATCGATGACAACTATAAGGTCATCAACGATACCCGGACCAAATCTTACAAGATTGAGGACAAAAAGCTGGTGAAGATAGACACGATGACCAGAAGGATGTTCTTCGGACTGAACAGATCCAGGGCAGTGAATGAGACGCTCATCGCCAAGTTCAGGGACTCTACTGCAGAGGAGGACCGGATGATCTATTCTGTTCTACTCAAGTAGAAGAAGGACCAGCAGTTTATGACGGACCATCTATCATCCATATCAGCAGCGTTGACGTTAGCTAGAAGACAGGGACTACTGTCATCCTGCAACTGGAGCGAACGCTTCACGAAGTCGCTGTACAGAGCCCAATGGTCTACATCATCCATCTTCGCAGGTGACTACCTTGGCGGCGTCGTCAATCTCCCCTGCGAAGATGGATGATGCCACCAAGGAAGTCACGAAGGACTCCAGGGAGGTCTTAATGATCAAGTCCATCGATACACTAGCCAGCGTCATCAGGCAGACGTCCCAGCGCTACTCGGGCAAGTCCAAGTTTGCAGGCATCCAGAAAGCAAGAGAGAAGAAAATGGTGACCTCCAGAGGAGGAATGGACTCTTTTCGTCGCCCAGCCGGCAACTATAGAGGACGATCCGGACAAGGCAGGGCACCCAGAGGTGCCAGAGGCTATAGACGTTGAAGGAGGGGTTCGGAACGACTGGAGTCTTCCACCCCCAGCCGTTCCTGTACAACCTTCACAAGTGGGTGGGCAATTCTTCAAGATCCATTTGTATCCAACATCCTAAGAGACGGATATCGCATACAACCACAAGCAGCTCCGCCATTAACAGACAAACCTCAGAAGTTCGACTTTACAACCCATCGGACAGAGAGGCTACGAGAAGCAGTCACATCTTTACTAGAGAAGGACGCCATAGAAGTGGTGGACCAGGACCAGATCTCACCAGGATTCTACTCCCCAGTTTTCCTAGTACCAAAGAAAAACTCCAAAGAAAGTTCCGACTAATCTACAACATGAGGGCATTCAACAGAGATTATCTACGCAAACCACCAAGGTTCAGCATGATTCATCTACCACAACTACTACATCTCGTCAGTCCGATGGACCACATGGTCAGCATAGATCTACAGGATGCATACCTGCATATTCCTATACATCCGGACTCAAGGAAGTACCTGTGGTTTATACTAGACGGACGACACTACCAATGGAAGGTCCTGCCATTGGGAATATCATCGGCCCCCTGGTTGTTTACAAGAGTGACGAAGCCCATAGTCACATACCTACATCATCGAGGTCTACGCAGTGCGTTCTACCTAGACGACGGGATTCAAGTTCATCAAGATCCCAATCATCTCAGACTACAGCTGGACTTCACCATCAGACTGCTCACACAACTGGGGTGGCTAGTGAATCTCTTAAAGTCGGACCTAGAACCTACACAGGACCTGCAGTTCCTAGGAATCCGGTTCATCACAACAGAAAACCGCATAGCAGTACCAGAGGACCGATGGCTAAAGATACAAGACGATATCGCAAGCTCTACTCTCTCCGTGGCCACTACGACAGTGGCAGAGTCTCTTGGGTCTCCTCACGTCAGCACAAGACATGACACGCAGAGGGAGACTACAACTACGCCCACTACAGGTCTTCGTGTATGCTCATCTGGACGACCTGGACCCCTTCGGACTCCCAGACGGACTAAAACCATATCTACTATGGTGGACACAGAGATCGAATGTTTGCGGAGGCACCTATTTAGCAGAGCCGGAGTGCAATACGCATCTCTCCACGGTTGGGGAGCACACCTCAACAACGAAGTGTCAGCTGGGATATGGACCATAAAAAGAAAGATCTGCACATCAATATGCTGGAAATGAAAACAGTGATAAACGCCATACTCCACTGGACCAGCATTTTGAAGAATGCTCATCTGACGGTACATGCAGACAACTCCACAGTGGCGTTCTACATAAACAGAATGATCAACAAGGTCGGCGAACCTTCTGGACCTCTGCTTTCAACTGGCCAGCATAACAGACAACCTGAACATCCACATAAGAGCATGCCACATTCCAGGAGCCAAGAATGTGATAGTAGATGCACTATCCCGTCCAACGCAGCCATCCTCAACAGAATGGATGCTACATCCAGAGATCTTCAAGCAGATCATATAAGAGATGGGAGCACCACTAATAGACCTCATCGCCACAAGATTCAACAATCAACTGATAACATTCGTCTCACCAATACCAGATCCACGAGCATGGGCAACGGACGCTCTAAGCATCTCCTGGGAAGGACTAAACGCTTACGCGTTTCCACCACCAGCTCTAATACCGAGGGTGTTGCAGAAAATCAGTCAGACGAAGGACCTACAACTGATTTTGGCCGCGCGCGTTACTGGCCAGCGAGAATATGGTTCCCCATTCTCATACAAGAACTAGGACGACAAGTTGCAATGATTCGAGACATACGCTTTGAAGAACGGCTTCACAGCCATAAAAGCGACACACCCTCAAGTGGCGGACTACCTTTGTCACCTAAGACAAACGAAGCGGTTAAAAGGGTCAACACTCTCAACATACCTAGCGGCATTGAGCTCCGTTATCACCATGAGGACGAGTGCAAAACTGACGAAAGTACCAGAGTTACTGGCCTTGCTACGCTCTTAAACTGGAGGACCAACAACAGAGATTTAAAGCTCCGGCGTGGGACCTCAACGTAGTTCTCATCTCACCAGTGACGTTTACGAACCATTAGATAAGACATCTTTTAAGTTCTTGACGCAGATCGCCTTAGCAACAGCAGCAAGGATGTTGGAAATACACGCTCTAGACTTTGACAGAACACGGTTTGATGAAAATCAAAACATCGTGCATATGGGACTGAGATGGGACTTCATAGCAAAGAATCAACTGCCAGGTCAACCAGACAGACAGTTCCACATCCCAGCACTATCATCAGTCCTTGGACCCAAGGATACGCACGACATATCCTTATGCCCAGTGAGAGCATTGAAAGTCTACCTACAAAGATCTAAGACCAGGAGACGAAAATTCAAGCGTCTTTTCGTGCCGATATCGACAGCGACACAGGCGGAGGTCTCCCGCACTACGATATCTATCTGGATCAGAACTGTCATACTACGGGCCTACAAAGCAGCAGGACTTGATCCTCCAAGAGCCTCCAACCCACATGAAGTTAGAGCTCTGGCGTCAACACTCGCTCTACACGGGAATTGCTCTATCAGGGCGATAATGGAGGGCTGTTTCTGGAAATCGGACATGGTGTTTGCCAACCATTACCTGAGGGACATCGCCACCGAGGACGTCTCCGGCATTCACCATTTCGGCCCACTTGTTGTTGCACAACAATTGACAGTCCCTCAAAGGCGCTCGGAGTCCTCACACAGAGGCGCTGTCTAGACAGACTAGAGTCTCGCCCTTTAAAGCACATGACTTGCAAAAGCCTACACTCAGGAGAGAGTTGCCCACAGCTTATAGTCTCATATGCACGTCTAAGACAGACTAGCATATGACTATAACCTTCTAGTGGCATTGGGTTATCCGGGGTAATAATGGCCTTGATTGTTAGCGCTATGAGCATACTTAGTGTGGAGGGCGCTATATAAATGGACACATTATTATTATTATTATATCACCCAATACTTGTAAGGATACTCGTACAGGAAAGGGGTCGCTTCTCAACTTGATGCTCGCATCAAGAGATGGAGTTGCAAAATCCACATAAAATGTTAACAGAAGCAAGGACCAAAGTTAACAATTGTGGTCCCCCATCAGAGAAAGCTGGAAGTAAAGGGTTACAGCAGCAGCAGAGCATAAATTGTAAAATAGAAGTTCCCATAGGGGTATGCAAGATGTTAATCACTACATGGAATCCAGAAGTGGCTTGACCCACCACCAAATCTGACGGATTCTACAAGCAAAAATACATGAGTCCGGATAAGGAGAAATATGTAATTTTCTGAATAAAATTGATATTTTATACTTATCCTGACTCATGAGGTAACCCCTCCCAACCTCCCCGCTAGACACTTTTGGATTTCCCTGTAAATTAAATTGTCGGGCTCATAATTCGGAGAGAGTGAAGCGTGGGAAGACGGGTGGCGCACTGGGAGCCGGGAACCATCTTCCGCAAGAACCTTGCTGTTAAAAGTTTCGCTCCGTCGCTGCCTCAGTGTGAAGGGGTCGTTGTCGACACAGGTGCTATAGATATGTACCCCAAACAAAGATTAAATTCAGAAGCGTACCTGGTACACAACACGGCGGACGAGTCCATATTCGGCAACCCACACCCGAAACTGCATGTAGTTGTTCCCGTTCAACTCATTGCGAGTGGTATTGAGATATTCGTTACTGTGTATGGTCATTTCTTATGTAACGCAATGAAATGCATCTTATACAACAGTATGACAGTTCCGATCAAGAAAACGGAAAAATGCAGAACTGATTCGTCCTAGGGAACGCTTCTGTATTCTGATTTTGGCTATGGTACGTTTCTATATACAGACGCATCTGTAGTATCCGTGCCGACAACGACCCCTTTAGCCTCAGTGGACGATAAGACTGAAGTCCTTGTCAGCTTTGAAGGAATCTGACAATATATCAGTATGATTATGTATACTAGTGAATGCGAGAGGTATAGCTATAGCATCGTTCTGCTGCTCCGACTATTTCTACATGCTACTGACACTTTGCCTTTGTCCGATAGTCCAGATTTGAATCCACTGAAACATGTCTGTGACGTTTTTTGGAAATCGGCTAAAGACAATGGGTCCACCAGTAAAACGTGTAGCAGCTTCATAGGCATGGCATGAAAACAAATTATCAAATATAAATTATAAAACATTAACTTTTAACATCCTTTTTTCTATTTACGTGACTAATGTTTCTGGTAACTAATGATCAGGGGTAAGACTTGTTTAGAGATTCTATTTCATTCTTGTGTGTGGACGCTACAATGCTTGGATTATATTGCGCATGCGTTTTTTATTCCATTATTTCATTACAACGACGAGTTATCACACTTCTGGTTCAGTATCGTAGATATCCATGCTTGTATGCTTGTCGTAAGAGGCAGCTAAAGAGATCAGGTTGTCAGACTCGCGGACTTAGATGGTGCACGTCAAGATCAAAATTGATTAGATCGATATTGATGATGTCAATCACTGAATTGTCTGGTATACAGAGTCGTTTATTTACAGACAGCCGTCAGTTAGATGGAATATTGCGTATTCTGGTTCAGCCCCTTATAATTTAGCCGGCTATGTTGGCAACGCCTTATAATTTAGCCGGCTATGTTGGCAACGCCTTATAATTTAGCCGGCTATGTTGGCAACGCCTTATAATTTAGCCGGCTATGTTGGCTATTATAATTTAGCCGGCTATGTTGGCAACGCCTTATAATTTAGCCGGCTATGTTGGCAACGCCTTATAATTTAGCCGGCTATGTTGGCAACGCCTTATAATTTAGCCGGCTATGTTGGCAACGCCTTATAATTTAGCCGGCTATGTTGGCAACGCCTTATAATTTAGCCGGCTATGTTGGCAGCGCCTTATAATTTAGCCGGCTATGTTGGCAACGCCTTATAATTTATGGCTATGTTGGCAGCGCCTTATAATTTAGCCGGCTATGTTGGCAGCGCCTTATAATTGGACGGCAACCTTAAAATACCGTTGGACCAGTTGGACTGCAACCTTAAAATACCGACCAGCTACAAAAGCTAGACTCTGTACAATCTCATTTTTCAATTTATATCAAGGCGTGACGTGCGAACGCGTTAACTACTAGGCTACCCCAACGCCCTTCTAAATATAGAAGGAATACACCGATGCTGGTTAACTGATCTTACAAATGACTTACAAATATACATACATTTTGAAATCAATTGTGGCGCATGGATCCAGGGAATTTATGAAAACAGATATTTTCCATGTCTCTATGGTTTAATTCTAACATAAAGTCATGGTAGGAAATAATTCAGTGCAATGTATATTTTGCACGTGTGGTAAGAGTGGTGTACAAATTCAACATAAAACAATTAAGACAAAGAAAAATTTAATGAGCGTTGTAACGAGCAACAAGATCCAACACACAACGGTTCGAGTAACAATAAGTTGTTCGCCTGCCCTACATATTTCAATGTATCCGCGCTCAATACCATTTAGCTATATATTTTTTATCATCAAAAATATAGAAAGAAAAACAGTTCTTTGAGAACTTTAAAAGTTTACCTGATAAAGTAAACTGCCGAGCTAAAGAAAGTACACCCCGTTTTTATGCTTGCTAAACTGAAACAGACAAGAAACTCTTACTCTATTGTGATGTATTTCATACGTGGTTTGACCGTTATTTTTCCGGTTTGATTCCGTTTTTAACTTTTGATAATGTCTGCAATTTTGGTGTCAAATCCAGTTTAGGTGTGTACTTTCTTTCGACCGGTAGTGTATTTATATGTGTAAGTAGTTTGCACTGAGCACCATATTTAACACAGTCAGCAGTGAATGAGTGACGAGTAATATATAAGGCACAATCTATAATAGGATATACTGACGGAAAGAACTGAAGGAACACACAATGACAAAAGCTCCACTTTTGTGTTCCTCAAAGTCACCGGGTGTTGCACGGAAGGCAGACTTAAGCATGCATTTCCCTCTGGTTTGAATGTTGTGGAAATAAAGCGTCAGACCTTCTGTTGTTTGTTTCCCTTACGTATTTACTTATTTCCTTCCGCCAGTATATACTTCACGATTTGATTTGCATTCAATGTGGCAAACTGATATTGACCCGCGAAGATCCCGGTTAGAACTGGTCTTCAGCAACCCATACGTGTCGTAAGAGGCAACTAACGGAATTGGGTGGTCAGACTCTCTGGGTTGGTTGACACATGTCATTGTATCCCAATTGCGTAGATCGATGCTCATGCTGTTGACCACTGGATTGTCTGGTCCAGACTCGATTATTTACAGACCGCCGTCATATAACTGGAATATTGCTGAGTGCGGTGTTAAACAACAAATAACAAACAAACAAACCCAACTGTTATTCCCATGTTATACTATTCTAGAGTAATATACGTAGGAGATATCGCTACAATGTATACAATTGCAACACTGCTTTGCAAAGCAATGTCACGATATTATTACCATGACGTCATAATCATTTGACAGCAGTAATCTCTCTGACAATTCCTTTTGCACCAGAGAACAGTTATTACAGTTTGCTTACTGAAAACGTTTATTTTGGATGATAGTATCTCTTCTGTGTGTATTTTGATACCACTTATCTAAACTCGACGTTCTGTGCATCACTTTCATCCACAGACACATTACGGGACGTCGCTACGCTGTAAGGAGCTTGCCAGCTCGGCAAAATGTCTGCGCCGGATATATATTTTCCCCAGCTGTGACCCCAGTTATAGCGGGGCGTGTGGAAATTTATGAAATATCATTGAGCAATTAAACTCATGCATTTTACATGAAAGGTACGATAAACAAAAACATATCCACATAGAAATCTTGCACAAAATGACTGATGTTGATTTTTCTGTGATATAGATACATCTGAGGCACAACGGCATGGATATTCAGTTTGAATAAATGAGTGAGTGAGGTTTTACGCCGCTCTTAGCAATATTACAGCAATATATTGGTGGGGATACCAGAAATGTGCTTCACACAATGTAACCATGTGGGGAATCGAACCTGTGTCTTCGGCGTGACGAGAGAAAACTTTAACCACCAATGTTAAGTTTGAAAGTGAAGGCTGTGCACTCCACACTCAATACACCCATTTGACAACAAAGAAACATTGGTTCAAGCCAATCAGCGACAAGGAGCTTGGCTCAGGCTAATGCCTCTTCACGATTGTAGTTGTGCAATGCTAACTTACCCAAATCAAATAATACTATAAAACAACATTACAATTAGCAAAGTATAACATCCTTTCACTCCTTGAAACAAACACAAACATAAGCTTTATAACTTTACATCAAATTTGAGGCCGAAATTAATAGATTAATTATATTTTGACAAATATACTACCCATGAAAAGTTTAGACTCACTAGTGTAAATGTAGCCACTTACTTCAGTCAACTGTTCTAAACTTTCAAAATATTCCATTCAGTTTAAAGGTACTCTTTACATATGAACTACATGTATTGTAAAACAGATTCGTAAAGTTGAAAAGATTATTGTCATGAGTTCAGTAAATGATGAAAATCTGTGAAAATTGGCGAATTCTTAACAAAACTTTACACCAAACGATATGTGCACATGCTTTTTAGCAATTGGATGCATGATCCTCGTACAATTCATCTGCATAAAGTTTGCAGTTGGTTCCCCCAAGTTAGTGGAGAGATCCATCTTTGATGTAACCATATATATATACATAACATATAGTGAGTGCTCCAGGTGAGTCTAAACTTTTGATGGGTAGTATATGTAGAATTCCTCTAAGAGAGCAGTCAGCCTGTATGTTAATTAGGCTTACTCCTTTATATGAGACGTTGCCTAGGCACATATGTCATGATTAGATTCACATTGGAAATGATGTGGAGATTCGACCACAGACTTTCTGTGAGATGAGTTGAGGAACTGCCCACTGCGCTACCCAGACCTAATAAGGGGTGTGTAATGAAACATGAACCACAGCAGGACAGTTGACTCAACTTGTCCCAGTGATCGTCTAGAATGTGGCAGGGACTTGCTGGGGTGGTGTTGAGGGGTGATCCTTAGAGGGTGGTAAGCACGGCAGTCGGCCATTCCTCCACAACACGAACAGTCCCCCGATTACCTGGACCAACCACAGGATGACCGCTGTCCAAGCTCCTCCCTGGGTAGTTACAAAATTAACATGCAACTGTACTGCGTTCATATAAAATGCATGTGCCTTTCGCCTTAAATGTTGTAACAGATATAAGCATGCTTTACCATTAACTCGATTCTTAATCCTTAGGAATACTCTCTAAACAAACGAGTTACGAGAAATCCTTAATTTCGAGTTCCGTGTAGATTCTCTTTTCAACAAATGTTTATTTAATATTACCGAGAAAAGTGTTTGCGTTGAGACACAGTCACTAAGGTAAACCTATTGGTAGGATATGTCAAACACCCGGTGGTCTGGTCAAGGCATGAATCTTCACGGATCCGTCTCAAAGATGGGATAATGCTGCATGCCCCGTTTCTCAATAAACTGAAGTCAAAGTAATTTTTGGACTGCGTGGAGTTTCCTAAATGTGGCATTTCGAACAAAAAGATTTTTTTTTCCAGTATCGGTATTGGGCTACGTCATTTCTGTCTGCTTCGACTCATTGAGGTACAAAACCAGCCTTAATGACGGGTCGGCCATTGATTATGATCGAGTTTGCTAGAAAGTCAATGTTCAAAAACTGACTGACGCTAGAGAAAGCCATCAAAAGATGGTTTCATGCATATACACTAAAACTGGCTTTGGTTTGGTGCTGGTGATATAGTTTAAGGGCGTATGAGTCTATTTGCTCTCATAGGCATTCGTAACTACTCGCCTCTTTCCGTAACCTACAAGAAGACTCTATCGCCAAGAATTATGGCAAACCAATCAAATCGCGCGTAGTAAAACGCATTTCGAAGCATGAAAATGGCGGCATCACACAATGCAAAGCACAATTTAATCATAAACTTTGAGCTAAAGCCAAGGATCAGCAACTTTCAACTCTGAAACATCTTGACGAAGGGTATGACTGTATAGTGGTTTTGCCGACTGAATGTGGAGTAACCACTTTCAGAAATTCAGACTTATCTCTTCTTGGAAAGCGTGCTCTAAGAGTATTCTCATCACCGTGCCCGTTTGCGTTGTGGGATGGGTACGAGTCACTCCATCCGGCTTCTGCTCGAAATGATGACGAATAGTTACGAATGCCACGAGATGGATCCAAACGCATTGCGTACAGTGGGGTTAGTGTGGGTGTAAAGAAATGCGAACAGAAACGCCCCACATAACGCACCGATATTTCTATTAGGTCTACAAGGGGACCGGCCTCCGTGAATGTAGTTGTAAGAGCGTCCGCCCGGAGAGACGTTAAAATATATGGTACTTGTTGGTCCTCCCTGCCTTGCGCTCCGCATTAATGGGTACAAATAAGGACTGGTCGGCCTCGGAGTCAGTATAATGTGTCTGAGTAAGGTAGGGAGACCGGGGTCAATTGTAACACGGGTCAATTGTAACAAGGGCGATTACTCTAAAAGTTTTCGCCCAAGCATAGTGTAGGTGAGTAGAGTTATTTCCCTTTACTTTGCTGCGGTACTCATCCAGGCGTTTTTCATCCGCTCGCTTATGGCGAGATACAGTTGACGAAAATCGTTTTTCACATAGGTAAGCAATTTTCACAAAACGTACTAAACCGTTCTTAATGCAGTAAATGGTGTTTGGTATGAAATTAACTTTTCAAGTGTAAAATTTAGATATTACGACATATTTGGAAGTAGAAATATTTGAGAAGCCCAAAGTTGTTAACGTGTGACGTGGCATGAAACATGGCTACTGCCATCAGGGGGCAATTGTAACACTGTGTTACAATTGCCCCCATGTAATTTTCTTCCCTTGTTTTACGATAATAAAGCAAATTATGATGAAGGTTTTATGTTAGTTCTTTACTTGGTTTTATCATAGTAGAACATTTTCAGTTTTATGTTGTTAGTTTTAGCCTCGGGTGAAAGTTTTTGGTCTAAGTCTTTGTATAATTTTGGGGGCATACCAATACAAGAATTTTAAACGAAAAACATTTTAAATGTCGGTGGTGATACAGGTTTATTGTTAATCCATTTCCACCTCAACAGATCAAGATAACATCTTTCCACATTTTATTTTGATTTTATTTGGAAAATAAACAAATTGTTACATTTGAACCTTCTTTATTACAATTGCCCCATCCACCTGCTACAATTGCCCCGTGCTAGGGTCAATTGTAACACTTGCAGTCATTGCATTTGATACGTAATAACTTTGTAAAGACATGATAGTGAACTTGAAACGACACTGAGGTTTAAAGCCAAGAAGCCAATGTACTAGTTAGTACCGATTAACTTTGTGATCGGTCGTCTAGGATCGAACTACAAGAAGTTAAGTAAAAGTGTTACAATTGACCCCGGTCTCCCTATTCATGCTTCACTGCAGCATGGTATCTCAGTGGGCTAGCACTATAAAACCAGCTTCAGTCTGGGCTAGTACGAGCAGCCGCACACCCACATACACACGCATGCACGTCGTCATATGAGCGAAATATTCTCAAGCATGACGTTAAACCCAATTTCACCTCACCTCACCTCACCTCACCTACAAGGGATTCTGTAAAACTATTAGTGAACCAACGGGTATTGATATTTTATCAATCTATGAACTAGTTCACTACTGCTGGAGTGAAACTACATGCATAGTACGCCATAAGATGGCATTAATTAATATGACAAGTATTCACACTTACCTCTGCTGCAGATAGGTTCTCATAGAAAAAGTCCTGTTTTGATTTGTCATGAATCGGTATCACTGCTGCCTTCGAGCACCTGTGCAAAAGAGTGAGTGATGTTTATAATCATTATGGTATGGTCAGTCAGTCAATGGAGAAGCAGAACACGATGGCATAGTCAGCCAGTGGAGAGCCAAGGCAGCACACGATGGTATAGTCAGCCAATGGAGATGAATGACACGATGGTATAGTCAGTCAATGGGCAGGCATGACACAATGGTACAGTCAGCCAATGGAGATGAATGACACAATGGTAAAGCATCAGTCAACAGAGAGGCAGGACACAATGGTATAGTCAGTCAACAGAGAGGCAGGAAGCAATGGTATAGTCAGTCAATGGGCAGGCATGACACAATGGTATAGTCAGTCAACAGAGAGGCAGGACACAATGGTATAGTCAGTCAACAGAGAGGCAGGACACAATGGTATAGTCAGTCAACAGAGAGGCAGGACACAATAGTCAGTCAGTCAGGCACTGAAGGTGCATGACATGATGGTTAAGTCAGTCAGCCGTCAGAGCAGCGAAGACAGTCCGGTACCATTGTGTACTGTCTACTGTGTATTGTGTTAAATTAGAGAAGATAGGATGTACTCACGGTACATTTGTTCCGCCAACGAGGCTGTCGCACAACGTTTTGAAGCCAACACTGATGGTGCAGGCAGATATTAGGACAAAGAAAAATGCAACACCGTCTGCGATGACCTGGATCAGGAACGGTAACTCTGCGAACTGTATTCTGCAAAGACGATTATCATACACTGATAAGAGAGGAGTGAGTTAATATTTAACGTCACATCGGCAATATCTCAGCCATATCGTGACGAAAACAATTTATACAATATAAAGTGAAAACGTTTTGAAGATTATAACCTGTTGACGATGGACAGTAAAAATACTAAAGAATCACAGATATGAATAAAACTAGCGAGCAAAGACACTGATAAAGAGACTGAAAGCAGTTAGCATAATTTAATCTATACCCTGCACGGTGGACGCAATAGTTGCATGATGCAGTTGCCTATTCACGAGTCTGTTATATCTCCTAACTACGTCTACCCTGGACCTATTGAGCGGTGGGTTAGTTAGTTCAGTGGTTAAAGCGTTCGCTCGTCACACCGAAGACTCGGTTCGATTCCCCACATGGGTACAATGCGTAAAAGGGGCGCTGGGGTATCCTAGTGGTTAAAGCGTTGGCTCATCACGCCGAAGACTGACTGACTGACTGACTGACTGAGTTTAGTTTTACGCCGCTTTTAGCAATATTCCAGCAATATCACGGCGGGGGACACCAGATATGGGCTTAACACATTGTGCCCATGTGGGGAATCGAACCCGGGTCTTCGGCGTGACAGCCAACGCTTTAACCACTTAGGCTACTCCCACCGCCCCTCACGCCGAAGACCAGGGTTCGATTCCCCACATGGCTATAATGTGTGAAGCCCATTTCTGGTGTGATATTGCTGGAATATTGCTAAAAGCGGCGTAAAACCACACTCACTCACTCACAATGTGTAAAGCCCATTTCTGATGTCCGTCGCTGTGATATTGATAGAATATTGCTAAACGCGGGGTAAAACTGAACTCACTCACTGGACCTATGCACTGCCATTGTTTCCTTGTGAGTCTGATTCCAACGACAGGCGTAAGCACTTACAGTTTATCCTTTAAAATGCCGATGAAGGTGAGGACGGTCAGCACGACGACGGCGATGGGACACAGCAAGCAGAATATGACGGCGATGGCGATGCTGTAGTTGCATGTCGACGCCGACCCGTACGATTTCTTTACCTCGGCGTACAGCAAACAGTTGTTTTCATGTTTATTCTATAACAGATAACAGCAAATACTGAACAAACGAGTAACGTCATATCAAGCAGATTACGTCATGAGATTTGTACGCCAGGAACCTCCATTCACGAAGCACTAAGGTGATCGTAAGTCATAAGGTAGTAACCTTAGTACAATGTCAAAGAATGGGAGTTAAGGTTAAGCTTAGTAATTAAAGGTTGCTTCGCGAAAGGAGCCCTAGACTAACGTTTAGTCCCTGAATACATATAATTGTGATAGTAGCAAATAAACCCATTTTAATTGAAAAGGTGCCCCAGTGAGACCAGAGATTCAGGACCTGAGGAAATCTAGACTTGCTTCATTTAGGGATTTAGCATTGCAGGGAGGGCTAGGCATTGGGGAAAATAATATGGTTCAGGGACTGTGAGACAGACTAAAGAAGCCCCTGACCAGGTAAAATAGTCGGTTGCTTGCGTCCGAGTGCTTCAACGATAAAAAATGTAAAACCACTTTCAAGGTTATTTATCACGGTGAAACTTTGCATGGATATAGAATATGCAGTTAAACATACACTGAGCTTCCTAACTCCATTTTCCCCAAACATGGACATAGAACACTCTTGTTTTCTGGCGACGATTTGTCTATACAAGATCAACTATCACCATCCAGTTGGGCTGTATAACGCTTTATGTCTTTGCATATACTTTCCCTTAACCACTTTTATCAGCATTTAAAGTGTTATTTTAATAAATAAAAAAGATCTAAAAAAATTAGGATAAGAATTCTGAGGGTTCGGAATATTGGGATTGTGTTTATGTGACATGGAAAGCGCACGCGCGCACACACAACAATTATGCCGTATAAAATTATTGTTTAATAAATCAGTAAACATCATGTAAACCTGTAAACTTGAGAGCTGGATTTCCTGCAAGACATTTTCAGCTTCATTTGTCCTGCACCCATAAACTAACCCACAAAATGTTATCGTCCGAAACAGGATTTCCTGTTATGCGCACTAGCGTTCAAAATGGCCACGCCCATGTTAAGCTGTAAGATTGAGAGCAACCGATAAACAGTTTCATGGGGTGCAAATATAGGTTTGAATAATATGAGTTGGTCAAATTATAGCATTTTCCATTAAATGAATCATGGTGAGTATCATTTTTATACTTTTAGTCGTGTTTGTTTGTTTTACGCCGCACTCAGCAGTATTCCAGCTCTATGACTGCGGTCTGGGCCAGACAATCCAGTGATCAACAGCGTGAGCATCGTTCTACGCAATTAGGATACAATGACATGTGTCAGCCAAGACAGCTAGCGCGACCACCCGATCCTGTTAGGTTTGCGAAATAGGGCCCCAGAACTGATTGGACGTAAACCAGAAATGGTACGAGCAGTCAAACTGGCAGTCTGGAATCGATTCCTTAGATGGGTCAGTCGAATGTGGTTGTCTTGCTGACGTGACGTCACGCGTGGACGGCCAGTCCGAGGCAAATCTCTCCCATTATGTTGAAAACGTCTCCATAGCGGATGAAATCGTGTTTCCATTGACACCAAAATGTATGTCTGCAGCATACCCACAGCGCGGAGACGCTGATTTTTTGTAAGCCGTGACATATAGGTTGGAATTAACGTCTTTTCCACAACATTCAGAGGTTGGACAACAATCCAAACCGAAACATGAGTCTCATTAACCAATTCAGACAATGACCTACTTTCCAGCCGATTCGAATTTTCTCGTGTGAAAGGGAAAGGGAAAGGGAAAGAGAAACTACAAACAACTATGGTTACACTAAATCTAATTCTTTGTTTCATAAGAAAATGGTACTTACAAATTAATTAATTTTAAGTTTAAAGTTTAAAAATCGTCGTATTTCTATATTTTATGTCGAGGTTCAGGCAGCATGTCGTTAACTAAGACGTCACAGGCTGCCACTGTTTGAAGAGGTCGTACAATGATTCACAATTCACCTGGCTCACTGGTTACAACAGCTGTTATGTGTTCTTTGCGCTTATTAAGTGTATTTTTGTAATGTATAATGTGATTGATATATAATATCAAGTGCGTACCAGACCGCCAAACTTTACTAGCGGCCGAGCATCGTTTTGAGATTTCCACGATTTCAGTTTGTCAGAGCACGCTGTACGACAAAGCACGCTGCACAACGTGTTTGCAAGGATTAGAAAGAGCGTAGTGTTGCAATATACGAGTGATTAGATGTATCAAATAATACTGTTTAATATTTATATATCCAGTTGAATGAGTTGGTCTCAAAATTCTGGACTGTTTATTGTACTAAGTTGCGCAATAGGACGGAACCGAGTCAGCAGGAAACGACTGTTGTGTAATCAATGTTTTGACTTGACCGTTCTTCAATTTTTCAATATCAGGTTATGAACTTCGGGTGTCAAAAAGCATGCAAAGAGTGAGTAAGTTCATTGTGCACAAAGTACACGTGCCACGCGCGATAAATGACATCAAATTTCATGCAGCGTGCTTTACTGCATGTTTATTAGGGTTATTTGTAAATAGCTTTTATTTTGTGCAATTTTATGTTATGCACAATTACCTTTTTCCGTTAGTATATAAATCCGACATTATAGTCTGTCAACCCAACTTTTGGGACACCCCTTTTGATATATATACATGTCAACCTGAAACCCACGCTACTGTGACCCGAGGTCATCCACGTGAATTGCGCGCTGACCTAACCCGTAAGCTGTTACGTTTACTCGACTACACCCCGTCTCTTGACACCAAAACAAATAGAAACTTTAATGATAGTTACTTAAGTAACTTTTTCCCCAAGTGACCAACAAACTAAAACTTATTACGTTAAAGGGAATCATTAAGATATACGTTAATAGCATGTGGTCAGTTGGTGTTATTTGGAAGATATTTCACAATAGGGGTGTCCCAAAAGTTGGGTTGACAGACTATAGTCCCGGTACAAGCAGTCCCACACAACTGGTGTTTGGCGTTAGGCCAAGCTTTCTTTATAAATAGGGCTTATCACATACATCAAGTAGACCTCGTTTATAATGATAATGTTCGGCATAGTTCAGCTGGGGCAAAATGTTCCTTGCTTTGTTGCGTTAGGTTTTTAATCAAGCATAGAAGAAGTAAGTTATTGGGATAAATATATGAACAACTATCAAATCATGTGATCCTCGGTACACCCCATCAGCTTTATCCCTTATAGTATTCATACGCATCAAACCAGTGAAGTTCCGGGCTATAAGTGGTCTGAAGTAACCTATGCTTGTCGTAAGAAGCGACTCACAGGCTTGGTGACCTGGTTGACACTTGTAATCGTATCCCAATTGCTCATGCTGTTGATCACTGGGTTGCCTGGTCCAGACTAATTTATTTACGGACCGCCGCCATATAGCTGTGATATATACTGCTGAGTGTGACGTTAGACAACAATCAACAAAACGACAAATCTTAGAACAAGTGTTCATAGATTCCCTACGAGGCCTCTGGACGTTATCAAAGATTATGCATTGAGGTCGCTCATTCTTAATCTGAGATAATCACTTCTAAAAATCGCAAACGGCCTAAGCCTTGCAAAATACCGTTGAAATAGAAGAAATCCAGTCAAAAAGAAAATGATTATTTAGGCCAACTGAAATGATACATTGTCATCTTGGTCTAAATTACTAACTTTTGCATACTTGTTCTGCACTCATGTTCCGCCGACTGTTTGGGGCGGTGGGGTAGCCTACTGGTTAAAACGTTCGCTCGTCAAGCCGAAGACCCGGGTTCGATTCCCCCCTTGGCTAGTATGTGTGAAGCCCATTTCTGGTGTCCCGCCGTGATATTGCTGGAATATTGCTAAAAGCGGCGTAAAACCACACTCACTCACTCACTCCGCCGACTATATACTTTAAGTTATAATCAGAGTGAGTGAGTGAGTGAGTTCAGTTTTACGCCGCTTTTAACCATATTCCAGCTATATCACGGCGGGACACCAGAAATGGGCTTCACACATTGTACCCATGTGGAGAATCGAACCCGGGTCTTCGGCGTGACGAGCGAACGCTTTAACCACTAGGCTACCCCACCGCCCCAAGTTATAATCAGAGAATGGTAGTGGTAACAGCCGCAACGAAATCTAGGAGTTCTTTTCGGAAGTAGCTCTATCGCTGTGTTGCACCGACAGCTCGATCTTGGTCAACTTCCGTTACATTGTGTGTAACTTGAGTGTATGTGTCAACACTAGCTTCAAGTTGAACGTGAGGTCACTCAAGAATGAACGCATAATAAATCGACCTTTCAATCAAACGCAGTTTCCGTGAGGCGATCTTGCCTAGGCCAACTCCACCAAGGTCACATGAAACACGATAAGGAAGAACACACACCAACAACTTGATAGTGATCATGTTCGTTCTGAAAACACCACTTGATTGTGTGGTGTGTGGTGTGTGTGTGTGTGTGTGTGTGTGTGTGTGTGAAGTCACATCGGCAGTGTTTCAACCACATCGTAACTTTAAAAAAAATTAGGTTTAAGAAATACAGTTTTACTAACTAAATAATGCGTATAGAGGAGGCTACAATAGCTAGACGCATTACAGATTTAGAATTAAACCAAATTACCATAAAAGAATATCGCTCTACACAGACTCTCATGTACAGTTGGCTTTTATAAGATGGCCAAGGTGGTCAAACACAGGTGTGTACAGTAAGGAGTGAGAGATTATGGTTTTACGCCGCCTTTAGCCATATTCCAGCTATATCACGGCTTGGGACACCAGAAATGGGCTTCACACATTCTATATATGTCTTAGGCGTGACTAGACAAACAATTAGTCTCTGAAATGAACATATTTTACTGAAAAAAGTTCATAGTAAAAAAATATAAAATATAATGAAAAGGAGCCCTGAGACTTTCTTCATTTTCTAGACTTGTGTGGGCTTTGTTGGATATATTTGCTTCAGGGTCTGTACGACAGACTACGGCGTGACCAGCGAGTGCTTTAACCACTTGGCTACCCCGTCGTCTCTCGCTCTACATAGCAAACCTTAATAAAAATGGGCTGCATGTCACTAGCAACCAACGTTTGACTACCATGCTTGGTACCATGAGAACTTACGGTACCTTTGATACCCGCATGGTATCCCTAGATATGCACCATTCTTTCAGCTGCTGGCGATTGTTTGTAAGGTAAGCAAACAAATATAATAATAAAAAAAGATTCTACTATCAAAACTGTTGTAGATATAAAGTTTACCTACTGTGAAGAATGTGACGCACCTACTCTGAGGGACATTTATATAACACTACTTCATCAACGTCAAGCATACGGCCACTAACAATCTCAGTTGCTAATTTATTACCCTACTTTTAAAAGGGATTAATTCTATACAGAATTCATTCCACACGTCACAAGTTGAATGCATTCCGGTCTTCTTAATACGAGGCATATTTCAGTTCCCGTGATCCAATGCAGAGCTACAGATAATATTTGGGGTCACTGAGTTATGTACTCGCTTGTGTTCATCTTAATTGGGTATCCTAATGTTCCTTTGAGTAACCAAATAAATTGTACCCACCTCAATCAAACTCAGTTGGGTATTTTGCCATATTCCATTAATTGTAAAAATATATTTAAGTTTAAATGTTGGTTTACGTGTTTGTTATTTATGTTTGATCTGTTATATGAGAAACGATCAGAAAGACTGCAAGTTGCCAAGTCCAGGTGCTGAAATGGAAACTCTTAATACTCAGATATGTTATCTGTTTTGGTTTGTACGCGTGCAATATCAAATCTATTGAGTATTTACAAAAATTGAAGCGTACTTGTACGCAATAGACTTAGTAGGAATTGAGTTTTCACATACATATTTGCGTAATTTACGCAGATATGCAGGTTATCTCTACCTCTGCCATGTACATCAAATAACTGGAGTTATGTATTACGCCGCTTTAGACATATTTCAGCAATATCACGGCAGGGGGCACAAGAACTGGGGACACACATTGTGCCCATGTGGGGAATCAATCCCGGGTCTTCAGCGAGACGAGCTTTCACTACTACGCTGGAATATTGTGCGGCGTAAAACTAAACTCACTCACCCACCCACCCACTCACTTCCAATAATCTAAATTGGTAATTGATTTTTTTTGTTCAAAAGAGCATGACGCAATGTGTCACACGAAAGACCTGTTATGTGGTTATTGTATGTCTAATAGTTTATAGTTGTATATTATATACATATAAACATGAAATACTGATCTAGCCACAAAAAACAGAGCATGCCACTTTCACATATCAACAATAAAAGGACGATTAGGTTAAATACTAGTAATAATTCCTAGATTATATGAAATAATATATGGGAAATGATTATTAGTTTTAAAAATCATTCCTACATATAAAGGCTTAAAGCAAAAAGTGTAATGGTTTGCACGATAATTCAAATATCATATTAAACGTCATTAAGGAAGATCAGTTTAAATTATAATTATTAGATTATATAAAAAGCGTCTAAAGATTTGAGTTTTAGCTTCATTATCAATTCTGGGAATTCATAAAAATAATCATTAACAGGGGTGGAAATAACTTTAAAATTGCTAGTGTACTCCGGTACAGTGACACATGTAAAATCACTTGCCCTGATAATTTTTCCACTATACCGGCCTTTTTCTTGTTGATTTTTTAAATAAACAACATTATTAATATTGGAAAGTCAACTGGACACCGGTACAGCGTGATATACAAAATTGCTTGCCCGACAGAAAAAAAACACTGGACTCGGACGTCGGGCAATGGGTTATTTCCACCCCTGAAATTAATAAAAAAAATGAAGCTAAAAATCAAACCCTTAGACTTTTTTTTATATAATCTTAAAATTATATATCTATGATAAGATCACGTTGTCCCTGTAAATGCCTGGCGTCCTTCGACTGTATTGTCGTCTTATTCAGACACGTATTTTACAAGGTTAGAATTACGTAACATGCAGAGAATGATAATTTATTACAGCCTTAAAGTTAGGCTAGCCACTTCAGTCCGCCACAATACCACAAGTGTCATTCAGTCAGTCCTAAAAGCAGGAACAGAGATTTATAGCGCTATAGGTTAGTGGGTGCGGCGAATTTACAAACTATCATAGGGTGACCCTATAAGCTGGAATGTTCCTACCTCTACAGCACTGTCATGAAAGACAATATGAGAGATAAAGTAACTATTGTGTCTACATGTGTAGCAGCCATATTATGTCGGAACTTTATTAAATGCCTGCTTGACCTACTTGAAAATTAAAGGAAAGCTTGCATCTAAGCAGATATTTTGTAAGTCAAGACTGGTCCAGTCCGAGACTAGAAACTAGAACGGTTACTATAGTCTGTTTGCAGTGAAAACGTACCGATGAATTTCACTTTAAACAAAAAGGTAAATCAAATTAGGTGAAATTAAGATTGCGAATCCTCATAATTTTACCTTGCCAATTGAACATTCAAATCACAGAATTTTATTCAACTTAGGATAAAAGTTGTTTAACAAACGATCATAGATTCAAATCGCTATCATTGGTTTGTATTACAAGGGGGTAAGCGCAGCAGATGGAACAGTGAAACAAATGCACGTGCGGTACGTGATCAGCGTTAACTTAGACCAACCCTACTTGTTCTCGGTGTTTCATTTAAAGTGCATACCCCCTTGTAATACAAACCAATAATAGCGATTTGAAACTATGATCGTTTGTTAAACAACTTTTATCCTAAGTTGAATAAAATTCTGAGATTTGAATGTTCAATTGGCAAGGTAAAATTATGAGAATTCGCAATCTTAATTTCACTTTATTCGATTTACATTTTTGTTTAGAGTGAAATTCATCGGTACGTTTTCACTGCAAATAGACTATAGTCAGCCTTGCTAGAACTGTTGCAACAAGCAGGACAGAGAAATTTTGAACATTGTCAGAAAACAAAACAATAATACGCTACTAAAGTATTTGAAGCCTTGAAGTAGGTTGTTCTAATCATTACAAAAATAAATGTCGTGTTCATCAATATGGGTCGGCATGTCTTCTCTCGATGCCGTTGTGGTATTTACTCGTAGTTTGATGTACAATCAGATGAATGGCTGCTTGTAACAGCATCCAAACTACGGGTATGTAATGTCATCTTTGGAGTCGCATTTACAAGCATCCAATCCCAACCCCGTTGTAAATTATTAATGATCAAGACATACTACTGGCAGAACTGGATTGCGATGTGACAAATATCGATTATGAATGTCACATGAATATATACAAGCCTTATCTTGTCATAAAGCCTTGCCTTTTGTGCGTACGCTGTCATTATTGATACGACGACACATAGCGAAACACAGCCGTGAGCCGAACAGAAAATATTGATACTCCGCTATCCAGCATAAGAAGTGGCCTGCCACACAACGCTCGCCCATGCATGTCAAGTGGCGGCAACTGGGACACATTCAATGAAGGAATGCACGTATTTATACTTACCATGCTCACTGCTAGTGCTGAAAATATTACAAGACTACATATTATGATGGCAGCATATAATGCTGTCCTGACAATGAGGATCAAACGAGCCGACATCACGAAAGCCATCGCAGAGCAGAATCCGTGTTGTCCCAAGTAATGGTAGTCTTGCCAAGAGTCACCTCCCTTCGCACCGTCTTTACACAGGAAAATGGAGGGTAAGTTGTAGATGGGATCATAGGCCGGTTTAGACAATCTTGACACGGCCTTTGTCTTCGTATTGCCAGCCACTTGTTCAGTCAGATAAACAGCTTAGTGAGAGGACATGTTAAGTGTGTTCGTAATTTAATTTCATTTGTCTTTAACTTGAGTGAGTGAATGAGTTTGGTTTTACGCCGCTTTCAGCAATATTCCAGCAACATCACGGCGGGGGACACCAGAAATGGGCTTCACACATTGTGGGGAGTCGAACCCGGGTCTTCGGCGTGACGAGCCAACGCTTTACCCACTAGACTGCCCCACCGCCGTATTTAACTTGAAGATATGCTTGCTACTTTGCGCCCCAGAGACACAGACTGTCAGAGTGAGTTAGTGCAGTTTTATGCCGCTTTTAGCAAGATTCCAGCAATATCTCGACAGGGACATTTTAAATCTGTGAACTCGTTTAAATGATTTTATTTAGAAAAGGCTATGACGATATCGAACCCGGGCCTTCGGCAAACACTTTAACCACTAGGCCACCCCACCGACCTCGAAAATTAGTAAAATTGTGATTTGTTTTGTAAACTGTTAAAACGTGGACATTACAGCTACCGGTAAACACTCTTTACTACTACACTATCCGTGAAGATCGGGGTTAGAATTGATCTTCAGTAGCCCATGTTTGTCGCGTAAGAGGAGACTAACGGGATCGGGTGGTCAGGCTCGCTGACTTGGTTGACAAATGTCATCGTATCCCAACTGCGTAGAGATGCTCATGCTGTTGATCACTGGATTGTCTGGTCCAGACTCGATTATTTGCAGACCGCCGCCATATAGCTGGAATACTGCTGAGTGCGGCGTAAAGCCCACTCACTCACTACTACACTACTCTTGAGGACCTACGCTTTCCACGTCAGACGAGTTTCAAATGAATATAATACACAGGAAGTTATTCGATTGATTGTTTTGTTGTTGTTGTGTAACGCCGAAATCAGCAATATTCCAGCTATACGGCGGCGGTCTAAATAATGACCACCCGATCCCGTTAGTAGCTTTTTATGACAAGCATAGGTTACTAAGACCCATTCTGACCGCCTCCGTGGTGTAGTTTGACAGAGTCTGCAAGGAGAGCGGACGAATTATTCCGGTTCCTGAGAACGAGATAGTAGTATATAATAATTTAATGCTCGGACAATAGTATATTATACTTATTCTTTGATGAAAAAATCATCGTGCCTTTTCCCTCCAGGGCACGTTACCAGCGTTGACAATTATTGTTGTGTGCTTGATATATGTGTGTATCAATGCAGAGGGTCATCTCGAGACCCTTGGAAACCAAAACCACCTCCATTTATTCTTGCCAGTTATATATTTTTTTCTAGTTTTGGTGAATACAAATAACTTATGAATCGTATTGCGATGGTTTTAATAAGCTAATAAATCTCATTACGAATGTTACTGACTGTTGATTAGTGTTATTGTGAATGTTATTGACAAGCGTACGAAAGCTACTTTGGATGTTATTGTCAAGATAATCGATCTCTTTGTGAATAGTTTTCACAAGCTCATGAAACGTATTGTGATAGTGTTGACATGTCTTTACACAGAAACCACAAAGGAAACTTGCATGTTAAATTTCCTAGCTAAAATTTCTGAATTTCTCAGAATCACATCAATAACATTCTCCGTGTCTTTGAATTCAGACTTTTAAAAAAGATTACCCCCAAGGACATGTTCATATTCCAGCTAATGACGATGAGGAGGAGGAGTTGGAGATTTTACGTGCTCTTTCCGACATGATGTGTACGTCGCACACGGAATTACACCTTATATAGTCTGTTTGCAGTGAAAACGTACCGATGAATTTCACTTTATACATAAAAGTAAATCAAATACATGTAAAGTGAAATTAAGATTGCAAATCCTCATATTACCTTGCCAACTGAACATATAAATCTCAGAATTTTATTCAACTTACAATAAAAGTTGTTTAACAAACGATCATAGTTTCAAATCGCTATTATTGGTTTGTATTACAAGGGGATATGCACATTAAATGAAACACCGAGAACAAGTAGGGTTGATCTAAGTTAACGCTCATCACGTACCGCAAGTGCATTTGTTTCACTGTTCCAACTACTGCGCTTACCCCCTTGTAATACAAACCAATAATAACGAAATTGAGAAAAATTCTGAGATTTAAATGTATAATTGGCAAGCTAATATAATGAAGATTCTTAATCTTAATTTCACTTTATTTGGTTAACTTTTTGGTTTAACGTGAAATTCATCGGTACGTTTTCACTGCAAACAGACTATAGTAGGGTGCAGGTAGGTTGCATATACATTACTTACTTATCACCGGCACAAATGGACGATCGTTATAACAACATCGCTTGGTAGCCAAAACAAAGTAATCAATCCGATAGTGTCATCCCATTCGTCAACCGATGCTTTCCCCCCATTTAGGAAGGCGGTGACGTCAGAACTCACCGCACCACCTCCAACATGCAACCAGCATGGGTGGACGAATCAATGCTTTGTAGTCTGCAGAAACTAACATACATTGATTCCATTTGCTGTCATAGCATCTTTTGGAGCAAAATTAGAAAAGCTCGATTTTGGAAACTGAGAGCCAATCAAGTGATTCCAACGAGCGAGATAAATTCTCTGCCAAGAAACGGAGATGGTGACGAAACTCTGACCTTTTTTAGTCATGAGTGGGTGAGTTTAGTTTTACGCCGGAGGCACCAATATTACAGCTATATGGCGGCAGTATGTACATAGTCGAGTTTGGGCCAGACAATCCAGTGATCAACAGCATGAGCATCAATCTACTCAATTGGGATACGATGACGAGTGTCAACCAACTCAGCGACCCCCGATCCCGTTAGGCGCCTCTTACATGACACTATGGAGTAATAATATACTGGTAACCACGTCCACTGTTTGACCCTCATATAAAGTCAAGGAAGGAGTAAGTATGTAACAGTTGTGTACACAAACTCAAGCCTAAACAAATGAGAAAAATGACCTTTAATAAGCGTCACGAACAAGATGTAAGGTATAATCACTAGAAGAAGCTGGCATTGAGTAGGATCATGGCACAATCGTGAGTGATGTAACGGCTCTGAACAGTAATTCATACGTCCACACAGTACACACAACTGACCAGGCCCCGATTTCTCGAAACAAACTTAAGTTTGTACTCAAATATCGAACTGAGTTTGACAATTTGAAACAGCTGAATTTTTAACTCAGCTGCATTTTTAAAATAAAAAAGCCCAAACAACTTAAGTATTCTATTCACCGAACTCAAATTGTCTACTATGTTTGAGTTTGATATCGATTTCAGTTCAACAATGGGAAATGCGTTTTCTCAAATTTGTGTAAAAATTTGAACTTAAGTCAAAACTTGTTTCGAGAAATCGGGGCCAGATGTTGTCTCGTACAGGCAAATTGTTTACTTGCACTACCGGGCAAAACAAAGTAACACTGAAACAAACAAAACCACGCTACTTGATAGGGATGTACTTCACACGGGTGTCACAGTTGGGATTTTTAACCTTGACACTGCAGTTCTTCTGCGGCCGTTTCCAGCCTAACGTGTTGATGTTTTTAATTTGTTTGTAAAATCCAATTTTCAAATATATAGTTTATTTTTTCCACTCACTGCATGGCCCAATATATTAAACACTGACAAGGTGAAAACCATCAGAAAGTAAACTTAATTGTGACTAGTGCTCTTTCCGCACTTGGAAACTACTTCGAAACAGTGAAAAAATAAATATCGGCATAAAAATTATCATGATTGGAACTTCCGCTCTCTGTTTCTATACCCAAAGTGATTTCGAGTACTTCACATTTAGAGATGGTGGTTATACCTGTTCAAAATTACAATAACTAATTTATCATTATCAATGTGGGTGAGTTAGTTGAGTTTTAGGCCGCTTTTAGCAATATCGAACAATATCACGGCGGGGGTCACCAGAAATGTGCTTCACACATTGTACCCCATCCTCGATAATCTCGTAAAGGGTATATTTTACGATCACTCTCCACTATACGCTGGATGCATCCACGGCCAATCCATCGGGCCAACGGCGGTGGATGCATCCAGGGTATAGTTGAGAGTGATCGTAACGTATACCCTGGAGATTATCGAGGATGATTGTACCCATGTGAGGAATGGAACCCGGGTTTTCAGCATGACGAGCGATCGCTTTAACCGCTAGGCTACCTTTATCAATGTCATTTCCTTAATCATAGATAATGGGGAAGAGGAACATGGGTTGTTTATTCTCCATTTAAATTATGGTGGATTAGTAAAACCATAATGGAAATCCTCACAGAGTTGGCAATGGTGTTAAATATACAGCGAATCCTGCTAGTTAGAAGGGGAGGTTATTTGTGTGAATAATATTTACTCTGTTCTAAAAGATTCTGCCACCATTTATGGACGGAAAGAAGTAGAGAAAAAACTTAAAATGTAAACCAAAGATGAGATTCGACACCAAAACTGTTTTCAAAAGATGTGTGGCCAACATGTCTTGTACTTCAGAGAGTAATGGGTGTCGGGTTCATGGGATGCTTGATACTGCTATCAAACACTTGCAGTCATCTAGAATCTTTCAGGAACTTCTTGGGAAGGCGAGCGAAGTGCCTCTTGTGACGATGTTGTATCCGAACGACAGCACAGGCGGCCATTCCTCCACAGCACGAGCAGCCCCCCGATCAGCTGGAGCGACCACGCGATGACCGCTGTCCACGCTCCTCTCTTGGTCATTAGAAAGACACACAAGTATCATGCATTTGACTTTAATAAATACACAGCTTAATTTGAACTTTCCTGATATATTTCAAATATTAATTTTTGTCTTGTCCATAATCTTGTATTGTAAATAGCTGTTTTTCACAGTGAACTTTACAACTACACACAGCAAGGGATTCTGTGAGCCTGGTTCCCGGGTCTGCTGCGCCTGCGCCGCTAACGCAATGGGTCGTTAGCGCAGGCGCAGCAGACCCCGGGAACCAGACTGTAGATTCTGTATAAGATTTGTACTATGTACAACAAAAGTTAATGAGGACAGCCACTGGAAATTTCTTGTTGTACATGAACGAGTGACCACATTTTGTACTTTGATGTTAGAAATGTTTGTTAGTTGTTTAATGCCACACTCAGCAATATTCCAGCAATATGGCGGCGGTCTGTAAATACTATTACAGGCGTGAAAAAAGTGTTTTTGACGTACCTCTGCTGCTGATAGATTCTGGTAGAAATCTTTATCTTCTGATATATTAGCTGCAATGATTGACGCAGCGGAACACCTGAAGAGGAGACATTAAGTCTGGTTTTACTCACCTTTAAACAGTA
The DNA here is from genome assembly GCF_003918875.1 of Haliotis rubra. NCBI lineage: Eukaryota > Metazoa > Mollusca > Gastropoda > Lepetellida > Haliotidae > Haliotis > Haliotis rubra. The sequence continues at coordinate 600,174 of NW_025767010.1, forward strand.
TTTCACTCATATGTCCATGTATAGATGATATAAAAATGAAATGCATTGTGTACATGTAGGATATTTGAAACGACAATAAAGTTTGTACTCACAGCTCATCTGAGTCACCCAGGAGGCTGTTACAAAACTTCTTTAGGCCAATACTGATGGAGCAGGCAGACCCCAGGACTAGGACAAATGCAACACCATCGGTGACGACCTGTAACCGGGAGGGGAACCCTGCGAAGTGTGCTCTGCAAAAATACATTGACTGAATGAGTACAGTTAGCAACATGCTACAGATACCATGCGCTGGGGCACCTATAGGTCTGTGCAACCAGTTCGGAAATCAAAATGGGTCTCCAGAAAACGCTTAAACCGTTTAAGGGTTATAGGTCTCGTTATATCACTGCGGAATATAAATGGCAATGGAATCTCTCCATAAACTGGCAGCACACCAGATCACATCTAAAATCATTCTTGATTATCCAGTTACTCATTCTGGATACCACAGACCCTGTCCGTTCCCAATTATTGTAAGGCTGGATATTTTGTCCTAGTCTTTTGCACAAGTAACCCAATATCCTGCCCTTTACCAGTTATCTGATAGGGTTCTGGGGCTCAAGGCACTGGTGCTATGGGTTCCATAGCAACAGTTTTTTTTAGCCAATCCCCAGGGGCTATGTTGTCACATGACAGGGGCAAGAGGGAGCGTGGGACCCCCAAGCCTGAAATCTTCCTCTTTCTGCCTGCACTGTCGAGGTGACAACAAGCCAGCTTGTTTTTTTAGGTTTCACCTGGACTGTGCAGTCGGAACTTGCAACTCTGTTACCAAGACTTTTATTTCAATATATATTATTACTGTCTTTTTGTGTTGTGTCATCTTTGACTGGAGCACTTCGCGCAATAGACACACTTGCCCATCCCTTTTCCCGTGAGACGTAATTGTTACGCAATAACAGCAATTACCCAAGTCTTACATTGGCGCCCAACGTGGGGCAAAGTGTCGCAAGCGTTCATAATACTCCTCAACGGTCAAAGATATACACTCATTGGCACATAAGGCATAATTTTGTATCTATACTCCTACCCTTAGTTGCCTTAGTCAACTAAGATTTCTCAGTACCTCATCTCCGATTTGTTGTCAACATGTCCTCGCTCACGAACTCTGAGCTCTTGGACACTATGTTGTCAATGAAATTTGACCCAAAGCGATCAATTGGAATAATTGGGCTCCCAGAGGAAACAAAAACGGAGTCGGTTGAGGAGGAGTTGTCCCCTTGCTATGGGAAGGTACGGGTTCTCCAGGTGCTTGATTCTATTCATCAGCTGCACCTCGTGGAGTTCCCGAGCCCTCAAGTCCCTCTGAAGCTTGGGGACACTGTACTCATCAGAGAGGAGGAGTACCAAGTTATGAAAGTGAACTTGGTTCGGGAAGGATCCTCTCTAGAAGATGTCGTGGCCAGGGCAGTAGATCAGGCCCTGGACAGGAAGACGGCCCTGATGATGGAGGCGATGAAGTCGCAGATGCTGGAACAGTTCCAACTGCTATTACGACAGCTTCCATCAGCTACGACCAGCGCCGGATCCATAAAATCAAATCCAACAACTCCTACACCTGTTCTGGCGGCTAACGAGGTTGCTGCTGCCCTCCAGAATCCCCAGTCGCTAGCGACTCTAATGTTGCCAGCTTCGAGGTGCTGGGGTTGTGGGTAGCGGTAGCACTGTACGCCCGACCCACAACAGGTGCTGGTGAATTGGGATCGTCCCTCATCCAGCTACTTCAGACTGAAGACCTTCTCTGGTACAAGACCCATCAAAGCCGGAGAGGTAGCCTTTGAAGAATGGGCCAAACAAGCGAGGATTGTCATGGAAGATCAGGCCCTCTCAGAGACCGGGAAGCGACAGAGACTCCTTGGCAGCCTCCAGTCTCCAGCCTTCGATATGGCTTTAGGAATCGGAGAGGACAAGACAGCAGTGGACCTCGTCACCTACTTAGGGAAGCTGTATCTAGGATACAATGACCGAATGAGTACACTTAAAGAGTTCTTCGCCATGACACCCAGGCCTGCAGAGAGACCATCAGAGTACTTAATCCGCCTGGAGCTTGAGCTACAGAAGGTTTTGGCCCATGGGGGTGTTAGACGGGCAGATGCCAACAGCACGCGCCTTCATCAGTTCCGGTCTACCAACAGGAACCAAAGTGTTTATGGGCTCCTGAATTTAAAGTTCCCAAAAGGATCATCTCTAGACCTCCCTGATCTCATTGATGCTGTAAAAGAAGTCGAGATGGATGATGCTATGTTCACGGCGAGTAAGGTTCGGAGTCATGTCCAGAATGCATCGACTGCTCTGGGCTCCTCTGAATATGAAAGCCTTAAGGTTGAACTCAAGGCATTGCAATCCATGATCTCTAAGTCCCACATAACATCTGGCACGAAGACTTTAGATGCTCCAACCTCAAATCCCAAGGACACACGTTCCAAGGGCGGTAGGAGAAATAGAGTCTGGCACTTTTGTCACAATTGTGGAGACTATAATCATCAGAGACAGGAATGCCAAAGTCCAGCGAATCCAGCTTTGGTCTGGGAACGAATGAAGGCAAGAGACGAAGAGAGAAATAATCGCTCATCTAAAAAGAGTGATTTAAACTCCACCGGGCCTCTGAAACAGTAAAGGGACCAGAGGCCCAGACGATACCAACTCGTCCCAAGACAAACAATGACCACACAATATTTATTGGACCTGTATGTCTGCGCCAGAATTGTAAGATCGAGTTGCCACCTGAGAGGACCATGGAGCTCAGGGGCAAGAATATTTCCCCATACCTGGAGGAAGTTGAGCTTCGAAAACCTGAGCCCCATCAAGTACCTCCCAAACTTAACATCATTTCAACAGGAGTGGACAATTCTGGCTGCATCATTGTCAAAATACAAAATTGTGGAAACAAAACTTTGACTATTGGATCAGACCAAGTGCTGGCTAGGTGTTACACCCAGGTCAAATCAGATCTTCAAAGTGAAACAAGACTTAGGGTCGAACGAAAACCTTGTACTGGACTTCTGGACAGTGGTTCTCAAGTGACTACCATTTGCCGGTCTTTCTACAAGAAACATCTGTCCCATTTGCCAGTCGAAAGTTTAAAGAACATCCCATTGAAAGTACATGGTGCCGGAGGTCAACCTGTTCCATATGATGGCTTTGTCCGGCTTACTATGTCACTGCCAAAGGAAGTTGCTGGTACAAATGAGGAGGTACATACCATCGCCTTGGTGTGCCCAGATACCTCCTTCTCCTCGGAAATCCCTGTTGTAGTCGGCACCAACACGTTCCGGAGGATAGCAGAAAAATGCCAGAAGCGAAGAAATCAGCCCTATTTATGCACCCTGCCAATAAAGAGTGAAGTGGCCCACATCTTCAGCAGCATTGTTTCTGACCCTTCCGGACGCCTAGGAACAGTGCGACTAACCGGAGGAAAAGGATAATTGTACCAGCAGGACAAACTATGGAGATCAGCGCACGTCAAGAAAGGTCATTATTCCATCTACTGCACAAACAGTTCTGATCCAGGAAAGCATTAACCATCAGCAGTTGTATGGAGACAGACTTCAAGTCATGAATGCTGTTGTGTCTGTCACAGGAAGTGTCCCAAGAATGAGAGTATTTGTCCACAATGTATCATCTCGTGACATAACCATCTCCCCTCGGAAAGCACTGGCTGACTTGTACCTCCCCCAGGACGTCACCCCCATTGACTGGGTGTATAACCGTCTGAAGAAGGAAGAAGCAGCCAAGCCACCTGTTCACTGCAATGCTGCCCAGATGTCCACAGGGGAGTTATCACCAGAACTGAACTTTGACTTTGGTGACTCACCCTTGCCAAAACAAGACAGGCAAAGGATTATCGGGAAGCTTCATGCTATGAGAGATGTGTTTTCTACTCATGATTATGACATTGGGAAGACAGAGCAGGCCACTCATGCCATTAAACTGACAGACAACTCACCGTTCAGGGAGGGAGAGAGCTCGCCCAATACGACCTCAGGACTTTGAAGATTGTCGCCGCCACATACAACAGTCGATAGATGCCGATATCATTCAGCCTTCATCGAGTCCCTATGCGAGTCCAATAGTCCTCATTCGCAAGAAGTCAGGAAAGCTAAGACTATGTGTGGACTACCGGAAGTTGAATTCTAGGACAATTCAGGATTCATATCCTATTCCAAAGGTTGAAGATCTCTTCGCAGCACTACATGGATCTGCATGGTTCACCCAGCTTGACGTTAAATCGGCCTTCTATGCTGTCCCAATGGATGATGAATCAGCAAAGTACACTGCCTTTGTGTGCCCATTTGGACTGTTTGAATATAAGAGAATGAGCATGGGTCTTGTGAACAGCCCTCTAACGTTTCAACGCCTGATGGACCGGTGTGTAGGGGACATGAATCTTAAGGAGCTGGTCGTCTACATGGATGACCTCATTGTCTTCGCTGAAGATATCCCCACTCATGAAGATCGCCTGTTCCAGACCCTTGCTCGACTTCGCAAGTTTGGCCTCAAGCTGGACCCTGAGAAATGCAAGTTCTTCCAAACAACTGTGACCCACCTTGGTCATGTGTGTTCCAAAGAAGGAATATCACCAGACCCTAACAAAATTAACGTTGTAAAGGAATGGTCTGTCCCAACCAACATTGGTGAACTGAAAAGCTTCCTTGGGTTTGCAGGGTACTACCGTCGCTTTGTGGAAGGATTTAGTCGTCTCTGCAAACCATTAAATGCACTGACAGCCGGCTACATTCCAAGGAAGACCATGCTTAAACTCGGAAGAACTCCTGGGAAGAACAACCTCACCCTGAAGACGCCTTTTGGGGATAAGTGGACAGAGGAATGCCAAACAGCCTTTGAGAAGGTCAAGGAAAAACTAACCACTCCTCCTGTGTTAGGCTATGCTGACCTATCTGCCCCTTTTGAACTTCACACTGACGCCAGTGGCACTGGACTCGGAGCTGTCCTTTACCAACAACAATGCGGTAGCCTGAAAGTCATCGCCTATGCAAGCCGAGGTCTTTCTAAAAGTGAGGCAAATTATCCAGCACACAAGCGAATTTCTAGCATTGAAGTGGGCTGTTACTGACAAGTTCCATGACTACCTGTATGGTTCGGAATTCACAGTCGTAACAGACAACAATCCCCTTACATATGTCCTGAAGTCAGCAAAAGTTGATGCCATGGGGTACCGATGGTTAGCAGCCCTAGCAGCCTACAACTTTAACATCAAGTATCGACCAGGAGTGCAGATGACTGATGCAGATGCTTTAAGCCGCTTGCCACAGGAAGCTCAAGAAGAAGATCTAGAGTTTAAACAGGACACTGAAAGAATAGACTGGTTGATTGCTCGGAGCACACCCTCGATGCTCCAGAATCTGGAGTGGTGGAGTGTTCCTCATGCTCAATCCGGGCTATTCTTCAATGTCATGGCATTCACAGCAGTTCAGAGGGTAGGCAGCAAGAGAATCTCAAAGAAATAAGCAGGCAAGAAAAGAAGTGCATGGCATACTCTCAAAACGCTGTCATGTCCAGCACAGAAGAACCTGTTCTGGTGGAAGCTCTTTCCTGTTCCAAGAAAGCAGTTCCTGACAGTTTGGTCACGCCACCTACGGTCCATGATCGAGGGATGTCGTCAGTGGATTGGAAAACAGCGCAAGGCCTGGATTCAGAAATCTGTCAAATCATGTCAGTACTCCAATCAAAGGAGGGATCATGCAAAGCAAAGACATCCAAACTCCATCCCGACATGCATGTCTACCCGCGAGAACTGGAGAAGCTTGTTATTAAAGATGAAATCCTCTACAGAGTGGTCACTGATGCCAAGGGTATAGAACGACAACAGCTGGTCATCCCCAAACAATATCGCAAGGAGGCAATTCATGGAGTTCATGATCAAGTTGGACATCCCTGCAGCAACAGCACTTTATCCCTTGCCCGCCAGAGATTCTTCTGGCCATTCATGGCTACCTCCATCCAAACTTATTGTTCAAACTGTGAAAGATGCATCAGGAGGAAAGCCAGGAAAGAAACTGCACCACTGGAGGCCATCTTACCATCTGTCCCACTTGAACTAGTCTGCATTGACTACCTGTCCATCGAACCAGACAAAGGTGGCTTTGAAAACGTACTGGTGATCACGGATCACTTCACAAAGTACGCAATGGCAGTTCCAACAAAGGATCAGAAAGCTACCACTGTAGCCAAAGCTTTATGGGAAAACCTCATCTGTCACTGTGGTTACCCTCAGCACCTACTGTCGGATCAAGGACGGGACTTTGAATCAAAAGTTATCAAGAAGTTGTGCGATATGGCTGGCATCAAGAAAATAAGAACGCCACCATACAATCCAAGGTGCAATGGTGTAACCGAAAGGATGAATCGTACCCTCTTGGATATGCTCGCACTCTCAACCACAGCCAAAAGAAAGACTGGAGAAAATATGTTGGACCTCTAGCCCATGCATACAACTGCATTGTACATGACACCACAGGCTACTCTCCATACTACCTCATGTTCGGCCGTCATGCACGCCTACCAATAGACATGGTGTTTGGAACAGATCCTGACAGCCGGACTTCAAAAGGACCTCAACAGTATGTCAAAGATCTGCGGAACCGACTCAAGTTTGCATTCCAAGTGGCCAGGGGAGAATGCCCAAAAGTCAGCGATTCGCAACAAGGGCTACTATGACCGAAAGGCTCATGCAGCAGCATTGGAACCAGGTGACCGGGTTCTTGTCCGTAACATTGGGGTCAAAGGAAAACATAAGATCGCTGACAGATGGAAGTCGGGAGTCTTCATTGTCGAACGTCACCAAGGTGAACTGCCTGTCTATGTCGTTCGACCAGAAAATGGAGACGGGCCCTCGAAGACTTACCATCACAACCTCTTACTTCCTGTTGGTTCATTGCCCCTAGATATGGATGAACCAGAAAGAAACAAATGTCAGAGGCGGCCTGTTACCAGATCCAGAACCCGAAATCAACAACCGGAGGACATCTTGGAATCCTCTGAAGACGAACTACACACTGTCAATGTATGGTACCCACAGCCTGAACCTATTAGAGCTGTACCCACTAGCAGCTTGAACCCTGAGGCTCAACCCTTTGAACCACAAGAGCAGGCGCTGCCATACTCACAACCTACTGTAGAGGAAGTCCCCGCAATCCAAGTGGTTCCCGGTATGCAGAATGAGGCAACCACTGCAGGACCCCTCACCTGGGAAACGGTTGCAGTGGAAGCTGAAGCTGCTCCATCAGAACCCATGGAGAGTGGGGACTCAGGAGAACTACATCAAAGAGAAGATAGGCTGCCTGAAGATCCGGACAATGAGGATACATCGCTCATCGCCCCTTGTGATCTGGTAGAATCATCTGGTGGTGAGCCAGACCTATCTGAGAACTCTGTGGACTCTGCTATAAGTGATCCAGTTGTCGCTGACGAGCCACTCCAGTCTCACCCCTGTGAGGAGACTGTTATGATGACCTTGCCGGAAGCTCCTCGTAGATCCCAGCGCCAGCGACGAAGCACTAGGTTCTTTTCCTGGGATCCATTTAGGAAGAAATATAGCCAGGTCCAACATGTGTAACCTTAACAGAGAACGATCGATAAGTTTATGAATTAGTTATCTACATCATGGAACTTACTAAACTTGCTCATTAATTACATGTGTTAATGCTATGCCTCATGGGTCATCTGGATGTTGGTGCTCTGGTGTCTCTCATTATATGTTTTCAGCTATCATCATGGAAACCAACGCATCTCTCCTTCAAGAACTTGCGATTGTACGGAGAGAAAGAGACCTCTTCCGCATGCAAAGAGACCAGGCCAGGGCAAGCCTCAAAATGACAGAAGATCTTTTCTCAGATGTCATGGCTTCCCTCAACCGGCCTAGTGATCCAGACAGCAGCCGTTCACCCCAAAGCTTACCTGCAGCAACTGGTATCCAATTAGTTGCTAGTCCAGTCACTGTAGAATTGCCAGCCAGACATCAGCACCTCGGGAAGACAAACCCCGAAGCACAGGACCATTAACCTCAGGTCCACTTGTAGACCCGGAAATGGATCTGTTGTCTGAGGGACGAGTCAGACCCTCTAAGAGGATGCGGAGTGTCTCCACGGCCCACCAAGACATCTCAACCCTGATGGAGCTTGGAAAAGCAGTGGGACTTGATCCAGAACTCCTTGCCAAGGACCCAACTGATGTGCGTCCAAGAAGAGCAGAACAGCGTGGATGGTTAGATGTCCAACTGCCCCAGACATCACCACTACTCATTGTATCAGATTCTGTCCTACGGATGATGGATCCTGATTTCCACCCAGGAATCAAGGCTGACATCAGGTGTTTTGGTGGGATGACAACCCAAGATCTCATTCCCATCCTGTTCAAGGCAGCCGTGCAAGGCATAAAAGTAGATAAGCTTGTCCTGTGTGTTGGCCTCAACAATATTCTTGGAGACCGCTCCAGCGCAGAAGTCATCAGACATGATGTCCAGAAACTCATTGTCCTTGCTCAGCACCTAACGTCATCACTGATCATGACAACAGTCTATGAAGCGGGTTGGCGACGACATGTACGGACCAAGAACAAGAGATCAACCATCGAAGAGCTGCGTCTGAGGTTCAACTGGGACCTCATGTGCCTTGCTACGCAGCACAAGTTTTCAGTGCTGGACATGACCAAGATCTTCTTGAACAGGAAAGGGGGAAGATCGCCTGGCTGGTACTTGAAAGACACAGTGCATCCAACAGTGAACGGAACCATTGCTACTGAGATTTGCCTGTCTCAACTGCTGTGTGGACAACCAGTCACACAACCAGAGATGTCCGACCCAAGGCTCTATCACCAAAGACCAGACTCAGAAATGGACACTGAGATCAACCGCCGTAAGGAATTGTCTCAGCACCATCGTCCAGCAACACTAGCTCAACGGACCGGTGCAACCTTACGGATCACAGTGGACAACTCTGACTCTGAAGGAGAAGAGCCTGATACATGGGACGTGAAACGCAGACGCGTTTAAGAGACTTGATAGGAGGTTTTTTTTGTTTGTTTGCCCTGGTACAAATGTATGTGGTTCTCCAAGCATTGTTTAATCATGTATTTGTATTTACCGATTTCAATCCGGGTTACAAAATTTCCTTAAAGGGGGGGAGAGTGTAAAGGCTGGATATTTTGTCCTAGTCTTTTGCACAAGTAACCCAATATCCTGCCCTTTACCAGTTATCTGATAGGGTTCTGGGGCTCAAGGCACTGGTGCTATGGGTTCCATAGCAACAGTTTTTTTTAGCCAATCCCCAGGGGCTATGTTGTCACATGACAGGGGCAAGAGGGAGCGTGGGACCCCCAAGCCTGAAATCTTCCTCTTTCTGCCTGCACTGTCGAGGTGACAACAAGCCAGCTTGTTTTTTAGGTTTCACCTGGACTGTGCAGTCGGAACTTGCAACTCTGTTACCAAGACTTTTATTTCAATATATATTATTACTGTCTTTTTGTGTTGTGTCATCTTTGACTGGAGCACTTCGCGCAATAGACACACTTGCCCATCCCTTTTCCCGTGAGACGTAATTGTTACGCAATAACAGCAATTACCCAAGTCTTACATATGCCCAAGAAAGTGCTGAAAATATATTATTATGCTTCAAACTGTAAAATATATATAAATTGTCTGCCATAAAATGTATTTTTGCTCATTTCTTTTTAAAAAATAAAAAACATTCATAGCGTTGTATTTTTAATGAAGAATATCCAGTCTCCATACATATTATTTTAAAACGTGATATATATTTCCTATGAAATTATACTCGACATACAGACTGCTGGTTATCATAACAAATGGGAGTGAGTTTGGTTTTACGCAGCTTTTAGCAATATTCCAGCAATGCCAAGACGGGGAAACCAGAAATTGGCTTCACAAATTGCACCCACGTGGGGAATCAGGCGGCGTGACCAGCGTACGCTTTAACCACTAGGCCACCCCACCGCCCCCATAACAAATGGGTGAGCATCACATAAATGATTTCATAATACACTAAGTACTAGAAAATTTAATATAACACCATGAAAAGCTAAAGCTACCAACTGCCTTACACAAGCTTACATTCCATTCTTTCGGACACTGATGAAGGTGATGATGATGATTGTGATGGGATACAGCAGGCAGAACATCACTGCGATGATGATGCTGTAGTTACACGACAACTTCGAACCCTGCGACATGCTCTCTATCGAGTACAGCAAGCATTTGTTGTCGTGTTTAATCTACAACATACAGGATACAACTATGTTGAACACTATCAATAGTATAGTGAAAAATACGTGACGCATCATTAAACAGTATTAATTTGTTTCGTTCGTTTGCTATTTAACGTCGCATGTATCTGCCAAGTCTGCAAACCTGACCTCCTTATCAAAATACAAGCATGGGTTGCTGAAGATAAATTCATCACGGTAGATTTGGACATTAGACTCAGCGGGGTCAGATGTGTATGGTGATGCCCAACTGTGCACACTGTTAAGAATGGCCTTAAGACCTGGAATATTGTGAAGGTACCCTGCTTGTCCTATGATATCCCGTAAGCATCAAGGGGCTGCAATGAGCGAGGTCAGTACTCAGCCATCACGATCATTATGGCACGTGGAATACACGACAGGAACAGAAATATACCTGTTGAATACAAAACCCTTCTTACTGATGGTGCTGAGGGCATGATATTATAAGGCTATGCATGATCATAGTACTGTGATGACAGTTTCGGTCGACATCATGGAATGACAGATTCCGCTTTCCCGCAGGAACTGGTTGTTGGCCAGAGTAACCTCCCTTGACCAGACATTGCTGGTTCACAACTAGGTTTCGACCTAAAAATGATCATGTATTAGGAGTAACAAATGTGTCATATGAAGCTTATAACGCCCCACAACAGTAAGGAAGACATAACAAAATGTTTACTCTGCCATCTATACATCGTTGTCCGTTCTGCTGACTACACAACACTTCTCATATTTATAATGTGGTCATCAGCTTGGCCTAGGCTACAGTACATGCCAAGAAAATGAACAGACACAGTAAAACACTTACCATGCTTACTGCAAGTGCTGAAAATATTATAAAGCTACATATTACGTTCAAAACATAGAGCACTGTTCTAAAAATAAGGATCGGAAGGGGTGACATGTTGATACTGATAGCCATCCCGTGTTGCCGCCAGGACTGCCAGTGTTGACCAGAGTTAACTCCCTTGTGGAGTCCTTGACATTTAGATGCGGCGTGATATGTTATACTAGTTTGCCTGCCCTGGAGCGCTTGCGCTCCTCGGCGCACTTAAGATATTGCTATTGCTTCGTCTTCCATCTCACCCTCTTCAATGTCAAGACATTCTCATGCATCTGCAAATGCACGCAGTTGCGATTCCGTATATGAAAATGCCCCAAGATGCGAATTAACAGAGCGGGTTCAGGACTACGATCTCTGACTGGCATATCGAGGTAATAGAGGGAAGGAAGAACGCATTGCCTATGGTAAAGGGCAATAAGCAGTATAAGACTTGGCAGAGCAACAAAGGACTGTCTGGTCCTAGGCGAAGAGTATAATGTTTACAGGTGGTAAATACCCTCGAATGTCAGTTAATGAAAATATATGTGGAAAATTCGTTAACAGGCATGTCCAACTCAGTTCCGACTTTATGGTCTTCATCTCTACAAGTTATGAGTAGATGAGCTTGGATAAACTGGATTAACTTGTGCAAGTCTATATTAAACTGGCGAAAGTCCGGACTAGGACAAACACCACACATATGGTGCATGCAAATCACTTCATAATCTTTATCAAGGACATCACGTTGTTTCGTCAAGTGATGCATGGCGTTTACAACTTTGCTGAAATTGACAAACCTAGAAACCAGGGCTAATCACGGATTCGAACCCACGATCACAGACTTTTGGGACTCCTAGGGGACACAACTCAAAGAACTATTTATAAAAAACCCACACGTATTACAACAACTGAGTATAGTGGATAACAATCAATGTGAGAAATCAGGACGATAGTGTGTCATATACAGAACAAATCTATCTAGCTCACGGAAGTCTATAATATATTTGTCTAGTCTAGGTTCCTGCGCTTTAAGAATAAACGACACATACAGCGGCGAGGAAACCATCTTCTCCAGCTGCTACTTTCTCTAGTAGATATTGGGGAATATTGACTTTCTCCTTGACTCCCTTGATTCAGACACATGTTCAAGGCTTTCTGTAACTTCATTTCCATGGGATTCGTTGGTTGGTTGTTGTTTAACGCCGCACTCAGCAATATTCCACCTATATGACGCCGCTCTGAAACTAATCTGGACCAGACAATCCAGTGATTAACTCAAATGATGTCACTCAAGTCGGCTTAAAGTGTTGTTCACGCGTGTTACCTCACCAAGACATTTTCCTAACACAGTATGTGTAGAACATTCCCTAAGTCCCTATTTTAAATGCCGTAGTTCCAAGAAAATGCTTTCTTCAGTTCGATCCTACTTAATCAAAATGCCACAAAAATTCAAACAACCTTTCTATTTTTGAGAAATGTGAAGTTACTTGGAAATGTTTTGGAGAGAGAAGTCAAGTTGTCTAACCATAAAAATCACACTAAATGCGGTCCCTAAGCTTGCTGTCAAAATAGATATGACACTTACACACTCCCTAAACTACCAACAACTGTCAGTTGGAGAGCTTGAGCGGACAATAAATATTCCCGCATCACACGCTTTCACACACCATTGATATCCACACGTGTTTTTAAATTCCAAGTAATTTCAGTATTGCAAATGTCTTTAGATTCTGAAAATAAACAAAATGTCTGATATCCATTTCCTTTTATTTTTAAAGATAATTCGGCAAAGGTTTTCCTGTGAAATAGGCTAGATGTTAGTCTAGGAAGATGGTCAAGGATGGTGATTAGACAACATAATAATCGAACAGAAAATTCAGCTAACTGAAGCTTTGGGTTTCAATGCAATATATGTACAACTATATGTTATGAAGTGCTGATCGATAATCAACAAATAGCCAAAATTATGTGGGTCAGTATTCATCCTTCCAGTACGTACGCCTGGATTTCCGATGATAGGCGTGATCGATTGAATCTGTCGGGCATTTTCCCGTTGTTTCTGATTGTTTTGTGTCTAAATCAATTTAAAGTTCAAAAAGTTAATAAAAACGATGCTATTAAGTGCAACACCAGCATCAGTGTCAAATACCTACCTTAAGGCCCGTTCACACACTGCAACAAATGGTATACAATGAGTTACTGAAGTGTAGTTTCATATGCGATTTCTGCGTTTACGTAAGGACGGAGAAGTTGAAAATATAATAATTCAGTAAAACATTTTATGTGGTTTTGCACAGTTAATGATACCCTTTAATATAAGTTTACACTGTCGTGACATGTTTTTACCCAGTGTTAATTCTTTAAAAATTAAACATACTTCATTAGTTGACCAAGAGTCTCATCTCGGTGGCCCATTGCAGATCTACTAGTTTGTCCTAAAGGAAGGGTCAGCAGGAGAGTGTGTGGCCGTGGTTCTTGGTTCCTCACACTTGTAAAACTCTTGAGTACGACATGAGTCACTGTTGGCTTTTATTTGGCGATAAACTGACACAGTGATACCCTCACCAACTCGCTCACAAATGATGGAAAGTCAATTATCGCTATAAGTCACTCGCATTCATTCATTCATTTATTCATCCACAAATCCATCCATCCATATTGATTGATTGACTGATTGATTGAATGATTGATTACATGTCGATATATATCTGATATTGTGTGCAATGCCACGCGTTACATTCTCCTGGTAACTCACAACCATTACGAATCTGCCACATTGTGTCAGTGCCAGCATCAGTGAATGGTCCTGGGGCTCCTTTCACGAAGCAACCTTTACTAAGGTTAACCTTAACTCCCATTCTTTAACATTGCACTAAGGTTACCTTAGTGACTTACGATCACCTTGGTGCTTTGTGAAAGGAGGCCCATAACATCAAATTAGTAAATAAATTCTACGTCATATAACCAACAGTGTGTGGAAACACTCAGTACACCACAAAAAGGCAAACATACCTATTCCTAATTACATGGAGCCGTGCCTGTTTATATAATCATGACTGGCTTTGAGTAAATTAAATTCTGATATTTCACATTGATGGTTGAGAACAAGTCTGTCTCACAGTCCCTAAGCCACATTATTTACCCTTCTGGTTAACCCTTCCTGCAATGTTAAATCTCTAAATGAAGCAAGTCTAGATTTTCTCAGGTTCTGTTTTTCCCACCTCACTGGGGCTCCTTTTCAATTGGGGCGGTGGCGTAGCCTAATGGTTAAACCTTTTGCTTGTCACGCCGATAACCCGGGTTCGAATCCCCACATGGGCACAATGTGTGAAGCCCATTTCTGGTGTCCCCCGCCGTGATGTTGCTGGAATATTGCTAAAAGCGGCGTAAAAACCAAACTCAGTCAGTCAGTCCTTTTCAATTGGGATTATTTGTTACTATCTAAAATTTATACATTCAGAGACTAAGCGTTAGTCTAGTTGAGAAACTACGCGTTTAACCGCACCAGACACGATATTAGGTTACCAAACCACAGCTGCGCGGAAACGTTAGCCATACCCAGCGTCACGTCTTAATAAAATATTTCATAAATCCCATTTACATTAATGAATGCTTATTCTATTTCTGAACGAAATGGGGGGACGACTTTACGTATATTCTAAGTACATACATGGACCTGTACGATCATAAACAATGATACGTGTCGTTGGGGAAATCCACTCCATGTATTCTGCATCCCACATAATACTTAACTTTGACTTGACATCTAATGTACTTGTATATATACACACTCACTCACTCACTCACAGACGTGAATGTGTGTGTGTAAGCGTGTGTATATTGTATTTTACTTTAGGGGCCGTTCATAATTTATGGCTGGGGGTGGTGGGTGGTGGGTGATGATTTTAGGGGGGTTCACCCATTTTGTTCTGGGGAGCTAGGGCGGTCAGCAATTTTGTACACACGTACTAGTGGGGGTCAGCAATTTTGTTCATAAAAATATGTTTAACATTATGCCTAGAAATAATGGGAAGGGGAGGGAGAGTCATTGATGTTGTACACGACATGCGGGGTGGTGTGTGTGTGTGTGTGTGTGTGTGTGTGTGTGTGTGTGTGTGTGTGTGTGAGACTTATTTTGTACATACATTTGGGGGGGGGCATTCAGATTGTACATACTTCTCCATAAAAATCATCATCACCCCCACACACCACCTCCCCCCCACACCCAGCCATAAATTATGAACGGTCCCTTTAAGACTCTTTGCTTCTCTGTGTGTGTGACAGAGAGAGACAGAGAGCATGGGTGGGGGTGGGGGTGGTGGTGGGGTTTGAATATGACTTAAGACCACATTGAAGATTTTTTTTTTTGCGTTTTTTTCGAGGGGGGATTGGGGGATTCAGGGGGTTCGAACTCCCTGAACCCCCCTTTCAAAATTCCTGGATCCGCCCATGGAGAGAGCCCTTTTGCTACTCTCTCTATCTGTTGTACATGTATTTTTCCTTTTAGCCCCGTCTCTACCTTCCTGCCACGGCGTGCCAGTTAAGAACGCTGATAAGAAATGGGCGCAAATAGATACATTCACTTTAAGAAGCGGACTTGAAAGTTGAGTCGACTAGGTGCGGCAGAGCTTGAGAAGCGTCTCCGTTACCAATGAAATGTGACCCCACGACCCTTTTCGAGTCAAGGCCTGTCCGTCTTCACACACGTACAAGTACGGATCAAGTTTGTCTGTTATTGTCAACCTCTGTAATCACCGCGGGAATGATACATTGTTTCAGCAGAGACTCCTTAACCTCAGCGTAATGGCGGGTTTCGTGTTGACACAGAGCATGGCCTAAACTCCTTCCGCGTAAACTGCCACGCTCAATGGTACTTATACCGTGAGCGGGAATTTGATCAATCTTGCCTATTATATTTCCACCGATCTGTCGCCACAATGTATCAAACCCGCTACCGCTTCGTCATCTCCGGACGTAGACCTCGCAGGTCCATGAGGCAGCATCACATTCACGGCGTCGCTGGGCAGAGCTATGAGGAAATCAAAAGGAACTGCCTGGCGAGGCGTGCACTTTTTGAGGATCCCGAGTTCCCCGCGGAGAGCAGCTCGCTATATTACAGTCAGCCGCCGAGACGGCAAATAGAGTGGAAGCGACCTAAAGTAAGTCTAGCCAACCATGCTATTTGATGCGTTTCTTATCACAACGTAAAAATGCACTTTCTCTCCACCTTTCTAACGTTCCCTTGTAACTGCCATGCTACCTCGCTAGGTTAGGTATTCAAGTTATTCAATCTCAGTTTTAGACAACAACGGTCTGTGAAGTGCAAACACTTTTAAACTTGTACGAATTTATGTTGTAAGTATCTGTTTTTTCTCATCGTTTGTTATCAACTGTCCTCCATTTATCCTACTAGTTATCATTTTGGATTTGATAGCCTTACTTAAGGTTCTTTACCGAAAAATTAAATTTATTTCTAGGTTACTGATTACGTACGTGTTTCCCCAAAATAGGTACAGAGCCCCTGTGTGATGAAGAATGACGCAGTACATCCGACATTCACTTTGACTATGCTCCGTATAGTCTCCCTGCTAGAGCGACATATTCAACAGCTGATGTAAACGATTAACCAGAGACAGGATATTGTAACGGCAGGCATATCAATATATTCACCATGAACGTAAAGGGAGTCCTTATTCTGTAAGCCTACTTCGTGAACAGGTTCTCTCTGTAATTAAAACGTAGATTTAGTCTCATAGGCATTAATTATGGTCGCAAACAGTCCTACCTATTTAAAAGATTATTATTTTCCACTGTGCATTGTTTCTAAGTCTCTTTAGGGTTCCTCACATTTTGTGAGATGACTGACTGACTGAGCTTTGTTTTCCGCCGCTTTTAGCAATATTCCAGCAACATCACGTCGGGGGACACCAGAAATTGGCCTCACACATTGTTCCCATGTGGGGATTCGAACCCGGGTCTTCGGCGTGACGAGCCAACGCTTTAACCACTAGGCTATCCCACCGCCCCTTTTGCGAGATGTTGGCCAGTGGGGCAGCGACTTTGTACTGAATAATAAAAATAGTGAATACATGTCCCGTGTCCTATATATGTAGAAATAAATGCAAACCCTGTATCAACTATTTGGATACAGTGGAAGTGATTTATGTCAGCTGATACTGACGTCGATCAAACCAGACACGTTGGTTATATACCACACGTCTCTTTCACTCCTCGTTTTAACGCCATTTTTATGTTAACGGTGACTTTCCTTACAATATTTCATTCCTCACCGAGAACGTCAAAGATGACAATGTTCTACATTCTACAAATACAGTGAGCCCCCATTAAACCGACGTCCGGACCAGTGAAACGCCGTTATTCTGATTACGCACCAGTGAGCCGACGGTATTCTGGAGTCCGAATAATGAACACCATTATATCTAAAAATATATTTCCTTTATTTCTATGAAATCATCTGCCCCATACCAAACCTATAACTTCAACCTAACGCTTTATTTTGCCCAATATGTTATGTCACCTTAATCCAATATAACGCTATAATATGTACCTACTTGAGGTTGGTTTTCTCATGTAACGCCATCTTACGCCGCATAACACTGTACCACATTGTGCAGAGTTACGTCCCTTGAGTACGGCATGATCGTATGATCATGGGTTCGAATCGCACTCTTTCTTGTTTTCCTTCCTCCGCTGCACCGCCTAATGCAGTCCATTACAACCTGTAACACTATATGACGCCATTTTATGCCATGCATCGAGTGAGCTGATGTATCAATTGGCTATCAAAGCAGCATCTACTACGTGTATTGTCCACACATGTGGTATAAACGTCCTTATTCTTGTACCTGCTGCCATAATGCATACAATATATGTCGAATACCTTCTCAAGTATACCGTGTAATCTGAGTTCATGATCAATAGAGCAGTATATATGTGCATTTTATTTGTATTATCGTACGAACAGACACCTGCCTATAATTAAATGCAATACTGATCTGCCCATCGTGTATGTATGTCAAACTGTTCCTAATGCCTATTGTAAAGTCGTAATACACCTTTGAGAGGGCCCACTTGTTGCCTGGCCGAACTGAAAACGACTATCGATAATGAGCCATTATTAAATGTGGTTTGGGGAGCAGCATGTTGCGACTATTGATCGAGTATGAAGCTGACATATATCGTTCATCAATTGATGGTTGTGTTAAGCGCGTGGTTGTGTTAAGCGCGTGTTCTCAGTACGTGAGTATAGGTCAGGTTGTGCAGGTGTTACCTTGCTCGGACAGGTATCAGGTAGAAGAGTACACCTTGAAGTCAAGTACGGTCAGGTTACCAATATCCCAGTGTCAGACACACAATCCCCGTGATCGACCATTTGGTGTTTTATCTCCACGACATCCAGCATGACTTCGACATAAAATTGACAAAAAATATAGATTTAGTAGTCCGACAAATATGATAAGCACTTCCGATGCCATTGTCTTATGTTATGTTGGGTTACTTGTGGTTGGGGTAGCCTGAAGTCTCAGGAGCCCGAGGTCGCTGAGCAGAGTTACGCTCCTGAAGCGTGCCTCGATCCCTGTGATCGTGGGTTCGAATCCCAGATTGGTCGTAATCATGATTGTTGGTTTGTCATCAACATACACGAACTCGTTGGTGGTAAACGTCAAAATCCGGCCTCACTTCTGACTAGCCCCCAGAACTAAGCTGTCACGTTTAGTGATATCGCTGAATTGCTTTTCAATGCGGTGTGAAACAAAACTCGTTCACACCAAAGAAAACCAAATCAAGCTGGAACTGAAGAACCAACCTACAGACCCGCACAAAGCCGCGTAAAGCATTAGTCATTCACTTTTTAATTTAGAACAGGGTCCCATTTCACAAAGTGACCGTAGCGCTACGGCTGTAGTGAGATATCATACTATGTTTGACACTCGTAGCTCTACGACCGTCGTAGGTCTTTGTTACACTACAGTAGTTTCAACACTCGTAGCGCTACGTCTGTCGTAAGTGCATGTTAAACTACACGGAGCTACGACATTCGTAGCGCTACGACTATCGTAAATGTATGTTAAACCTACACGGAGTTACGAACCGTGAAGATCCGGGCTAGAATTGATCTTCAGTAATCCATGCTTGCCGAATAGCGGGATCGGGTGGTCAGCCTTGCTGACGTGGTTGACACATGTCATCGTATCCCAGTTGCGTAGATCGATGCTCATGCTGTTGATTACTAGATTGTCTGGTCCAGACTCGATTATTTACAGACCGCCGCAATATAGCTGGAATATTGCTGAGTACGGCGTTAAACAACAGCCCAACCCAACAGGAGTTACGACAGTCGTAATGTCAGGATCGTAGTGAAACGGGACCCAGCTTACCGTCGTAGGTTACCGACAGCAAGAATTACCGGAGTTGTACGGTAACAGCAACTCTGCTGCTACTGATGTATGATAATGGAGAGGCGACATATGTACGTTAATCAGCCAGCACCACCTTGCATACCTACCTGTCTGTTATGTGGTAGAGATATGTAGCGCATTTTGTTGAGTAGCATAGTTTTAGAATTAATCATTTTCACCCGTGTTACAGCAGGTCCCTGGATTATTATACTACAACATGTACTTACAGTTGTTAACGCTCACAACATCAGCATACTGATATATATGATAAGACGAGTCAAGCCCTATAAAGTTTGTAGCGATAGGGATCTGTCGGTGTTTTATTGTGCCATGCAATGTGTGTTCTTGTGGTATCTTTATCTAATTAATACTCATGTTAAAATTGTACTAGGCTCTCCAAATTGGCAGTGCCAGTAAGTATTATTCAAAGTTGCTCCAGTTTTAATGTATATAATTGTTTTAGTTTATACTTTTACTTATCCCCCTAAATACGTCGTTTTACGTTTGAATTAAATCAAATAATTTCAACGTGTAAACATATACAACAAATAGGTCACTCCCAATTTATCAATTAAGATTTGTGTCCCTCGAAAGTGTGAGTATTGTTTTATCGTGACAGTCAGTATCATAACTGCTATAGCAAAGAATCCGTCAACTCGTCACGTCTTGATCAAGCAGGATGTATGTCATCAGCAACGTAGTCTGTCTCACGTTATTTCCCTCCCTCACAGCCCTTTCTGCAATGCAATAGCCATAAATGAAGCAAGTCGAGATTTTCCTCAAAATCTCCCAGCTCCCAGGGGCTCTTTTTCATTGTAAATGGAGTTATTTGTTTCAAGAAATTATATATATTCAGAGACTAAGTGCTTATCAGCAACGGTCCACCGATGCGATGAAATTCTGGCCTCAGTTTTGATCACTCGCTCCTCCTGTTAATGGCCAAGACGATAGGTCCAACTGTATGTGAGAGTGATTAGGTGGGGGGAAGGAGTTGTTTGGAGATACTCGTCAGTGTGGTGCAATGTGAAACTGTTATTGAGATTATGATGGATAATAATAACACTGACTAACATAACAATAACTGCATTGGGCGTATAACGGCCATGCGCACTTACGAGCACCTGTCAGTCACTGTTGTGTCGAACTTTAATCTGTCGAATATACGTATCAGTATGTCTCAATGGTTTTTTCATTAGTTGTCGGTTGTGTCGAACCTTCGATCACGTCGACGTAGTATGTATTGGTACCTGTGATGTAAACCACTGACTCACTGCTTCATCTGTGTGTGTATTGTTGCAGGAGATATGTTCCAACCCCCAGTGGATCGATGAGGGTGCCAGCAGGTTCGACGTGGTTCAAGGAGAGCTCGGTAGGTGGCTGTTCTAACGTTTAAGACGTCGTCGCTAGCATTACGACATTCGTATCTCCCACATGTAGCGTACGGGCGTTATTTTAGACGTAATGCTTAAATCATTCCGCTGGTCCGTCCCTGGTTATATTCAAGAACACATCACCCGAGAAGATCCGAGTTAGAACTGGTCTTTAGCATCTCGTGCTTGTAAGAAGCGACTAAGGGGATCGTGTGGTCAGGCTCGCTGACTTGGTTGACACATGTCATCGTATCCCAATTGCGTAGATCGATGCTCATGCTGTTGATCACTGGAATGTCTGGTCCAGACTCGGTTATTTACAGACCACCGCCATATAGCTGGAATATTGTTCAGTGGGGCGTTAAACAACAAACAAACAAACATCAGTGAACCCATCACTCAAATGTCAAAACAATGAAGATAAAATACTGTAAAAACTAAAATGAACCACTTCTAATATCAAGTGTACATGTCCAGTCCTTGTAGACGTGATCTTATTGTGTCCATTACGTTATTTTCTAAACCATGTACATCACACCCCTTGTATTTCCAGATGACTGTTGGTTGATAGCCGCAGTTGCATCCCTCACCTGCGACCAGAAGTTGTTCGCCAGAGTTGTCCCCCCTGACCAGAGTTTCCAACATGACTACTGTGGAGCCTTCCGGTTCCGGTTGTGGTATCAGGGCGAGTGGCTGGATGTGGTGGTGGACGACCGACTGCTACCGACCTACCGCGGTCAGCTCATCTACATGCACTCGGACACACAGAGGGAGTTCTGGAGCGCCCTCTTAGAGAAAGCGTATGCCAAGTGAGTCTTTAAACACTAAATAGGACCTGTAAGTTTCGCGAGGCGCTACTTCCGATATGCGAGACGGGGCCCAGCTTACTTCCGGTACCAGATTTCCGGTGACAAGCGTATATTCAAGAACCAGCTCTGGTTCAAAATTGCGCGACCGCCAAATTTGACTTTACTAGACCGGACCAAGTGTACAACCATGCTTGGCTCACAGCTGTTGACAGTTGTAATAGTTGGCTAACATGGGGATGGTTAGATCGGAAATTTGTTATTCCTGCAAGGATTATTGGTTCCTTACTGTCAACTGACAACCATGTGACCATTCGAAAAGGTATGAAAGGTTGGTTATCACCGGAAGTACTAAGGTCTCGCGAAGAGCCGTGACCTACTTACGGGACTTATAACACCTAGTTGTAAACAGTGCTACTGGACTATTAAAGTAACATACTCTATTTTTATGGTCCGATAGAGAAATTTGCAATTATCAATACAAACCATGTATTCAGGTCCCACAGAAGTGTATTGTTGACTTTACAACTTTAAGATATGTGGATCAAGATGGATTTATGTCACCTTGGCATTTTTATCTTTTTGAATAAAATGTGTTTAAAAATATATCCTTCAAATGTCATTTGGGGGCAAAATAAGTTGTTCGGTAGTCGACGTTAGCCAATCAGAAACCAGCGTTCTTGTGCTTTACGGCGTTTGATTTAAACTGGCGACTTCGATTCCAAACTAAACATTGAGAACGTAACAAAAGAAAAATGACTGAATGTCTGACAGATATTCAATATAGTACAGAAGCACCAAATGTATACCGAGATATGGACGTATTGTACGTAACTATCGTTGCCATAACCTTTTCGAGGTTGAAATATTAGAAAACACATTCCAGTTGCCATGTCCCGGCATGCTGGTTCTGCTAGAATCGGATGAACGGTCGTTCTGACCGGTTGTGGTATATCCGCTGATCATTGTTTTGTGGTAGCGAGAACTGAGATCTCATTTTAAAGAGTTCGTCTCTCTGACAAACGCCTCATGCATATCTGTACATTCCTTGTCACATACTCCGTGCATTCATCTAACAGACGTCTCATGCATACCCTGTGCATTCATCTGTCAGGCTACACGGGTCATTCGAGTCGCTGAAGGGCGGGTCCGCGCACGAGGCAATGGAGGACTTCACTGGGGGTCTGGCGGAAGTGTTCACTTTGAAGGAATGGCCGCCCAACCTCCTCCAGATCATGCTGAAGTCTCACGAGAGATCGGCGCTCATGGCCTGCTCAATCGATGTAAGAAACTTTTGATAAATAGTGTATTAGATATATCCATCTAAATTGTTTGAAGGTGAATAGCTTTGTAGCTGTAATAATACATATTGTTCGACACTCAATAATAGGAACATTTACATGTTTTTCAACTATTTTTAAATCGGTCTTCGGATAGGTATTGAATCACAGTGGCTTTCGAAATAATGTTTTAAAATGTAATTTTAATTGGAAAGTATATAATGTTGTAATTTTGATAATACAGAAACTGCGTTAGAAGCATTTTGAGTATTAAAAATATTTATCTAAATAACTATAACAGTACGTATAACTGTTCGACATTCAATAATAGGAACATTTACACATGTTTAAAATATTTGTAAATCAGTCCTCGGATAGATATTGAATGACAGTGGCTTTCGAAATAATGTTCTAATATATAAAATAAATGGTGAAATATGTCGTAGTAATTTTGATAAAACATGAACTGCGTGCTTAAATAATGCGTGAGTCTTTTGTTGTAGTATGACGGCCAGACGGTAGACCAGCATCACCGCCTTGACAACGGCCTCATCGTTGGCCACGCCTACAGCCTGACATCAGTCAGACAGGTACTGCCGCAGCAGGAACAACATTATCACTAGTTACAGTACTACGTCGGTGGTGGGGTAGTCTAGTGGTTAAAGCGTTCACTCCTCACGCCTAATGTCCGGGTTCCTGTTCCTATGAGATAATACCCCACTCGTACGCCCATTTCGAGTATTCTAAAAGTGAAATTGCTGATTTCTAATACTAAAAGCAACACAAGACTATACAGTACAACATCAGCTATAACCAGATCACGTACTATTAAATGGCAATGCAGATCTTCCGTACAGTGACAATATTCAAATTTTTAAAGAAGTTCAAAAGTATATATCAAACTCCAAAAGGTTCAGTAATTGGATGTAATGTTTATGATCTAAATAATTCATGTATTCAATGTATAACTTTATTTTAAATGTCTTATTCTCCTTTTGTATATATGTTTCTATCCCTGTACATATAGTTTGTTTCACTTTTGCATGTAAGCACTGTAAATAGGAGAGGGTTTCACTAAGTTGGAATAACTTGTACCCAATCTATTCTCTTGAATAAATATGTTAAGATCAAACCAGATCACGGCGGTTTACTAACCACTGTTGGTCCTTTCTCCATGCTTATGACTCATACCGTCCATATGTGTACATATACCATATGTATATACACGTTTTACGTGTATGTCAGATATAAGCTATTATATTTTCATAATACTAGTGATCATTTTGAATTAATACCATATAGGCGATTTGGTTTGTACATTACATCAGCTTATAATATATGATATACAATTGTGAAATACATGGTGTTTCTGTCTGACAGATCGACGTGGATGGCTCTGGGAATCACACGACTCTACTCCGCGTTAGGAACCCCTGGGGTAACGATAAGGAGTGGAATGGGGCTTGGAGTGACAGGTAGACACTTGACACATTGTGGGGTTGTTACACATTTCACTGATGATTCCCTCAGTACTTGTGTTATTATGATGATTGTGTAACCACGCCCATGGGTAGTGGACAGAGCGTCAGCCAGGAAGGCTGGCGGTTCGATTCCTACTGAGTATGGTTTTACGTCGCTTTTAGCAATGAACCAGCAATATCACGGCAGGTGATTCCAGAAATTGGCTTCACACACTGTACCCATGTGGGGAATCTAACCCGGGTCTTCTGCGTGAGAGCGAACGCTTTAACCACTAGGCTACCCCACCCCAACTATACCAAAAGATGTTAAAAGACCTGGCGTTCGGCATTTTTAAGAGGATAAAACATTCAAATTTGTCTGTGTGGGATATTCTTGTTAAAGGTGGGGTAGCCTATCGGTAAAGCATTCGCTCATCACGCCGAAGACCCGGGTTCAATTCCCTACATGAGCACAATGTGTGAAGCCTCATGGGCGGATCCAGGAATTTTGGAAGGAGGGGGTTCAGAGGGTTCGAACCCTTTTAACCCCCCATTGGCTCCGCCAACGCAAAAAAAATAAAATCTTCAATGTGATCTGAAGTCATTTTCAAGGGGGGGTGTCTTCGAATCCCCTGATAACCCCCCACCCCCGCCACTGAGCCTATTGTTGGAATATTGCTAAAAGCAGTGTATAACTAAGCACGCTCACTCTGTTCATGCTAAACTGTGGCATGGTATAGGCTATCCATGTAATATAAGTACCTACTCTCATGTACAATTATTTGTACATGCACGTCGCTCATTCAAGTGCAGGCATATTGAAATGGCCTTTATCCCTCTTAAAGTAACACCCTGAAACACACTAGGACGATATATCAATACCCCAGTGTTGTGTCCAATGAAACACACTAGGACGATATATCAATATCCCCAGTGTTGTGTCCAATGAAACACACTAGGACGATATATCAATATCCCCAGTGTTGTGTCCAATGAAACACACTAGGACGATATATCAATATCCCCAGTGTTGGGTCCAATGGGACGTATCCTCATTAATCATATTGTAAGCAACATTTGGATTCAATGGAAATCAATTTCGAAAACTATGGAAATCTGTAAGCTATTAAGGACCCTTGGCAACTCTGTGTAATTCATGATCTCCTGGGTAATTTGTGTTATTATGATTCCCTTGGTACTTCTGTGCAGCATATTATGATTTCGGTACCGCGTGTTATTATGATTCCCTTGTTACTTGTGTTATTATGATTCCCTTGGCAATTTCTGTGTGGCATTATGATTCTCTTGGCACTGTGTTATTATTAGCATCTCTCTGGCACCCTCTGTGTTATGATGATTCCCTATAATTTCACTTGTGTTATTATGATTCTCTTGGTACTCCTTGTGTTGGCGATGATTCCCTTGGTACTTCTTGTGTTATTACGTTATTCCCTTGGTACTTGTGTGGGCATAAGGGATTCCCTTTGGTATTTGTGGTATTATGATTCCCTTGGTACTTCTGCGTTATTATGATGATTGTGTAAATCCAGGTCCGTGGGTAGGGATAATGGCATTCAGCCAGGGAAGGCTGGCGGTTCTCTTTTTGAAAACGAGTGTGCCTTAATGTTGATTAGACAATGTGTCGACTTTTTATGACAAAGTTATTCAACAGCAAATGTGTTTTGGATTACGCTTTTCGAGAACGTAAATATTCTAGTACCTTTTTGGGTCGAGTCCCATCCTGGAATCGAAGTCACTCCCAGACTGAGACACCTCATCGCTGGTACACAAAGTAAACCATATAGCCCACTCTGGCTTCCACTAGCCGAGTGCACACGAATCTGCACTTTATCGAGAATGTGTAAACCCAAATACAACATATGTTACATTAAACCTGCTAACTGAGGTGTCCTCCCAGACAGTGTCGTGACTGTTTCAGGTCGCAGGAGTGGGAGAGACTCCCGGAGTACAAGAAGCAGAGTCTCGGGCTCACGTTTGATGACGACGGCGAGTTCTGGTTAGTTTACTTCTCTTTCTTTTCATAGTGTTGGCTTGTTGTTTAACGCCGCACTCAGCAATATCCCAGCTATATGACGGCGGTCTGTACATAATCGAGTCACAGTGGACCAGACAATCTCGTGATCCCATGCAATTGGGGTATGATGACATGTGTAAACCAAATCAGCCCGCCTAACCACCCGATCCCATTAGTTGCCCCTTACTATAAGCATGGGTTGCTGGAGACAGATTCTAACCCGGGTCTTCATGGGTCTTCACGGGTCTTCAAATCTGGTGTAGTGGTACCAAGAAAGATAACTCGTAGTCGTACGGGAATTGCTCAGGCAACACCTAACATTGTATGTATTTAGGTTCGGCGTTAACATTCAAATGGTGATGTAAACGTTGCTGTGTTCACCTTTGGTTCTATCAATGGTATTCTTAGTGTTCTAGGTAGGTTCTAGTTGATTATCTAGTTGGTCAGTTAGTTATGACCGTCTGTACGCCTCACTATCGAGATATTTTAAAGTTACCCTCAGCTATGAGGTATTGAAGGTATGTATATTTCAAGTAATTATCTATCAAAATATCCAACGATAGCCTTTGTCTCGATTCTCACTTCAAGAAATGAAACTGTTATCCGTAACCTTTCTCTATTTGTAAAACATGCTGTTGTCTTGAGAAATGATAGGTTATCTAAGCCATAACCATTATAATTGCCATTGTATTATGTACTGTAGTTATGTATATGTATGTAACTCCTTGTATATGGGCCGGAGGCCTTGAATACAATAAACTTGACTTGACTTGACTTGGCTGATGTCTGAAAGAAAGTGTTTACTTGAAAACTAGATTTGCTTATCAAATGAGAAATGTTTACAGATCGTAACTAGGCTGAGGTGTGTAACCCTTAACAAGTTCAATTTCGTAAGGGATACACGTTTTGACAGGTTCCATAGCGTTACTGAAAGCAGTATCTGAGCCAAAAGGTCAAAATGAAATTTTCGTTAACTGTTTTAATGATACTCTCAAATGTGTTTCATCTGCGACAGGATGAATTTGTTTGACTTCCTGAACAACTTCTCCGAGCTGGAGATCTGTAACCTTGACCCCGTGTGCAACGAGAGCGCGATCTCCGTCAAGAGGTGGGAGGTCACAACCCACACCGGAAGTTGGGTCAAACACGTCAGTGGTGGAGGTTGCCGAGGAAACCACCCAGGTACATCACCATTACAGTCTTGCACGTCGTCAAACCACACTCGTCACGATATGGCTGAAATATTGCCGATGTGACGATAAATATTCACTCACTCACTCGGCAAACCACAGCGTTCCTTCCACAACTCGTGAACACTCACGACCAATATGGCGGTGTAATACCGACAGAACCCAACTCCCTGCAGGACCTTATGCGAACCCCAACATTACATGACACTGACGCAATGTGCAGAGTAGAGGACGTACGGCTGTAGCACATCCTGCATATACACTGGTTCATTGGTCGAAGCACTCGCTGGTTTCCTTCTTGGTAAAAGCAGGTCTCGATTCGTAGGTTAACGATAGCCACTACACCGAAACATAAAGGCTCCAAGGTACTGGAGCCACATAGTAACATACACACGCTTGACGAAGACTTTACCGTGGCCAAGAAATCGAACTATTTAGCTTGAGCTTGAGCATCGATTATTATACCATGGCCATTGTGCATATTCAAATCACAAACAAAACCGCTTTAAAGGTTAAAGTTTGTAACCAACATGTGGGTCGTGTCATTTGTGCTTAGGGCCTATGAACAACTACGCTGATAATCTAGCAACGTTAACTATCATTCAAACTATACAAGAACATAATATATCATATTTTTCTGAATTTAATTCCTCTATAGAAACTTTCTGGACGAACCCCCAGTTCCGCGTGACGTTGATCGACCCGGACGAGACGGACGACGAGGATGAGTGCACGGTGATAGTGGCACTGCTGCAGAAAGACAGAAGGAAGAAGAGACAGGAGGGGGTCGACCTGCTCCAGATCGGTTACATCATATACAAGGTATACCGGTATTTCCTCTATTAAGCGCCGGTTCTCTATTAAGCGCGGGGCCTCAAATAACCGCCGGGGATAAAGCAGTGCTTTAAGAAATAAGCGCCGGGCCTCTAATAAGCCCCGGGTATAGAGACCTTTGCATTTTTTCGCAAATGTATTCTCCCTTGGTCTAAAAATAAATATATTAAGGAATGGTCCCTTAAATGATGGACAGAATGAAGGCTTTGTACTCATCCCTGCTTTTCAAAATACAGGGTATTTTAATAAGTGCCGGTCCTCTAATAAGCGCCGGGTCTGGAGGTCCGTTGAAAAAATAAGCGCCAGGAGCGCTTATTAGAGGAAATACGGTATTCCTTCTCGATGGTCTATTCCCTTACGTCATATACAATATATTTTTCACCTCGAGCTCAGAGTTGCGTCACTGGTGTGTATCTCCGGTGATTTTGGATTGCTGACTACGGTGCCAAGCAACATTAAGCTACACGAACATTTTTTAGGGCAAAGGATGCAATACATTAGATTTTCATCAATATCCGGTCTGTTTATGTGTCATGTCCTCCAGCTGAAAGACAATCACCAAGGCACGCTGGATAAAAACTTCTTTCTCTACAACGCATCCGTGGCGAAGTCACCACCCTTTATCAACAGACGCGAGTCTTGTGGGAGGCACAAACTTCCGCCCGGAAATTACGTCATCGTTCCCTCGACATTCAAACCAAACCAGGAGGGGGAGTTCCTGCTGCGGATCTTCACAGAGAAGGTCAAGCTGACTCAGTAAGTAACTGTCAAAGAGTGAGACACTGTGGACATGCATGTACACCAGGGCCTAGATTTTCGAAGCTCTCTTAGCGCTAAGATTATCGTAAGGTAATGTTAATGTATGGCACTTACTAGTATCTCAGCACTAAGAGAGCTTCGAAATTGTAGGCCCAGCTCGAAAAAAAATATTGCAGGCCAAACGAATGTATACACTTGGATTAAAAACGTTAGCAAACTTTACTAAACTGACAATAGTCGCGGAATCACTGCACACTTGAGGCCCAGGGCCTCCTTTCACAAAGCACTAAGGTGATCGTAATTCATTAAGGTAACCCTAGTGCAATGTTAAAGAATGGGGGTTAAGGTTAACCTTAGTAAAGGTTGCTTCGTGAAAGGAGCCCCAGGGTGCCGCTGTACAAAGCGATCTTAGCTTTGAGTAGACCGTAACTCCCATACCTCAACATAGACTTCAGGTAGTCTTGGCGCTAAGGTTGTTTTGTACAACGGCACCCAGAACATCAAATACCCTTTACTTGTTTGTTTTATCTTGGCCACCATCAAACGTGGGTGTATTAACAAGGAGCATACAATCATCCAGAATACTGAATAGTCATTGTCGTTGACAAGGGCTTGAGTTCCTTGCGACCAGCGAATGATTGGAGCACAGCTCAGTGATCTCTCCATTCTTTTACAGTAGATCCGTTCAGCATCGAAACTTCGTTTTGAATCCTGTTCGAAAACACGAAAGACAAATTTAGGTATCTCGAATTAATGGTGTAAGACACTTTTCTCCAGATATTTACGATATTTTGTACGAATGAAATAGATCTAGGGGAAATAACTCGGGTTTTTTTCTTTGTCGTCTGCTATAGTATTCTGACCGATCCTGCAGAGATCGTACATGCGTCAGTTATACTTGCAATATAAATAAGTTATTCCACCCTTTGTCCATCGGGTCACGTGGGTTGATGTAAACTCATATAGAGGCTTCATCAACCTATGTCCCCACCAAGACCGATGGACAACTTAAAATACGCCACTGGTATACAACTGGCTTCATGTTTGTGTTGCGCATTGCAGGGAACTGGACGAGGAAACCAAGTTTGTTGAAACCGAGGTGAGTGCTCTCAAAGTAGTCCGCATCAATGTGTAGCAGGACGCAACCATACAGCCGTTTGGTCTAATGAGTGAGTGATTGAGTTGAGTTGGGTTTTACGCCGCCTTTAGCAATATCACAGCAACATCACGGCGGTGGACAACCGAAACATTATATCCTTGCGGGGAATCGAACCCGGATCATCAACGTGAACGCTTCAACCAGGAGGCTACCCCATAACCCTGTTTGATTTTTAGTAAACTCGGAACTCAAAAGGAACTCAACATTTATGACCTTGTGAAGCCCACAAACTTGATACTGCTGACAAACTGTCGATCAAATATGAACGCATGGTCTTAGGATTTTAACCTTAGGGACCACTGCCCTGAATTGCATCTTTAGAACAAAATGTATGTTTGTCTACGCATGTTTCGCAAGTTAGGACGCGTAGTGTGTTTTTTATTGATGCATGAACAAGAATTAGATTCACTAATGTCTAATGTTTTTTTGTGTGAATACCCCTGCATGGTTTACAAGATTCTATGTTATGACCTAGTGTCTGTGTAAATTGTGTGTAGATCCATACATGTTATCCACAAGCGTTGGTAGGAGGTTCCAACGCTGTAACCCAACCGTCGAACTTCGTGAGTATTTTATAGTTCGGTGTTGTATTCTATGTGGATCAGGTATGGATGGTTGCCCATGTACAAGACATTTTACTCTCATGTCATGCACAATCATTTTCATTCGTTCAGTGCACCTTCCATTTCAGAATGACTACGTGAGTATCTTTATGAGCACCTAGTTACCTGTTTCACACGCAGTATAATTTCTGTTTGTTAACACCTCATTCAAACCATGCTATGTTAACTCCGAGGCTCCAGTGTACCATTTACTACATTCGCATAACGAGTTTTCTACATACACGTCAATTACGTGTCTTCTACAGTGCCCTGAAGCTGCCTACCGGCATGTGTTGTCCATGGCCAACACAGGGTATACTGGACTCCGGCGCGGGACGAAAATAAAATCTTATTTGTTTTGAGCAGTCGACTTGACAAATATAACGCTGAACAAACAATTCTTTATATATTTTATTTTTCAGCATTTTGCAGTTACTTCAATTCAAATTCAAACCTACATGGCTAAAACTAATGTTGTGAAGGCTTTTGACAATGACCGATGTTCTGCCTGTCAGTGAATTCTGACGCGCTTTTAAGATTTATGTTCGGAATTCTGGGGCGAGCAAATACGACTCAGGGTGATAAATTGAGGATTATGGGGAGGGTGGGAGCCGTTTCCACCATCCGTTTCAGGAACCTCATATTCATTCAACATCTGTCATTCTCATGCATGCGTTTTGGCTGATACTTAGATTAGAAAATATCACAAGAATGATGGCTAGATCATTCTTCCCCATCCTACTGACACCCAGGCATGTAGTGTAGAACGCGCCCACCTTCTAACAGCATGGTTCCTTGGCGCGATTTGCTTGTTAAATTTACTGCCTCTTACACAGGAAGTACTGATATGTTGTTCGAGGATTATCTCCCTTTTTATCCTCTTTGACCTTGACATTTTGATTCAGCACTCTGACACATTTTTGTTGACATCACATCTGCTATGGAGTGGAATAGCTTTTACTCCAACTCATAATATTTAATAATGAATCTCCTTGGCATATTGATATTAAATTCAATACCAGTTGATGTTCTACGATTTGGGGGTTACAACGTTTAAAACACGTGTCATCGTAATGGCCTGATAAATTGGTAGTGTTATTTAAAACATCCTCCTCTCATCCAAGCATACCCGATAGGGACGTTAATCAAGCATAAGGTGTTAATAGGGCCTTGATAAGTTGAAAGTAGTTGAATGTTTTCGTGATTCTGATAATACACTGCATGGGTATCTATATAATACTAGTCCGTACAATAACACAATACAAACGAGTGTGAATAGAAGCACGAAGTGACGACGTTTCTAATAATTGCTAGCAATTAGCTTAAGAATAATGTCTGTCCCCGTGTAGTTGTGTACATTTCCTCTCACTACTTCCTTACAGCCGCCGCCCCCGACGTCAGCAGACAGCCGGGAACAAGAGGAACGCCTGGCCAGGTTCCGCACCATCGCCGGAGACGACATGGAGGTTGACGCCTACGAGCTACAGGATGTCCTCAACTTCGCCTTCACGAAAAGTAAGTGATTAAAACGGCCTTGGGATAATTTAATCCATGTATATGGTTTACGTTACAGAAATCATACAGAAACCTTAAGATCAAAGAACTAAGCAGGTGTCTTAGTAGTATCAGAACCATCCAGGAACTTTAGTGTAAAAGAACCTTACAAGTGCCCTAAGATGAAAAATCCATGCACTTACCATAGCAAAAAATCAAGTCAAAACATTGATTACACAACAGTCTCGTTTCCTGCTGGCTGAGTTCCGTCCTATTGCGCAAGTTAGTACAATAACTAGTCCAGAATTCTGAAACAAATTCATTCAACTGGATACATAAATATTAATCAGTATTAATTGATACATCTAAGCACTTGTATATTGCAACTCTACGCTCCTTCTAATCCTTGCAAGGGGCGGTGGGGTAGCCTAATGGTTAAAGCGTTGGCTCGTCACACCGAAGACCCGGGTTTCGAATGGGCACAATGTGTGAAGCCCATTTCTGGTGTCCCCCGCCGTGATGTTGCTGGAATATTGCTAAAAGCGGCGTAAACCCAAACTCAGTCAGTCAGTCAGTCAGTCTAATCCTTGCAAACACCTTGTGCAGCGTGCTTTGTCGTACAGCGTGTTCTGACAAACGGATATCTGGAAATCATGGAAATCTCAAAACGAGGCTCTGCCACTAGAAAAGTTTGGAGGTCTGGTACGGACTTGTTATTATATCAATCACATTGTGCGTTACAAAACTACACTGAATGAGCGCAAAAACACATAACAGGTGTAACCAGTGAGCCAGATGAGTTGTGAATCATTTTACGACCTCATCAAACAGGGGCAGTCTGTGACGTCTTAGTTAAGGTCATGCTTCCTACACCTCGCCATAAAATATAGAAAATACGATGTTGTTAAAGTTTAAAATTAAAATTCATTTGTAAATACCATTTTCTTATGAAACAAGGAATTGGAATTCAGTGTAACCATAGCTGTTTGTGGTGTCTCTTTTCGGATCGGCTGAAAAGTAGGTCATTGTCTGAACTGGTTAATGAAACTCATGTTTCGGTTTGACAACCATCCAGGACTATTGGAACTTCACAGATGCCCTAACATTTGTTCCTGATATATTAGAGCTGTGGTAGCTGCAAGAGGTGATTGCTTACCAATGGCGTGGCACGTTACTGCGACGTATTATTAATATACAGGCGCCGTGCTATATCTGGGGGATCATTCACTCGCTCTCTAAACAGAAGGATTTACAATAGATATAAACGTACACACGTTTACATTATGCATACACCTATCGGAAAATTACAATGATGACTCAAGCCAATGGTAAAAGTTCTGTCGGGGATGGGGATGGGGGTGGAAGCTTTCTACATACACGAATGGAACGGTTCCCCTTGCGTTCTACCTGGAGTTGAAATAACTCAACTCTTGAAATAACTTGATACATTGCATCAAAGAGGAATTCACATAAAAATATATTTGCAAACAATTGACTTATGAAAATATCTTAATCTCAAGAACAAGATGTGAGCAAAGTTTTCATCTTCAAGCGTCACTACGCAAAGTGTTACCAACAGAAAATGCCGTTTGTTACATTTTCAAATTTTCAATTTCTATGAGTCACTTGAACATTTGACAGCAGATACATTTTGTTTTCAGAGTTCCAGTTCTCGGGCTTTTCTATTGACGTCTGCCGGAGTATGGTGGCGCTGCATGACGTATCCTTTGGTGCTGTGAGATATACAATGGGCATATACACCAATGTAGCACATATAATTCCAGTTATTACTTCATATAAGTAACTAAATTGGTAGTCATGGAGACGTTTAGGTTGTTTGTCCTTGACCTCTACTCCCAGGGTGACCTCTCTGGAAAGCTTGGATTCGAGGAGTTCCGAGATTTGTGGGCTGACCTCAAAAGATGGGAGGTAAGTGCTGTTGTAACGGATGTAAAGAGATACTGGACACGAGCCTGATTTGCTTCAGATCGTTCAAGGGACATCACAGAGGCCTTGTGGTTCAAGCGTTTGTCTGTTTGATTCCACTCATGAGTAAATTGTTTGAAGTGAAATATTTCTTGTAACGTAAAACCAGACTATCCTTCACACACATTCAAGTCAGTTAAACCTATGTTCTGTTACTGTTGCTTATGTTGTATGTATTAGAGTGAGTGAGTATGGTTTTACATACCATACTCCTAGCAATACTCCAGCAATATCACGGCGGGGGACACCTGAAATGGGTTTTGCACATTGTACCCATTTGAGGAATCGAACCCAAGCCTCCAGCGTGACGAGCGGACGCTTTAACCATTAGGCTACCCCACCGCCCCGTGTGTATAAGAAAATAGGAGTTTAGGATCACCCTGATTACAGTGAAGCCTTCTTCAATTCAATACGACCTGGGCGTTCATTTGTAAAGTTATGTGTATACAAAGTGACATTAATCTTCTTAATCGGAACAATTTCAGTGAAAATGTTACCGTTCTGATTCACTGGGCTTCCATAGTTTGACGTCAGTTACTTACTGCATCGACTGGACCTAGACTTGAAATAGGCTTAAGACCGACTGGCACATTCATCTTTGTCACTCGGGCTCACACAAATCACTACACACTGATGTTACGACTGAACATGTTAAGACCTGTTGCCCTGTTCCCTTTTTCTGGTTCTTTTCATATCTGGTCGTCCTTACTCTCAAACCCTCGCCTCGAGGAAATTACGATTGGGGTCAAACTATCTTATGAATGAAAGTATCTTATTTTTACGTCGCAAGAAACAGATTTTTAACGAAATCCCTGATTTGTTTTCTTCCAAGAATTGTTATATGAAAGAAGGCATCAGAGTGGGTTGATTTTGGGCTGAGACAGAATATCGTTGTTGTCAGCAGCGCTGTAAACCATGCAGTTACTTTCTGTAATCTTTTAAAACGCGGAGCAAGCACGGTACGGCCCTTATGACAGGACTGTTGTAATTTGTTCTCATATGTATTTGTTCTAGGGTGTGTTCAGAGAGTATGACATAGACCGGAGCGGATCCTTCAACTCCTATGAGCTTAGGCTGGCTCTCAACTCAGTGGGTAAGTGGGCAACTCCGGTTGAGAGAGACTCAGTTTAGGAGTAAGCGTTGTAACTGCTTACGTGGCTGGCTGGCTTCATGGGTAAGTGTGGCAAAAAACACAAAACTCTTTGCAAAAAACCTGAAAATCTTAAGAAAGGTAAGTAAAGCAACTATAGCTGAGTCTGGCTGAAATAAAAAGTGCATCGTAATTAAACCGGAAGTGTACACATTTTGTACCAAGTTTCTATTCAAAAATGTAATTTATACTCTGCATGCATAGGGTTTGCATTTCCCAGCCGAAGTAATATCATTCAACCAGCAGAGTACACACGTTTCCTCAGAAGCAAGCTGGAAGCGCTGGTCAGTGACGTCATTTAACCGGAAGTGCATTGCGTTCTTATATATTCACAACGACCCCGTGCTAGCAACCTACTTATGACACTGTATATCTCGGGCAGGTTTCCGGTTGAGTAATCGCACTCTACAGTCGATCGTGATGCGGTACAGCAACAAGGAAGGCCAAATTGAGTTCGGAGACTTCATCGTGTGTGCAGTGCGGCTAAAGACAATGATTGGTAAGAAGCTTATTGGGTTAAGGTCCAAATATTAAAGCTGAAGTCATACACACATTATTCTTGCATCGTCTGTAGCATGCCCTGGGGCTCCAGGTTAGAGAAGGGCCCAACAACCCATGCTGGTTATCAGACGCGACCTAATGGTTCGGTTATTTACACATCATATTGCAAAAACAATAAACAACAAACCAAATTAAATCGATAGAAAATATCTTTGTTGAATATTTCCGTGAATGTGATTATTGGATAATGATAACTGACCAGACCAGTGAATATCTGGTTTAGAATTGGTCTTCAGTAACCCATGCTTGTCGTAAGAAGCGACTAACGGGATCGGGTGGTCAGGCTCGCTGACTTGGTTGACACATGTCATCGTATCCCAATTGCGTAGATCGATGCTCATGCTGTTGATCATGTCTGGTCCAGACTCGATTATTTACAGACCGGCGCCATATTGCTGAAATATTGCCGAGTGCGGCGTAAAACTAAACTCACTCACTCGCAATAACTGACCATTTGGTGGTATCCTTGCTCTATGACAAACGTTAAGCGCACATCGTTCTCACAACTGGAAAATAATCTGCCGTTGGAATATTTAGCAATTAGTTGAATGCACGCTGTTATCTTTTCACAGAAGCGCACAGAACAGCAGATTTCACCAATATCAATAACGTGAGTATTTTAATCTTAGGACCGACCTCAGTCCAAGTCTTCATCATCATCATCATCACTACTGTCATGTTTATAAATTACACTTTTTCTGACTGTTTCAGTTTATTCAAACCACGATGTATTCATGAGCAGAAGTCAGACGAACTTCCGTTTCCTGCCTCGTGCCACTATGGTGATTCAAGAAGTGTGTCAACTGGTATTACGTCTCACACACGAGTCCGATCTGAATACTACTTGGTGTTGGTGCAGTTTACGCCAACTGGGACCACTGATTCCACCAACTGTGATCAGGCGAAATGCAATCAAACTTGTTCGGTAGAATCGCAGGATGTGTCTTTTCAGTAGCTCTTGGTGCACCTGGCATAAAGCCAATCATGGTCTGACCATTTGGACATTCTTGCCGACACAAATATTTTTGTCGGTCATTGTTTTATATAATTTATTTCTCAGAACATTGAAGCCGAAAAAGGTTTTAAGAGCATCCAAACATGGACTTTCTGTGGGTTTTTATTTTCAATATTTTGTTCAGCAGTTTTTAAAGAAATATACACCCCTGGATAATGGTCGGTCATAATGATTTGTTGCAATATTGCGTGTGCACATAGCTGTCTTTCGTTCGTACATAATACAATTTTCTACGGTTGAGGTAGATCTGTAATTTTAAACACCTTTACTCTGTCTCAGGAGCTAGTTTTACCCACGGAATATCTTTCTCAACAAATGATAATATTTGTCTCAGAATCTTCCACGAGTCCATGATATAGCATGGACACTCTAGTTCATTTAACTCAGAAACCATTCTACTAAAACCAAAATATGCCTGTTAAAAGAGGCAACGTATATACCACACTCAGATAAGTGCCTTAAATACTTCAGATCATCCTTGTATTATTTTTGTTTCTTGTGTTTCTGTTAAGCAGTCCTTCCTATTTATTCAATACAGTGCCTTCTTGAAGATATTCTTGCTATGCAGTTGCTTGTCACGTGGTGTATTTCTGACCACTGGTGAGCTGCTTGTTTGAAGCACATGATACACATATCGACATATTGGACTTGCATAATTACATGCTAGAGTTTAATACATGATCTGCTGTTTCTGTTGTCTATATTTCTATTTATGCAAAATAAATTTAAACCAAAACATTACAAAAGCGTTGGAATTTATCTTGGTAAAAATGAAGTCACGTGAAACCTCTAGTAGCAAACATCTTCATCACTCGTTCCGGGTAGAAGCCTGTCTCCACACTAGCTCCGGCCGCTATAACCAGCCACACATCCATTCCGGGTGGATGCCTCTCTCCACCGTCCACCATGCCACTGTAACCTGCCACACATCCATTCCGGGTGGATGCCTCCCTCCACCGTCCACCATGCCACTGTAACCTGCCACACATCCATTCCGGGTAGATGCTTTCTCAACAATCCACACTGCCTTTATTACTAGCCACACATCCATTCCGGGTAGATGCTTCTCTCAACAATCCACACTGCCTCTATTACCAGCCACACATCCATTCCGGGTAGATGCTTCTCTCAACAATCCACACTGACTCTATTACTCCACACTGCCTCTATTACTAGCCACACATCCATTCCGGGTAGATGCTTCTCTCAACAATCCACACTGCCTCTATTACTAGCCACACATCCATTCCGGGTAGATGCTTCTCTCAACAATCCACACTGCCTCTATAGCTAGCCACACATCCATTCCAACAATCCACACTGCCTCTATTACTAGCCACACATGGATGCTTCTCTCAACAATCCACACTGCCTCTATTACTAGCCACACATCCATTCCGGGTAGATGCTTCTCTCAACAATCCACACTGCCTCTATAGCCAGCCACACATCCATTCCGGGTAGATGCTTCTCTCAACAATCCACACTGCCTCTATTACTAGCCACACATCCATTCCGGGTAGATGCTTCTCTCAACAATCCACACTGCCTCTATTACTAGCCACACATCCATTCCGGGTAGATGCTTCTCTCAACAATCCACACTGCCTCTATTACTAGCCACACATCCATTCCGGGTAGATGCTTCTCTCAACAATCCACACTGCCTCTATTACTAGCCACACATCCATTCCGGGTAGATGCTTCTCTCAACAATCCACACTGCCTCTATTACTAGCCACACATCCATTTCGGGTAGATGCTTCTCTCAACAATCCACACTGCCTCTATTACTAGCCACACATCCATTCCGGGTAGATGCTTTCTCAACAATCCACACTGCCTCACTGCCTCTATCTACAATCCACACTGCTCACACAGCCACATTCCGGGTAGATGCTTCTCTCAACAATCCACACTGCCTCTATTACTAGCCACACATCCATTCCGGGTGGATGCTTCTCCTCAACAATCCACCACTGTATTACCTAGCCACACATCCATTCCGGGTAGATGCTTTCTCAACAACAATCCACACTGCCTCTATTACTAGCCACACATCCATTCCGGGTAGATGCTTCTCTCAACAATCCACACTGCCTCTATTACTAGCCACACATCCATTCCGCTTTCACACATGCCAGATGCTTCTCTCAACAATCCACACTGCCTCTATTACTACTAGCCACACATCCATTCCGGGTAGATGCTTCTCTCAACAATCCACACTGCCTCTATTACTAGCCACACATCCATTCCGGGTAGATGCTTCTCTCAACAATCCACACTGCCTCTATTACTAGCCACACATCCATTCCGGGTAGATGCTTCTCTCAACAATCCACACTGCCTCTGCCTCTATTACTAGCCACACATCCATTCCGGGTAGATGCTTCTCTCAACAATCCACACTGCCTCTATTACTAGCCACACATCCATTCCGGGTAGATGCTTCTCTCTCAACAATCCACACTGCCTCTATTACTAGCCCACATCCATTCCGGGTAGATGCTTCTCTCAACAATCCACACTGCCTCTATTACTAGCCACACATCCATTCCGGGTAGATGCTTCTCTCAACAATCCACACTGCCTCTATTACTAGCACACACACATTCCGGGTAGATGCTTCTCTCAACAATCCACACTGCCTCTATTACTAGCCACACATCCATTCCGGGTAGATGCTTCTCTCAACAATCCACACTGCCTCTATTACTAGCCACACATCCATTCCGGGTAGATGCTTCTCTCAACAATCCACACTGCCTCTATTACTAGCCACACATCCATTCCGGGTAGATGCTTCTCTCAACAATCCACACTGCCACACATCCATTCCTGCCTCTATTACTAGCCACACATCCATTCCGGGTAGATGCTTCTCTCAACAATCCACACTGCCTCTATTACTAGCCACACATCCATTCCGGGTAGATGCTTCTCTCAACAATCCACACTGCCTCTATTACTAGCCACACATCCATTCCGGGTAGATGCTTCTCTCAACAATCCACACTGCCTCTATTACTAGCCACACATCCATTCCGGGTAGATGCTTCTCTCAACAATCCACACTGCCTCTATTACTAGCCACACATCCATTCCGGGTAGATGCTTCTCTCAACAATCCACACTGCCTCTATTACTAGCCACACATCCATTCCGGGTAGATGCTTCTCTCAACAATCCACACTGCCTCTATTACTAGCCACACATCCATTCCGGGTAGATGCTTCTCTCAACAATCCACACTGCCTCTATTACTAGCCACACATCCATTCCGGGTAGATGCTTCTCTCAACAATCCACACTGCCTCTATTACTAGCCACACATCCATTCCGGGTAGATGCTTCTCTCAACAATCCACACTGCCTATTACAACACACATCCATTTCCTGGTTGATGCTTCTCTCAACAATCCACACTGCCTCTATTACTAGCCACACATCCATTCCGGGTAGATGCTTCTCTCAACAATCCACACTGCCTCTATAGCTAGCCACACATCCATTCCGGGTAGATGCTTCTCTCAACAATCCACACTGCCTCTATTACTAGCCACACATCCATTCCGGGTTGATGCTTCTCTCAACAATCCACACTGCCTCTATTACTAGCCACACACATTCCGGGTAGATGCTTCTCTCAACAATCCACACTGCCTCTATTACTAGCCACACATCCATTCCGGGTGGATGCCTCTCTCCACCGTCAGCCATGCCACTGTAACCTGCCACACATCCATTCCGGGTAGATGCTTCTCGCAACAATCCACACTGCCTCTATAGCCAGCCACACATACATTCCGGGTAGATGCTTCTCGCAACAATCCACACTGCCTCTATAGCAAGCCACACATACATTCCGGGTAAATGCTTCACTGGTCTATCCACCCTGCCGCTGTAACAAGCCGAACAGTTGTTTTTCACACTGTCAGGATACAGATGCATATTACCATATATACCCTTTCACAAAGGCTTTCTCGGTTCCCTATACTCACCTTTGTTTCTAAAGTTTCCAGGTTTATCACGTATCTTAGCAACGCATGCACTAGTGGCGTGGCCCTTCTACCTTGCAAATGGTAACATATTTCCCCGTACTGGACAGAGGGAGTGTCTCTGAGTCACGACAATCATACCTATCCATATCCGTTAGTCTCTCGTACAGACCCAGAAGCAAATATATCCAAGAAAGCCCACGCAAGTCTAGAAAATGTTGCAAGTCTAGATTTCCTCAGCTTCAGGTTCTGAAAATGAAGAAAGTCTCAGGGCTCCTTTTCATTATATATATATTTTTTTACTATGAACGTTTTTTTTCAGTAAAATATGTTCATTTCAGAGACTAGTTGTTAGTCTAGATATCCGTGTACAGGCAACTGCATGGGAACGACGAGAGTGCAACTACCCAAACACCATCCGTCCTCGTTAGTGAAGTTGTTAGGGGTTAATCAATAGAATCGATTTATAAACATCAAGAAATAAAATATAGCGTGTAAAGATATTAAAAATATATTATGTACAACATCTGTCCGTTCACATAGGTCATCATAACACTTTCAGATTATTAACCATGAACAAGGTACATTAAAGTACTGTCGGAAATCGAAAATAAACTGTTTTAGGCTGTTACTCTGTATCCCTAAAATTTACACAATTGCAAATAGCATATGTCGAAATACCCCACATCGGCCTAACTGGGCGTTCAGTGGGATGCTTAATAGGATATCCAGGAAAGCATCTTTACTCGTAAAATCGGGCAAAAAATACGAATAACTGCTGAGAACAAGAGATCAGACTATAGATAGCAATTAGGTCGCTCAGGCAGGTATGACGACTGACCGTCAACTCACCTAGCATGAAATGCATGGGCTGCCTACAGGCACAAGGGGCCATATCAAAGATATTTATGCTTTTTCACGTGTGTTGAATATGTCTCATCTATTGATTAACTTCTTGCGTGACTTTCTTTCATAAAGTTTTTGTGAAAGAGTATGATACCCACAGAAAAGTTTAAATAGGCCATCGTATTAAATGTCTCAAAATATATAGGTGGCATGACCACCCGAAGGTCGACACAACTGGATATTATTTGTAAATTGTTATGACATGCCGTTTACTTCCCCTAAAGGATTATCTTATCTTGGGTGATATCTCTATCCAGATATCAACCCAGCCCGACTCCAACCACCATCTGCGACAGCCCGTCCCCATTTTGCTTTTGAGACGACCCCTCCGACCTGTTTGTTTTTATAGTGATAGTGAGACTCCATTGTACCTACATCCTTAATAGTTTCAGTATCAAAGGTACTTTTTTTTTAAGTCAGCTATCGTTTATAATGGAGCTAAGTCAAATTCAACATGGGCATTTAAAAAGTGTCCTTTGTAATACAATATCATCGCACACTAATTTGCATAAAGCCATGGTCTGTTCCAAATAAGTCGCTTTGGACTTAGAAAAACCCCAGCATTGCTCATTTCTAATCTCTCCTCAGTAAAGTCCTTTTTAAGATTCCTATCTCCCTGCCTATATGTAATTTACGGTGCATTGTCACACACTTCACAACCCGTGAAGGTCCGGGTTAGAATAAACCTTCAGTAACCCATGCTTGTCGTAAGAGGCAACTAATGGGATCGGGTGGTCAGGCTCGCTGACATGGTTGAAAAATGTCATCGGTTCAGAATTGCGCAGATCGATGCTCATGATGTTGATCACTGGATTGTCTGGTACAGACCGGCGCCATATAGCTGGAATATTGCTGAATGCGGCGTAAAACTAAACTCACTCACACACCTCACAGCCGGTACAAATTTGGTGGTTTTGGGGCAACAATTGTTTTCATTCTCTCTCTCTCTCTCTCTCTCTCTCTCTCTCTCTCTCTCTCTCTCTCTCTCTCTCTCTCTCTCTCTCTCTCTCTCTCTCTCTCTCTCTCTCTCTCTCTCTCTCTCTCTCTCTCTCTCTCTCTCGATTTTAAATCTTAATAATTATCCTTATTTATTCTTTTGCAATGAATTGGTGTTAATACAAGTATACATGTACCCGGACTGCATCCTACCCAAGTTCTTTTTTAACTTTATCTCTGACGTGTTACTGCGTTCTCGGATATGCATCGATTTTTCCAGGATAACGTTGTGGGGAATTAGGTTTTCCGGGAAGCTTAACTGTCAGGTGATACACATATCTACAGTTGTGGCCGAGTAACCGGATATGCATATATAACAAGTAGGACACCTAAGTACCAGTTTCAAGTGACTGTGTCGCTGATACCAAGACCATATAATAAGGTTATTATATGGTCCCTGAGGATTCAGAAACCACTCCTCTTGTTCCGGGGAGAAATGTCTATTCTATAGATAGTATGAACACAGAACCTAGTACCCTCATAAACAGTTGTACGTAAAGTGCGCAGATCATACAATGAAAGTCCCTTGAATGGCTCAATGTTACGGTGACACTCTTTCGAGGCATGTGACCCTGACGTAAACCTTTAGGGGGCAGTTCAAAA
The DNA here is from genome assembly GCF_003918875.1 of Haliotis rubra. Lineage (NCBI taxonomy): Eukaryota > Metazoa > Mollusca > Gastropoda > Lepetellida > Haliotidae > Haliotis > Haliotis rubra. Next base: position 643,923 of record NW_025767010.1, read on the forward strand.
GTTCGATGTGGGATAAAAGTCGTAATTCACTCAATTCAAAAACAGGCATGAGGCGTGCTGTCATTAACATGTTCATTACTTTCCATCCGTTAAAATACTCTCTTTTTTTAAAATAAATAAATAAATAAATGAAACACATCACTATCGTATAGGTAAATCGATAGGAATTACAAGAATCACAACATTTTTTAAAAGACTCTTTGTGTACTGGTACTCCGTGGAAACGGTGATTCCTGGTACGTGTTTAAAAACGTCATAGGAATACGTTTTTTATCCACCATCTAAACTTTGAACCGCCCCCTTGCATCACCAAAGTCAATATTCTATTGTCATCACATGACTTGTAAAATTGAGTTCATCATTTGTATACATCCACACCTGAGGGATTCCCCAGGAATACACCTTTCCCATATCGGGCTATATGACGTGTGTGTTATGATATACACCTGAGGTTTTCCCACCAACCTACATGTAACCCGATCAATATGTATAACTACCGAGTGTCCTTTCAAAACACCGCATTCATAGGCAGGCTAGACGTGCGGTTGTATTGACACGATATACAAGCCAAGACTTCTTGTGAAGCACGACGACTTTCAGACTTTACAATGCCTCGGGCGCGAGACACGGTCTATCGGTCAAAGATGGCCTTCGCTGACCATCAGGACTACAATTCAATACGGGACAAGTGTTTGTCCGAAGGGGTGTTGTTCGAGGATCCGGAGTTCCCGGCAGAAGTTGCCTCCCTATGTTACACCAAACCACCCGACAGGACAGTCATATGGAGACGACCGCACGTAAGTGTAGCCCTCTCGTGTAGTGAGTGAGTGAGTGAGTGAGTATGGTTTTACGTCGCTTTTAGCAATATCCCAGCAATATCACGGCGGGGTACACGAGAAATGGTCTTCACACTTTGTACCCATGTGGGGAATCGAACCCGGGTCTTCGGCGTGACGAGCGAACGCTTTAACCACTAGGCTACCCCACCGCCTCTCGCTGTCGTGTAGATTTAGTGTAGTTGTAGTTGTAGTAGGAGCAGCAGCAGCAGCAGCAGCAGCAGCAATACGCTATGGCTATGTGAAGGCCATATGATATCCATATAATTTTGCAAAAAGCAGCGAAAAATACTTCCTAAATGAAACAAGTCCATTTTTTAGGTTCAGGCCTAAATGCCCATCTTAACCCATTTCATTTTAATCAAAATGTACTGACTTCTTTCCTTCACAATTAGACCCGTGAAAGTCCGGGTTAGAATATTGATCTTCAGTAACCCATGCTTGTCATAAGAGGCGACTAACGGATCAGGTGGTCAGACTCGCTGACTTGGTTGACACATGTCATCGGTTCCCAATTGCGCAGATCGATGCTCATGCTATTGATCACTGGATTGTCTGGTCCAGACTCGATTATTTACAGACCGCCGAATATTGCTGAGTGCGGCGTAAAACTTAACTCACCCACTCACTCCTTCACAATTATAAACTTTCAGAGACTATGTACGCGTTAGTCATACCGTGTCGGGGAGTCATTGTGTGCAGAGCTTGTTAATAATTAAAATATATGTTCACAGCTGTGGTCTGATGAAAAATAAACAACTGCAGCCATCACTGTAAATATGACAGGTAAAATCCGAGACACGTGATATATAGGTCGGAGCGCGTGATTCAGTACGGTACTAAGCACGTGACACAAACATTGTTTGGGTCTGCACTAAGCACAAAGGATGACTCTGGTGATCAAACATTCACGCGTTTACATTTACGCCCGGAAGTATAGATATGATAATGATCTAAGCAGTATATATAAACGTGCGGGAATATAATGTAACTTGATCGATACAGCCAATGACAAACGTTCTATGTTTTCTGTTGACCTACAGTACATGACTAACGTCAATGACTTTCCTTCATGACTGATAACAAAAGCACATGCACTTGTCTCCATAGGAATTATCAATGAGCCGATTTTTTCGGATCTCACCAGATTGAAACTCAAGTGAACTTATGTCAAAGAATTCTTTTCTGTCGCTTGTAAATATCATTGGACAAAGGTAGCTGAAAATGCACATGATTATTCCAACCACCCGAATTTGAGATTTTGATATGGTCCCCGCGTCACGTGCTTATTCCAACCAGTGACGTTATGGAATTGTTGGGGTCTCCTCCGATTTCAATATGGCCATCACAGCAGCCACTTTCCCATTTATTGCAACTATTTATTGCCATTACTCGGTGATCGATTTTTTAAAAGCAATGCTCAATTTATGTTTTGTTTTGCCATATTTGATCAAGTACATGTACATGCACAATAACCCTGTTTTCTCAAAATGCAATGAACGTTTTTATTCATGTTGTTTTATAGAGGGGCTCAACACGTGTGTTCCTTCTTTCGCGATATTTCAAACTTTGATCTCTATTTAACCTTTGCTAATACAAATGTCACCAAACGCATACCCGGCCCTGTCAACCACTCTTCGTGTGAATTTGGAAGACTGACATCAAGGTTTGCTCAAATGTTCAATCTGTTGGCTGCTTATGAAGTTGCTATCGTCCCCGTCCCTTGCCGGTTAAAACCCCCAGATGAAGTGCATATTCATGTACTTGCGATACATTATAAATACACATTCTGCTTATATTCCCAGGAATTCTGCGAGAATCCACAGTGGATTAATGAAGACTTCAGTCGATTTGATGTTGTACAGGGATACTTAGGTATGTAATTTGGCTACAAACATCTTATCCTATAATATCTCCTCTGTTCAACGACCTTGTTTTTTCATGTACATGTGAAGATCCATGTTAGAATTGGTCTTCAGCAACCCAGCGGTGATCGGGTGGTTGACACATGTCATCGTATCCCAGTTGCCATGCTCATGCTGTTGATCACCTGATTGTCTGGTCCAGACCGGACCATCTGGAATATTGCGGAGTGCGGCTTTAAACAAGAAACAAACATATACCCACAGTAGATGCGACATATTCGTACAGACTTACACATGCACACGGAAACACGTCGTTATGGATAACGGTCAACCAAACATGTCATACCAAATAGAAACAGATGTATGTTTCTTGTTTGACGCAATATTCAGCAATATGGCTGCAGTATGTAAAGTCTGGACAAGACAACACCGTGACTGACATCATGAGCCTCGACCTATGCATATGCGATACGATAACATTCATCAGCCAAGTCAGTGGGCCAGACCACCCCGATCCCGTTGGTCGCCTCTTAACCTGCATCTTCCAGGCGTAGATACAAATGATTTCCAGAAACATGCATAATGGTGTTTGAACAGATATGTTTGATGCTTGTATCTAAGAATCTAGGTGAACGGGTGGGCGTTATAAGGAGTGCAAATCGTTGTGCCAAGTTGCGGCTCTTATCTGTGGCCGGGTGAAATGGTCATGCGTCTGATCTGATCCGTGGTCCATCAGCATCATTTGACTGTCAGAACAGGCATCATCTTCAACGCCGTGAACCTGTGGGGAATCAGGACTGGAAGAGGTGACCAATGCTGGTCGGGTGGCCAGCCTCGATGACTTAATGTACTGCGTGTCATCGTACACCGATGGCATAGATGGATCACTGGATTGTCCGGTTCAGAATAGATTATTCCCCTTCTTAGAGCTGAATTACTGTAAAACAATGAACTAACTAAAGGAAATGGATTGAAAAGTTATAGCAGAGATAAGTCTAACTCTCTGGCTCTTTCAAGATGTGATGGTAAAAGTTACCTTGTATCATCCTTCCGGTTGCAACCGGAAATGCATCTGCTGGAATCGATTCGTGTAATATGACAACATTTAAATAATATAGTTCTTCATTTCACATAACTCCGATTACAGCAGGGCAAGAATATTTTAAAATCTGTTAATATTTTCAGGTGATTGTTGGTTGTTGGCTGCCGTGGCCTCGCTTACCTGTAATAAAAGGCTTCTTGCGCGAGTAGTCCCCCCTGAACAAAGTTTCCAAGATGGCTACTGTGGGATTTTCCACTTCCGGTTGTGGTACCAAGGACAGTGGGTGGATGTGGTGGTGGACGATCGACTGCCGACCTTTGACCGCGACAACCCTCAACTGCTTTACATGCACTCCTCAAGCAGGACTGAATTCTGGAGCGCTCTCTTGGAGAAAGCGTATGCTAAGTATGTGTGTGAGACGTGACCTCCATGTGTACATTTTTATCGCTCTTTCCTCACATATTAATAGACTGAAACGTTTGCTACCCGTTTATGAATTTTGTTGTCGAGAATACAAATGTGAAATTGTTAAACGTGTACGAGTGAAATGTGATTGTTTTTAGTTTTTTACAGTAAATAGTGAATCCACAAAATGTCCATGCTTCATATATGCCTTATTAAGTTTCATCACACTGTGTAAGGATTCTACTCATTTTAAGCAAAATAGTACTCGTCATGTGCATGAAGCCTACTTCTCTCGGGCACGTTTACCTATATTGGACGTTGATGTCTTTGTCGTCTCATTGGCTTGCCATTCACATCTACCATCTGTGTGCAGGATGTACAGATGCTATGAGAGTCTTCAAGGCGGCAGTGCGATAGAGGCCATGGAAGACTTGACGGGTGGGCTAGGCGAGACAATTGTGATCGGAGACATTCCACCCGACCAACTGACTGAGGTGATGGAAAAGACGCTAGAGAGAGGAGGTGTTATGACCTGCTCGATGACCATAAAAGAGGTAGGTTCCAGGTTTCTACAAGTCGTGTGGGTATTCTTTCCACTGTAGGATCTGTCCAATGGACCGAACTATTGAGATCATCTGTAGAGCCCAGGGAGAAAAGACCCATAGTTCCCGTTTGCCTCTCTTACGAATCTGGGGGTAAACAGGTTCCAAACAACGGTCTGCCATGAAGACACAATAAGTATAAGAATAGGACTCAAGAACCATGGGACTGTGTCATCTCTGGAGATTTCAGGGCGGAATGAATATATGACAAGACTCATCATGTATGTTTGCCCTCCGGGGTTCCTAAGATAGATGGGTTCCATTTACCCTATTGTATGGTGTAAGATCCGATAATGGGGATGATTCCACGTCCTGACTGGCCTGGTATCACAGTCCACAGTAGAAGTGCTATCAGTCTTGTTGATGCTCGGAAAATACACCGGCAACCGTGATGAATCTGTAAAGTCCTTAATGTTCATTCATTCGGTGTTCCTCCCAGATGTAGAGGGGCGATGTGGTAGCTTAGTGGTTAAAGCGTTCGCTCGTCACGCACGAAGACCCGGGTTCGATTCCCCACATGGTTACAATGTGTGAAGCCCATTTCTGGTGTCTCCCCGTGTTATTGCTGGAATAGTGCGTAAAACCATATTCACTCACTCACTCCCAGATGTAGATCCTAGCTACCCTCGTCCTACCATAATCAAAGCCTACCATATGATGATGTTTCAGCCCGACTTCTCTGTGAACGTCCGCAGTTCAATCGAGGGCTTGCTTGGAAACCATACTTACAGCATCACAGGCCTAAAACTGGTGAGAGTCATGTCTTCTACCATTTTACATATTAGTATTTATCATATAATTGTGAGGGTTGTGTGATAAATCCATCCGAAAACCTCGGTATCTTGATCTGATAAATATGCAAATGAGGTCACCAACTGTGTTTACTGAGCTGTGTACATTGATTTGTCGATAACTTCCTCAGAAACTATTGCGTAACGTTCCCTGAATGAGTAGATAGTTGTATCGACGTGTGATGTAAACACACACAGCTGCAAATCATGCGGTACTACATGACATATTGACAGAGGTCGAATCACCCAGATTATATATTCCTACGCGGTTCCTGAAATTACCACAGCGATAAGCAACATAACTTAAACTTCGATGAATTTAACATTACAGTATACGATATACAGAAAGTAGTACCTTCGTGTGCTCCTGTATCGTAAATATCATATATTCACACAATTTGTATTCCCATTATATGAGGGGAAGTAGACTAGTGGTTAAAGCGTACGCTCGTCACGCCGAAGACCTGGGTTCGATTCCCCACATGGGTACAATGTGTGAAGCCCATTTCTGATGTCCCCTGCCGTGATATTGCTGGAATATTGTTAGAAGCGGCGTAAAACCATAATCACTCCAAAAAATGATATTTAAGATACCCCTAATTATCTCTATATGTGACATCAATGTTTATTGGTGAGGATGTCGTTATCCTTAGCCATGGTGTGTTGTGTCTCCAACAGGTTCCGCTGATGGACGGGTCGAAAACAAGACTGATCAGGATCCGGAATCCCTGGGGAGATGGACAGGAGTGGAGAGGGAAATGGGCAGATGGGTGAGCCATGTGTGCCTACTAGTGGTGGTCCGATTAATTGAAATAATCGAAGATTGGTCGCAGTGACTAAACGACCAAGCAATCGAACATGTTTTCTCATAATCGAACGCAACCAATCTTGGAACACTTGTTTGCATCAACAATATTTTTCACAAGGTTGCTTTTGTCTGTGTCATTAAATTTACATTTCATAAGCACAACAAGCTCGTTCCAAGTCATGATTGAATTTATCTTAAAGAATCCAGGAAATCTCTGTTCCTAACATACTAATAATCCTTTAAATATGCAAAATTTGCAAATGGATTTTGTTTAATTTGAAAAACAACAACAAATTACTACATGTTTTTCTTTATTTTTTACAAAGACAACAGGAACATTTGATAAATGACGCTAACCAATTATTTTCGATGATTGATCGGTTGTAATGGACCAATCATCAGTTATGAGATTTTAACCAATTCCCACCACTAGTGCCTACAATATCTGTTTGGTTTGTTGTTTAACGCCGCTCTCAGCAGTATTCCAGCTATATGGCAGCGGTCTGTAAATAATCGAGTCTGGACCAGACAATCAGGTGACCAACAGCATGAGCATGACAGTTGGGATACGATGTCATGTGTCAACCAAGTCAGTGAGCCTGACCACCCGATCACCAATCAAGAATGGTTTGCTGAAGACCAATTCTAACATGGATTACATAACACCAGTACATAAAAATGCAATAGTCGCCTCTTACGGCAAGCATTGGTTGCTGGAGATCATTTCTAACCCAGATCTTAGTTAGTATCTAAAGTAAGGTGCAAGGTACCCGTATAGATGAGCTGGTCTGTCGATAGGTAGCGTTCAACCACAGTATGTCTGTCTGCAGATACTAGGCGTAGTTGTCATAAGCGTCTGTGCTAGTTACCGTAATCGAAATATGTGCTTGGAAATTGAAGTCCACGAAAGGAACGTCGAGTCTTTCTGGCATGATCTTCAAAGACGGATGACGTCCAAATTTACTGGAGTTCAATGTTGTTATCAAGCCCTGGAAACAAATTCTGAGATGGAAGTGCTTAGAGGGATTATTGGCATTCATACAAGATGTTGCTATGAAACATTACTGATCATAAATGCGTTGGATCTGAAGGTGACCTGTTCGGGTTTACAGGCACTCGAGACACTAAGCCTGTAACTGCAGCTGTCAAAGGTCACATTATAGTCTATTTCTGTTTTTGCCATAACTAGTCATATTTTGTTTTCCTAATTATAAAATACCTTGGTGAAAAGACGAGGTGAAAACCTCTTTCCTTGCAACAATATAAACTCCGCACAGTTTCAATATAAACAGACACCGTGGCCTATATTGTCTTTGGTTAACTATCAGCATTTCTCGTGCTGCTTTGACCACTACAGTGACCAAAGCGTTGACCAATGTCCTCGCTCTTTGTTTTGTCTAGCGCTTCTGAGTGGAATCTGGTAGCACAAGACACCAGACGACAGTTGAGTGTGCGCGACGATGAGGACGGAGAGTTCTGGTCAGTGAGTTAGCTACACACTGGTATCAAACGGACGGTGATTTGTTTCTAATAATATGAGATATAACAATAATTTTCACTGGTATGTTATTTCACGACATTCATCATGCTGTTATTTGTAATGACACAGTGTCATTTATCGTAAGAATATTTTATATATAAACGCCTTAATTTGTGAAACAATCGCTCTGTTTTTCGTGGAGATTGCTGCTGATTAATGATAACGTTGTATGTCAAATGGACCAATCAAGCTGACAAATAAATTTTGTTCAGGGGAACCAATCATCCGGTAGATCACCCTGAACTGTCTTGAGATGGGACACAATGACTCCACACATCAGCCAGGGAACAACAAATAGATAATTTTAATTTTTAATTTCTGAGAGAAAGAAATCCAACGGAACAACCCCGGGTAATACAGATATTGTAACTATTTGACGTTTCTGTGTTTTCAGGATGTGTATGGACGATTTCAGAGGCCATTTTAGCAAAATTGACCTGTGTAATCTGGACCCGCTTCATCTTGGGGAGGTCGGGGTGACCACTGACAAACAATGGGACGTCGCCAGCTACAATAAGTCGTGGATCAAATATGTCAACGCCGGCGGTTGCCTCAAATATGTTGGTAAGTCACCATCGCTGATTCCTGTCATCCCACTGGTAGTCACTTCTACATATAGCACATATTAAGGGCATCCAACTGACGGTGACTTACACATTGCACTAATTACTTTTATCTCAGCGGAAGTCAGTATCTCAAAGCATTGATTAATCTCTCGTCTAATTATTATAATCTCACAGGAAGTCACTGACACATAGCATGGATAGATGTCATCTCACCAGCGGTCACTTACACCTAGAATGAATTCATCTCACTGGAGGTCACTTGCACACATCATAGTTAAATGTCATCTCACCGGAAGTGACTTACAAAGATTAATCTCATTTCCTCTGAAGTCACTGTCATGTGTTATGGACAACTGTGATATAAATACGATGCTGTTAAAGGGTTGTCTTAAAACATGTTGCGTTGACCGCTAATGTTTCACAACCTGACATTAACTTTTAATTTGTCTTTAACCAAGGTTTAAGATGAAAGTACCTGCTTAATTGATTAAAACTAGAAACTAAATTCCACAGAGAGTTAGACATGGTTTGGAATAAGGTATTCCGTGAAGAACCAATGGCCGATATAAATCACCTTCGATCTCTCCCACAGACTCGATGTGGAAGAACCCTCAGTTCCGTGTGAAGCTGATGGAGACAGACGACACCAGTGGACGGTGCACCATGATTGTGGCTCTCATGCAGAAGGACACGCGACGCCTCTTCAAAGACGGACACGAGTACCTGGGCATAGGTTATGTCATATACAAGGTAGGTATAGCCATACTTCCTGTCACAGATATTACCCTTGTACTATATTCTCAGAACTGTTGCAAAAAGGGCATGATGGAAGGGAATAATGTGGTTCAGGGACTGTGAGACAGGATGAAAACAGTATCTTAATGGACACTGATATATGAAAGACCACCACGAAAGGTAACAGGTGTACCTACATCACCATCGGTAAACTTTACTATCATTCCACCCTTCAGCTTCCTGAATCAAATGAAGGCAGGCCGCTGGACAAGGAGTTCTTCCAACAGAACAGGCCAGTGGGGAAGAGCAAGGCCTTCTCTCAGACCAGGGAGGTGTGTGGACGACACCATCTTCCAATCGGCGACTACGTCATCATTCCGTCAACATTCCAACCAGATCAGGCGGCATACTTCCTGTTGAGGATATTCACAGAGAAACAGAAGTCCTTCAGGTTAGCACATTTTGGTTTAAGCTGTGCACGTGTATCGAATTTGAAGTTCTGCCCCAAAGGGTGCGTGAAGGAGCGAGTATGGTTTTACGGCGCTTTTAGCAATTTTCAAGGAACATCACGGCGAGGGACATCGAAAACGGGCTTCTTACATTATATCCTCGTGGCCAATCGAACCCATCCTTGGGTGTGATGTGCCACAGATTTAACAACGAGGAGAGTTCTATGGCTATACAACTTCTTTATTATTAATAATAACTTTTCTTTGTAGCTACTAACACCATTATCAAGCAAGTGTTAGTAGCTACACCAGAATGTCGTTCATATTGATAATAAAGAAGTTGTATATATATCGATAGAATTCTCCTCGTTGTTCAAAACACCTAAATGCCACTCAAAGTAGACTGATTTAACCACTACTGGCACTAGGCAACCCCACCGGCCATTAACCGAAGGAAAAAATGTGATAATAGTATTACAAAATCGCAGTATGATTCAATGATTATTCATGATTCCATGTTTCAGTGAGATGGATGACGTCACATCGTTTGAGGTAGGTTTACTAGATTTTATGGCATCCCAGTTCCCTTAAATAAAGTCCTTTAAATACAATGTAATTATAAAAAACTCAAAATTCATTGTAAATTCCAATGGAACACACTATTTATTAACGGTATGTTTTGTCATTAATTCTCAAGTTATGTACGAATTAACATACATATACTTGCATCCCTTGCTAGGAAATCGACTCACCTGACGGTGTGGATGGTATAATGGAGGACCTGGATCATCTCATGATAGATGTAGGGGAGGAAGAGATAATTGATGCTTACAGACTGAAAGAGATCCTGGGTTTATTATTTGAAACTGGTAAGCATAGCAACTAAGTGATTTAGTGCTGTCACTACAACTCTGCAGCTCTGACCTGTCTTCGGTTCCTCTTGCTTGTCGTCAGAGGCAACTAACGGGATCGGGTGGTCAGGCTCTCTGAATTGCTTGATGCAGGACATTACATCACTACTGCGGGGACTGATGCACAAGATATCAATAACTGGATTATCTGGTCCAGAATTAGTTATTTACAAACCACCGTCATATACTGGTTAGTAAATAATAACGCTGAACGCAGCGTTTATCAACAAACAAACATGTAATTCTAATATGTATGTATGTTGAACATCTCCTTTGATCATAGTACCTCCTCCCCGGTATTTACGTTCACAGGTAGATCCATCTTGCAGTTCGCTACAACCTCGATGTTGTACGCCAATGTTGTCGTGATAAATTCGCTGGACCAATTCGCTACCATTGTTACGTCATGAGTCCGATACTAATGGCATGACTTTCAAGACGCAGTCCAATCAGCTTACGTTCATGTGCGAGAGAAATTCTGTGCCATGAAATGAGTGATGGTGACGTCACTTCCTGAACGAAGCAATCAGAGCGAATGGATCTGGGGTGTTCACCAGTGGAGATACAACAAACGTTGTATCAAGTAGAGCAGGGTCTCAGAATGTCCAACTTATAGGAAACTCAATGGATCGCGCACGTGTGGAACATGATCTCTTGTTGGGAGCTTATCTTTAAATAATCAACATGTCCAAATGTATTTTCATGACAATGTGTTTTCAGAGTTCACGTTCTCGGGGTTTTCGCTTGAAGCCTGCCGCAGCATGATCGCCCTGATGGATGTATCCTTATTCCCAGTCGGAATGTGACGCCATCTACATATACTGATAATATAATGCTGTCAAAGGAAACACTACAGACTGTGATCATATAAACCAAACTGATTAAAACATTGTGCAAACGCCTTTGACAAAATTAACAAAGCCGCCCAGTATCCATTCTTGAAAGTATCTTTCATAATAGCTCCGAACTTCTAAATGAGGGGTTAAACAATAAATAAATAGAATTGAGGAATTGTTTCTAAACGTTTGGGCTACCTACGACAGTTGCAAATCTTTTAAATTGGTGTTTTCACTAGACGGTACAAAGGTAGAGGTTGAATAATAATGTGGCGATGGTCTTCTCCTGCACTTGATTGTCCTTGACCTCTGCAGCATGACATGACCGGCAGTCTGGACTTCACGGGATACAAGGACCTGTGCCGAAACATACTGGACTGGAAGGTACAGGGTCTGGTGTTCTGTACATGAAGTAACATGCATCTTATACTCCTCTGTGTACTCCTGTACACGTCCCTTCCTTCCAAAGTGAAATCTCCATTTTGTACCTAAACAATATAGAATGAATGAATGAACACAGTAACATCTGATGTGCTTCCTATACACAATAACACATGCCTGCATCCTATACACAATAACACCTGTCTGCTTCCTATACACAATAACACCTGCCTGCTTCCTATACACAATAACACCTGCCTGCTTCCTATACACAATAACACCTGTCTGCTTCCTATACACAATAACACCTACATGCTTCCTATACACAATAGCACCTGTCCTGTTTCCTATACACAATAACACCTGTCCGCTTCCTATACACAATAACACCTACATGCTTCCTATACACAAACACACCTGCCCTGCTTCCTATACACAATAACACCTGCCTGCTTCCTATACACAATAACACCTGCCTGCTTCCTATACACAATAACACCTACCTGCCTGCTTCCTATACACAATAAAAACATCTGCCTGCTTCCTATACACAATAACACACCTGCCTGCTTCCTATACACAATAACACCTGCCTGTTTCCTATACACAATAACACCTGCCTGCTTCCTATACACAATAACACCACAACAATAACACCTGCCTGCTTCCTATACACAATAACACCTGCCTGCTTCCTATAAACAACAACACCTGCCTGCTTCCTATACACAATAACACCTGTCTGCCTCCTATACACAATAACACCTATACACAATAACACCTGCATGCTTCCTATACACAATAACACCTGTCTGCTTCCTATACACAATAACACCTGTCTGCTTCCTATACACAATAACACCTGCCTGCTTCCTATATACACAATAACACATGCCTGCTTCCTATACACAATAACACCTGTCTGCTTCCTATACACAATAACACCTGCCTGCTTCCTATACACAATAACACCTGCCTGCTTCCTATACACAATAACACCTGTCCTGCTTCCTATACACAATAACACCTGTCTGCTTCCTATACACAATAACACCTGCCTGCTTCCTATACACAATAACACCTACATGCTTCCTATACACAATAACACCTGTCTGCTTCCTATACACAATAACACCTGCCTGCTTCCTATACACAATAACACCTGCCTGCTTCCTATACACAATAGCACCTGCCTGCTTCCTATACACAATAACACCTGTCTGCTTCCTATACACAATAACACCTACCTGCTTCCTATACACAATAACACCTGCCTGCTTCCTATACACAATAACACCTGCCTGCTTCCTATACACAATAACACCTGCCCTGCTTCCTATACACAATAACACCTGTCTGCTTCCTATACACAATAACACCTGCCCTGCTTCCTATACACAATAACACCTGTCTG